>NW_023144623.1:445973-463059 GCF_012932325.1 Thrips palmi
CGCCTGGGGCCCCCTAGGCCTGTCTCATGCTCCGTGTTCTAGCCTCTTAGGAGGGTGCCTGGTCTCGCACTCGGAGTGTGTGGGGGGGGGATGTAGTGGAAGCTTGACACTGGTTATATTGAAATATTTGTATTTTTTTTTACTTTAAATTAGGATATTTGATCAAACATTTCACAGTTACATCCAAAATTATCTTGTATTTTTTGAATAATTATTTTATTTTATTTTAATTTCGACCGATCGTGCACAGCATTACCTGAGAAGGTGTTAACATATTTTCCAAATATTTTTTTTTTAAATCCAATTTCGAGCGACCGAGCAAGAAATATTTGATATTGCGGCGGGCGTTTTTATGAATATTAATATATATTTTCGAGCGATCGTGCATGTATGTACTGAGCCACTACCACTTTCCTTCCCAAAATGGCTCATATTCGGTTGTTTTATAAAACTGACCAATGAACAAGAATTTGACTTCAGCTGACTCCAGTCTAAAAAAAACTCTTCGTATGAAGCCTGGTGAACTCGTGTAAGTTGTCAGAATGTCAGAAACATGTCTGAAATCCCGATCAAAATTCGCACACCTCTGAAAGCTGAAGTTCCGAAAACTTGACCTAAAATGGATGGCCTGGTTTCTACAGAATGTCAGAATGAGTTTTCAGCGTTCAGAGGTGCGCGAAATTCGATCAGGTTTTCAGACAGATTTCTGACGTTCTGAAAAGATTTACATGAGTGGGGTTTCGGGACCAAGAGAGCAATTTTTTCCTGCCCACGTGGTGTTATCGTTCCGTCAAAAGGGGAAGAAACCGCGCAGACTATTAGGACCGGCTGTTTTGAAGCTGTGGATTATATAGTCAAGAAGTGGCGTGTAAAAGGGTGAAAATAAGTCAGAAGCTTACATTTGGTTACTATTACACCTTGGGATGTGCCCTAATACCGACGTTAAAACCCTCAATAGCCAGCGAGCCGTAACAAAACTTGAAATCCCAGAACGGTGCCTATTTTTCAGGTATGCGGGGTCAGGGGTTGGTGGTGACCACCATTCTACACAGAATTACTTGAATTCGGAGATAAGTTATTGTGAGGAGTCGTTGGTCGGGGTTACTATCAATTTTATGGCCAACATAGCCCTATCCTATGCACGCTTTATTTCGTAGTAGCAAAATTAAAACGGTAAACCGCGTTTTCCTGAGGGCTTGAGTTTTCTGGTCTCAAGTTAGGTGGTCTCTAGGGAAACGTCTGAAACGGACTACGAGAAGAAACGTTGAGAACTTAAGAGTGTATTGGGTATACACATGGAGCGAGTACACACTTAACTTGGTAGTGTCTGCGCCAAGGCTGGATTTGCCGGCACGAGCGAGCACTGAGCAGCCGCGAGAGTCCCGTGTTTATCTCACGCTCACGATAAGTGTCAAACAGCTTTGAGCACGTAATGTGCTGTGCCCGATGAGCTCTAATTTATTTTCTGTAATGTAAAAAGCCTAAGAAATATTTGCTTCGTAATACGAAGAATAGGGTATTTCTGCGAATCGTGCACACTAAATGTTAAGTACAATTTTGTACGAGACGTCATAGTTTTTGGTGCACACGAACTTTTCGTACAATTTTCGTACGAAAAACTGCACATTTTCCGCCATTTTTGTACAATTGTACAAACTATTGTACAAATTTGTACGAAAAGTTCGTGTGTACAAAAAACTGTGATGTCTCAAAGAAAATTCGTACAAAAACATTTAGTGTGTGAAACGGAAGGAAGAAGTACACCAGTAAGTGCACAACTTCCGTCCCCTCGCCTGAAGAGGGGTAAAGACGGCTGCCCCTGAACCCCTCCTCAGGCGAGGGGACTGAAAGTTGTACACTTACTGGTGTACTTCTTCCTTCCGTTTCAAGATTCGCGAAAATACCCTATTCCTGCTTATTGCGAAGAAAGAGCTTTGTAGACATTTCCGAGTGCGGAGGACTTTAGGGACGTCCACAAGGCAGGGTGACGTGCAGTGCTCCCACACCTAGAAAACAGAGACACCACTGAACCTCTGTTGTTGCGCTACCGCCTCTGGCTCGCGAGCTTGGCCCTCATCACATCTTGCGTAACGCGACTTGTCTTCTGACTCAAAGGAGACCGTAGATCCTGGGACTTATTTGAGTAGATTTATTTGAGTTTAGTCTCGCCTGGCCAGTCAAACGCAAGGTAATCCATGAGTTATCTCACGAGGGAATTTCGGAAGGTGTACATATTCGAAACTTAACACGCGAGCGGTTGTTTTAACAGTGCGGTAGTTTTATAAGCCTGCTCCACAGAACACTTGAGCAGGGCTTCTTACTTCCAATCAGTTTGCGACCTTTCCATTTTGTTAGTCTCTTCCTGTTGCTCTACAAATCGTAAAGCGTACACTGTACGCTCTACGGAATATGACGGCCGAGCATGCACCTGCTAGAGCTTAAATGCCATGCACACGCTGACTGAAGCATACATCTAGTGCATAAGGGATAGGGAGTTGTCTGCATCAGGAAGCGTGCACTAGTAAGTGCACGCTTGACAGGCATGCGCTAGCTAGAGCGTGCTTGCAGGCATGCTCCAGGCGGAGCATACAATGTTACGCTTTTCGATTTGTAGAGTGGTTGTCGTTGACGATTTCACGCTTACGAATCACTGATCTAAATATTTTTTTAGCTACCTTCCGTTCAACACTTTGCCTTCTCGGAACTGCTAGTAGGACTGTCTCAAATTTTGAACTTCAGGGTTGATCAAAGTGAAGCCCGGCAATTCAGGTACACATTCTGAGCTTGTTACCTTTTTCGTCGGAGTTTTAGATGTCCGACTTAAGGTATTATCCCTGTTACGCTTTCAAGTAGCTTTTCATATTACAAAGTATTTTGAGCATACGTAAGCTTATATAGAACATACAGTAAGTTCGGAATTTACGAACTATTTCTTCCTATAACGAACTAGATTAGGTTGTACTGTGTGTGCTCACAATACTTCGTAAGGTTTTAAACGTGCGAAAATGCCGTTACGGCCATCCTACGACTTCCCCGGGGAAGTCGTGGAAATGGCCGCTACGGTCGAGGCTAGAAATTTCGCCGAAGACGGTCCAAAAGTTCCGTAATATTCGGAGAACTGAACGAGGGGTGAATGTCTCAGCGTTCTGGTGTACACATGAGTACATGAGAACGGGTGAGTACACCTTACTTTGCTCACAAATTTCGCATTTGTAAACGTTTAAAGGCTTTATTTAGCGTTTTGACACTCAACGCCAAATCAAGCGAAAAAGTACTGATTTTCACACTTATTAAACTTGTGAGTACACTGAGTACGGGCAAATTTGTACACATGAGTACACTAGTGATTCACCCCTCGGAACTGAAGCTATGACGCCACGATTGTGACCGTTACGCATGCTTCTACGGACAATGGCCCGACTCTTGCTCGAGTGCGCCCGCCTTCGGACATTTCCATCGATGGACCCTATGAACAAAGACCGATGTCTTTTGGGTCGCTCGAACAAAGACCGATCTCCTTCGGGTCGCTCCAACATAGACCGATCTCCATTTCGGCCGTTTCTGCATTCGTCGCTTTTTTATCTTGTGGTTCTCGCAACAGACATCCAACTCAAACAATAGTTTGCAGGTTGTGTTCCAAACATGGGGAATGATTATTTTAAACTCATTTGTGTGGAATCAAAACGTAGAGATTGTTCTTGAGACTCCAAAATGAACGCGTTGAGAGGTTAGGTAATGGAGATAGGTCTTTGTTCGAGTGACCCGAAGGAGATCGGACTTTGTTCGAGCGACCCAAAGGACATCGGTCACTGGTACTTTGACAAAGTGACGAAAGTCCACAATCTCTTATTTTTCAGGAGAGTCAAAACAAGTCTAAAATTTGAGCTGCAAAATAGAGTTCTGGGATTTGATGGTTGAGTTTAACACCATAGAATCCTGAAGGCATGAGTGTTCTTTAGGTTCAAGAGCCATTGCAATCGGCAGCTTAGTTCCCGAGATAGTGGACATTCGCCATTTCTCAGCGTACGAAAATTAGGTCAAAACGACGAAAGTCCAACAGTACTTTGACAAAACGACGAAAGTCCAACCGTACTTTGATAAAACGACGAAAGTCCATACGTAATTTGACAATATGGCGAAAGTCCACCTTTACTGCTAACACAAATTAAATGAAACTTTTCAACTCTGGCATGTTTTATGTTCATGCCGTCACTGAACTCATGAATAATTATCTTGATTGGAAAGCAATAGTTAACTACGACCGGTTTTTGCAGTTGGGACTTTCGTCATATTGTCAAAGTACGGTTGGACTTTCGTCGTTTTGTCAAAGAACGGCTGGACTTTCGTCATTTTGTCAAAGTACAGTTGGACTTTCGTCATTTTGTCAAAGTACGGCTGGACTTTCGTCATTTTGTCAAAGTACAGTTGGACTTTCGTCATTTTGAAGTATTTTCCTACGCTGAATCTATTAGAGATATCGACATATGCTTTTCACCAGTCGACAGAAAATCAAAAGTTCTAGAACGCAGCCAAAAATCTCATTTTATCAAAATTTTGGACTTTCGTCACTCTGTCAAAGTATCAGTGCTTTGTTCATAGGACCCATCGCCATGTACGTTGAAAGTTCCGAGGGAAGTGTATTCTGATGCTTGTATCAATGTTAAAAATAAATTCGGAAATCCCGGGCAGTACGATACGAACACTCCAAATCTAAAGGCGGTAATATTTCCACCCTTTACTGGCGGTAATTTTGTATTGGCGGTGTCCACGTTTTACCGCCAATACGAAGGCGGTACAGAAATTACCGCCCCAACAGAACTGTTTGTACCTCCTTTCGAGAGCTTTACCGCCTTTTTCTTGGCACTCTGAGGGAACGTTACGGGCGGTAATATTTTGTACCTCCTTTTACGCACCATCTAAACGGCGCGCAATTGGCGGTAATACACTGTACCGCCGTTTTCCCTTCGGTTTGTAGGGTGCGTAATTGGCGGGCTCCAGATTTTACCGCCAATAGGGTACTTTCGTAGATCCTGAACCGGAAGCAAGCCGACCAGCAGACGCCAAATTGGCCGGAAACTAACCTCTCTTCGGATCTAAAACTATAGCCGATCTGTACAAAATTGCTCGCGAAACACACATGCACTGCAAGCAAGTATCAAACGACTGTTTATGTTCAAGTGTGCCCGATACGTTTGACTAACGTCTCTTTCCCATGTCAAGTTTGGATCTACTTCCGCCAACATGGCGTCTGTGTGCTTCCGGTTCAGGGATCTACGAAAGTACCCTATACGAAAGCGGTACACGTTTTACCTCCTTCGCCACACCGTGTGTACCGCCCATAGATTTGTAGTGAAGCTTTGACGGGATTTGTCGAACACCTGAAATGATTTTGTACAAATTTGTTAGAGGCATTACAGTTTCTTGAGTAGAAATGATGGTCACGTCTACGAATTTCGGTTTAGGCTCTTGAGCAGTTAAAAGTTGAAAAAAGTTGTGATTTTAGTGAAAATTATAGCAAATGTCGCCTCTCAGTCACGTGTGGCGTATGGTATGGGTTAAGAAAATTTGTACATCGCTGGCAGACAGTTGAATTTTGTCGTGCGGCGAGCCAAGGGCGTATCAAATGACCCTCCAAAATTTCAGCCGGATCGGCCGAGCCGTTCGGGAGTAGGATACCAACAGACGGTCGGTCAACAAAGAAACAGTAAAGGTTTTTCAATCCCACCCGAGTTACGGGCTTCGCTATCCCTCAGTCAAGAAGTTCTGCATAGGGATGACCCCATATTAAATAAAATTTAAGTCAAAGTCATCCTAATGCGTAATTTTTCTATCTCTAGTCGTTTGCGAGATACAGAATTAACGTTAATGGCAAGAGTGTAATGTTAGCACGCCCTGCTCGCAGACCATGGAGTGCCAGGTGTGCCTGGAGCAATTCAACTTGGTGGAGCGTCGGCCGAAGGTCCTTCCATGTGGGCACTCGTATTGCTTGAAGTGTCTCCAGCAACTTCCGACCAAAGTGTGTCCCCTGGACAAAAAGGTACGTGTAGCAGTGTTGGTTTGCCGTGTCATTTTGGTCCCAGAAGGAGGAGTTCTCTTTAGCATACTCAGTTCACATGAGCAGGGTTGTTAACCTCAATTTAAAGGTTTACGACGTTATCGTTAAACTTAATGCAGGCACATACTTCTTATCTGCATGCCTGGCACTGGCAGGCGCACACTTTTTTGCCGCATGCCTCAGGCACACCACTTACCGCCGAATGCATGCATACAAGCAAGTGTGTGCCTAAGGCATGCAGCAAGGAAGTGTGTGCCTACAGGCATGTACCAAGAAGTGCATGCCTGGCACACACTTGAGTTTACAGAGCATGTTCCAAAAAGAGATGAGTCTTATTGTTTTTCCCCTGTCTAGGAATTCCTCGCCGCCCCAGAAGAGTTGGTGGACAACTTCTCGCTGCTTGACACTCCCAACAGGTGAGCTTGTGGTGCGGCGACTCTCACACTAAGTCCCTTCAGGCGAAATCCCTAATGCTTGTCTTGCATGATGTAAGAATTTAAAAAACAAAATTAAGACAAAGCACTAGTTACCAGTTGCTGCATTCATGTCATGATTTAAAGCCATCAATTCACTTTTGAAGATGATAGCGCGATTTCAAACTATTGTACTTAGCACTTTCTAGTAAAAATTCATTTTTAAATTATGTCGCAAAAATCAGAATGTTGATGAAAAGAGATTTGTGCGAAAACAAGACTAGAAGAATCCAATTAGGGGGAGGAGGGGGGGTAAAGAGAAGAAAATCGATTTTCAGTTTTTGCTTTTTTTCGACTCTTTGGGCCTTAGTACAACCAAACCTGACCATATTTTGACCCACAGCACCGTCAAATCGGCATAGGGAGCTTTAAATTCGTACAATCACTGTGAGGTTAGGTTAGGCCCTTCAACTTAAAACCGCGGTTTTTCTCGTTAACTTTTTTTGGACCTTGCGCGCAGGATATCTCGGAGACCATAAGAGGTAGAATGTTGTGCGATAGCTTAAAATGATCAGTGTTCAAATAGCTAGAAGACAAGGGAGAGTTTTTGTCAAGAATGTGTCTCAATCTTTAGTTACAGGTCAATGAATGTCCAAAAGCGGCATAAAAACAGTCATAATTCTAGTTTTCAAGATTAAGACCGAAAGAAAACATGTTTTTGAAATCCGGCTCCCTTGTTTTCCTTCATTTTGACCATAAAAAGATGTTGCAACTTCGTCAGATTTTTAGGACAACATTTGGATTTGAAATCCTGCGCGCAAGGATTAAAACCCAAATATGGACCAAATCTAAAATGTTTGCGGAAATTCAAAAAGTGCCACCAGACGCGCAACAAAAGATGGTTTAATGGTAAAAAGGCATGGAGAATCCAATGGTGATGTCCATTTTCATGTCAGGGAGACAAATATGTAAGAAAAGACGGCTGAAAAAACATGGAAAAATTCGAAATTTTACTTAACGCCCCCCTTTAAGATATTGTAACAGCCACGGCAAAAACGGTTCCTAGATACGCTCGGCCACTGGGCCTGCCCCAGACGGGCCAACAACGGGATTAGCCCGCGGACACGACCCGTTCATTTTGCACTATTAGGATAAATTTATATACTTCTGGCACCGCGATGAGACGAGGGAGCAATTAAAACATTCGATTTGATACATTTGGAATCCCAGAAGTTCACCCGTTGCTGTGTATGGTGAGTGACACCTGTCACGCTGTGCACTTTGACGTGCTTGCAGCTTGCGAGCACTCCAGGATGAGCGAGCATTGTGGTTTACTCCCAGGTGGAGCATGCCATGCACCGTTTTGGTTTTCCATAGAAGTCGCTGGGTCGTTCATTTGTTTCCAGGCCGCACTGCAAGAAAAAGTGTGAATAGCACAACAAAAGTACAACAAAAACTGTACAATAAAAGTACAACGGGGATTGTACAAAGTACAATGGGAATTGTACAAACCACACGTCCTGGACTGCCCAGCACTCGTAATACCAGTTCCATTGTACTTTGTACAACTACTTTGAAAGTACAATAAATTCCTGATAAAAAATTTGCCAGTGATTGTACTTTTGTTGTGTTTTTTTTTCTTGCAGTGCGCCACGCTTCTGGTGCGTCTCGTGCAAGAAGGAGGCGTCGGCCGAGTGTGTGGAGGACCACGCCGTGCGCAGCCTCAAGAAGGAGCGAGCCGCGGAGGCGGAGCGGCACCTGGAGGCGCTGCAGCAGGGCAAGGAGGGCCTGTCCAAGCTGCAAGCAACGCTGGTGTCCGCCTACCACTACTGAGTAACTCCACCCCAAGGTGGACCGAGATCTGGGATTGGGTCACGGATTCGGTTCAAACTTTGTGGGTTCAATAGGTACCACTAGGACCTATCAACCCTAAAAGGAAAGTTGGCTAGCTCAAATAGAACCTGAGATATTTGCATTTTTCTACATTTGGCTAATTTAGCGGAAAAATGTCGCTTTCTGATTTTTTAATGGTAAAAGTTGTTTGCTTAGTTCTGGCTTATGTTTCTTCTTTCTAGTCATAAAAAAAGAAGAAAAATGGTGGTAGGCCAAGTTTTGTACGTTGCTTGGTTTGGCCTACTCAAGCAATTTTGTCGAATTCATCGAAACTCTGATACCCAAAATACTCCACCTTGGATTTGACCCTGGTAAGTCTCATTTCACTTATTTTACTCTAATAAACAATTGCTATATAGTCCCTTGCACCAACAACTCCATATAAGCCAGAAAAATAAAAAACACAATTTTTCAATTTTCTACTTTGACCTATTTTTGTTGCTTTTGTCAAGATTAGGGCTTCTACATGATCTTAGGTGACAGGGAAGACCCTCCCTGCCCTCAAGTATGATTGTATCAACACAGACAAAGAGACCCAAACTCAAGGTGCACTAAAAATTTATAAGGAAATTGTTTCGAGCAAATTTTGCAAGTTTACGAGGGGTGTGAGGAATTTAAATCGGAGGAAAATGTGATGCTTCAGCCAAAAGTGGATTTGTGGTTCATTAGTTAGCTTTCTCTGGTAGGATTGGTGCTCTTTTAACCATGAGAATGTTCCTCCTTGGTAATCAGTGATAAAACCCTCATTCGATATAGGGTTGTTGGACTTACGATTTCAACGCATTAACAAAGTAATGACCCATTTATTTAGGTTGTTTGCAACGTATAAGTTCAACCGCTTAGTCTCAATAACTCAGCCTGGTTCCATTTGGTTTGTTAATTTTTGAGACCAACTGGATTACTACAGACCAAGGGGTTCAGCTTACACGTTGCGAACAACCAAAATAAATGGGTCATTACTTTGTTAATGCGTTGAAATCGTAAGTCCAACAACCCCATACCGAATGAGGGTTTTATCACTGATTATCAAGGAGGAACATTCTCATGGTTAAAAGGGCACCAATCCTACTAGAGAAAGATAACTAATGAACCACAAATCCGCTTTTGGCTGAAGCATCACATTTTCCTCCGATTTAAATACCTCACATCCCTCGTAAGCTTGTAAAATTTGCTCAAAACAATTTCCTTATAAATTTTTAGTGCACTTTGAGTTTGGGTTTCTTTGTTTGTGTTGATACTATCTAAATGGAGGGCAGGGAGGATCTTTCCTATCACCCAAGCTCATGTAGAAGCCCCAACCTTGACAAAAGCGACAAAAATAGGTCAAAGTAGAAAATTGAAAAATGTGTTTTTGATTTTCTGGCTTATATGGAATTGTTGGTGCTAGGGACTATATAGCAATTGTTTATTAGAGTAAAATAAGTGAAATGAGACTTACCAGGGTCAAATCCAAGGTGGAGTATTTTGGGTATCAGAGTTTCGATGAATTCGACAAAATTGCTTGAGTAGGCCAAACCAAGCAACGTACAAAACTTGGCCTACCACCATTTTTCTCCTTTTTTTATGACTAGAAAGAAGAAACATAAGCCAGAACTAAGCAAACAACTTTTACCATTAAAAAATCAGAAAGCGACATTTTTCCGCTAAATTAGCCAAATTTAGAAAAATGCAAATATCTCAGGTTCTATTTGAGCTAGCCAACTTTCCTTTTAGGGTTGATAGGTCCTAGTGGTACCTATTGAACCCACAA
Source organism: Thrips palmi (assembly GCF_012932325.1). Taxonomy (NCBI): domain Eukaryota; kingdom Metazoa; phylum Arthropoda; class Insecta; order Thysanoptera; family Thripidae; genus Thrips; species Thrips palmi. The sequence continues at coordinate 456,085 of NW_023144623.1, forward strand.
AGTTTGAACCGAATCCGTGACCCAATCCCAGATCTCGGTCCACCTTGGGGTGGAGTTACTCTACTTCGACCTGGAGAAATGCTTGGAAAAGCTCCAGCGGGAAATGGCTGATCTGGACACGGCCCGGGAGCGCGTGCAGGACGCGATGGAGGCGGACTCCGGTGGCTGGGAGCGGGCCAAGGAGACTGCAGTGCCAGGAGGTAATATACTGTTAATAAACGTTGTTACACGACAACAACACAATTACCAACCTCGACAACGCTGTTGTTCAAAAGTGAGTTTACAAACAACGAATTTGTTCCTAATTATTTTTTTTTACTAATGCTGTTTTAAAACAATCTTTTGCTGTGTGCTCTGGAAACTCAAGTGTGTGCCAGGCATGCACGTCTTGGTGCATGCCTGCAGGCACACGCTTCTTTTCTACATGCCTGGCAGGCACATACTTCTCTTCTGCATGCCTGGCAGGCGCACACACTTCTTGTTGCATGCCTCAGGCACACATTTGCCGTCGCTAATGCATGCATACAAGCAAGTGTGTGCCTGAGGCATGCAGCAAAGAAGTGTGAGCCTGCCAGGCATGCAGAAAAGAAGTGTGTGCCTCCAGGCATGCACCAAGAAGTGCATGCCTGGCACACACTTGAGTTTGCAGAGTGCTCAAGGTAGGTGTACGCCAGACAGTGGCTTGTAACGGGCTTCGCGATACTGCGTCAGCTCCGACAATCCACGCCTGGCGTTTACACCTACCTTGGCCTGCGGCGCTGGCCTGCCTTCGGCTGACTCTCTCGCCACACATCGCCACACTAAGAGACCCGATTGCACGTCAAAGCATCATTCGGTTCGAACCTTTATGTTGGGGGGTTCCGCCCCCCAGACCCCCATTTCAAGTATGGGGCGGGGCGGCAAGGTTGGTTCGCTGGGCAAACTGCATGACATTTTCTGTTGGACACCCCTCAAATTCTGGCTAGCTTTTGTCCCATTAGGACTCCCACCTGGGTCAGAGGTCGAAATAGATTCCATTTTTATTACCAGCACCCTCCAAAACATATGAAATGATGTACAACTTAACATGACAACATATGTGAGTAAAAAGTTAATTTTTTCTTTGCCGTTTTAAGTGTTTTTTGACTGTAATGACCACATGGATTGAGGTAGAAAGCTGCATTTTGGTGTGTGGCGAGCCAACAGGGTGTGCTAACTTAACACTTATTTGCGATTTTTGACATTTTATTTCGTAAGCGGCTGGAAATAAAAAAGTTATGCATAGAATAACTTAAATTCAAAGTCAAATTTTAAATTTAAGTTACCCTGTGCATAACTTTTTAACCTTTTGTCGTTGACGAGATAAAGGCACCCAAAATTTCAATAAATGTTAAGTTAGCACGCCCTGCGAGCCAAGGACATACCTAATGACCCTGCAAAATCTCAGCCAGATCGGCCGAGCCGTTCAGGAGTAGTGCACATACACACGCGCACGCTCACATGCACACTCTCAGACTCGTATTGACTTTTTATCTTTTGCCATAAAGGTTTTTGTGCAAACGTAATATGTAATATTTTCTTTTTTGCTATGCACTATTTTGTTCATTGTGTAATGTTTATAGTCCATTAAACCGGACTTAATGTCATTTGCAATGTACTTCTCAATTTCTACATGATATATTGACAATTATATCCCTAAAACGATCAAAATTGTGCATAGTTAAGGAGAAAATAGGACATTTTACGTTTGCTCAAAAACCGCTATAAGCAAGAGAGAAAAAAGTCCTTATAGGTCTGAGCGTGCAGACAGAAAAAGTTTTTTAACCCCACTGGAGTAACGAGCTTCGCCATCGCTCAACCAACAAACAACCGAGACTATGTAACTAGTGATCACATCGGGTCACTGTGACTTAACTAATTCTGTGACTAAATCGGCAATCAAAATTGATGCTCACAAGGCTGCCACAACCTGGCCAAAGAGTCCACTGAACGTGGTGTCTGCCAGAACCGGACATCCGTCGCACCCACTGAGAATGAATGGGTCACCACCCTTTAAATGGGTGATGCAACTTCGTTGCCTAATTTTGGGTGAAGAAATATTCATCACCTGAAATTTGGTAACCGGCGTTAGGTCGCCACGGTAACGTCGTTGGCGACGCCGTGAGGTCCCCGATGACCGCTATGTGGCGTTGAGGCCTCAGGGTCTCACGGCACGGCGGCCTCAACGCCACATAGCGGTCATCGTGTTGGCCCCGGAAGGACGCGGCGTCATCGACGTGACCCAAATTTGGGCGATCTAACGCCGCTTACCAAATTTCGGGAGATGAATATTTCGTCACCCAAAATTGGGCGACGAAGTTTCATCACCCATTTAAGGGGTGGTGGAGGTGATCCATTCATTCTCAGTGCCGTTAGGAATTGTAATCTGCATGAACTTCGGGCGACCCATGAAAGACTCGGTCTAATATCGTGTCCTGCAGGATTAGCCAGGGACGCTGTGCGTTTGCTGGCCGACCTGACGGACCCGTCGGTCGAGTGCAGTGTCACGGTGCGCCGCGGCGACGTCGCGGCGTGGGAGGGGGTCGTGAAGCCCGCGGGGAAGCCCGAGGCCAGACTCCTGCTGTGCCGACTGGCGTGCTTCGGACAGCTGAAACAATCTGCCCAGCAAGACGATCACCGCGATGTTGGTGAGTACCCGCAATGTCCGCTAATGGCCTCAAAATGGCTTCAAAATTGAAGCGTTGGGTCGAGCAATAAGTTTGAAGACGTTCCGCTGGAAATGAAGCATCGACCAGAAACACCCACATGATCACGCATGCATTTAGTTAGGGGAAATCTGGTCGGATTAGCCACTCTTTATTTCTAGCGGAAACGGACTTACGTTTTGTTTTATGACTTTGCAGCAGTGCCTTTGGTTGCTTATTGGTTATTTTCCGCAGCAGTACACTGGGAAGAGAGCACCAACACTGCGAACATACCCGGGGCGCTCATGAAGCCCTCAATGGTGATAGGCAGCAGAGTGGCGCGCGTCTGGAGACATGGCCAGTGTGGCTACGAGAAGTACAAGGACTTCGAAGGCACACCTCCAGGGCCTGGAATTGTGACTGCGTTTTGCTATGATGGAGATGCGGTCAGTGTGAAGTGGCACCGCACTGGCCTGGTCGGCACGTATTGGATGAAGCCTTTTCATTACGACCTCCGTCCGCTGCCACCGCAAATGGTAAGCAGAGGAGGAGCAAAACTTTGGACCCACGCCACTAAAGAAAAAAGTGGCGAACGGCACGCCAACGGCTCTGTATTTAATTTTAATTGCAGTATATTAACATCGACATGCATAATACTGAATCAATAATTCTTGGGCAATTTTTTTTGTTTAAAACCTTTGTTGTGTATGCTGTTTGAAAACAGTTCCGCCTTTGCGGGGGATCGTTACACATCCAAACTGGTGCAGCAATGGATTTTGTGGTCCATGGTATTGTTTTTAGTCCTGGGCTTGCTCACATCCGCGTGTGACGTTACGCGGTGACGTGGGACGACGCGAATAATTGCCCCTGAAATCTACAACTTCAATGCTTCAGTCTCAAAATGTAGTGTGTCTTGAAAATGGAGCGGTGTGGAACTTTTTTATAGTTTATCTCTAATTACGGTATTACCTTTCGACAATTTAACACAAGACGCCAAATTTTTCGAAGTTGTACGTGATGTCACACAAGTTGCGTATGATTCTGTGCACACTAAATTACTACTTAGTTTTTTTTTCATAAGCTTTGCACATAACTGAGCATGCGCGTGGAACGCACGAATTAATGTGCAACAACGCGACTTTCGTGTGCAGTCACGCACTAACTCGTGCATTATAAAAGAAATTTAAAACTATGATCATAGCTTATGCACAAAATGTTACATAGTATTGAGAGTGACGAAATTCCCATGAAAAGTATATTTTGCAACTAAAATTCTTTTGAGAAACTGATTTTGTTGCATATATATTTTAAATGTACTGGTGGAAGCGAATTTTCGTGAACTAATATCTCTGACTGTCTCCTTCTCAGGAAGCGAATGTTGGAGCCGCACCGAGGGCCCTTTGCGTCGATTCCATAAGTGCATGCGCTGATATGAAACCCAAATGGAAGCTACTGGCAGACACCAGCTTTGGCAAGGTACCTTAGATGCACTGGTGAAACAAAGGCATTAAAATTATGCCCTTTAAGGGCGTCAACGATTTACGCCCTTAAGGGGGCAGTCTCGTCCCTGTACCCTTTTTTAGGAGGGTTTTCCCCCTCTTTTGATGGCGATGATTTTTCAAATATACCTCTTAGAGACAAACGGTAAAAACCAAATGAAAGAACGGAATTTTTACAACATTTTCAAAAAATAAATTTTGTTTTGTCTTTGGTTGTAAGGGAGTTATAGGTAATTCAACAAAAGCCGGCAAAACATACAAAATTTCACTGCGCGACATTTTTCTCCGGAAGTTCTTAACTTTCTGGCAATTGGTTTGCAGCATTTTAAAGATAAAAAAAAATTGTCTTTACTTTGGCCTACAATCATCCCTATAGCCCAAGGAAAACGTGTTTTATCAACGTATCCAAATATCTCTACAAACTTCGGTATGGTTTTAATAATGGTTTTCCTTGGGCTATAGGGATGATTGTAGGCCAAAGTAAAGACCATTTTTTTATCTTCAAAACGCCGCAAACCAATCGCCAAAAAGTTAAGAACTTCCGGAGAAAAATGTCGCGCAGTGAAATTTTGTATGTTTTGCAGGCTTTTGTTGCACTACCTATAACTCCCTTACGACTGAAGACAAAACAAAATATTTTTTTGAAAATGTTGTAAAAATTCCGTTTTTTCATTTGGTTTTTACCGGTTGTGTCTCAGAGGTAAAAAAATCGTCGCCATCAAAAGAGGGGGGAAAACCCCCTTTAAAAAGGGTTTATGCCTTTGGGAAGGGCATTAAAACTTTGCTTCAAATTCCGATACTATTTACGCCCTAAATAGCGTAATTTTTATGCCTTTGTTTTACCAGTGTGTAGTATATAAGTATATCGCCCACCCAATAAACTCAAGTGTGCTTCAGATTGAAGCATGCCTGCAAGTACATTTCACCTACAGCCAATCTGGCATGTACACTCCGCGCTGCCAGGCGCCAGGCGTGGGTTGCCGGAACTGGCGCAGCATTGCGAAGCCTGATATAAGCCACGGTCTGACGTACACCTACCATGTTAGATATCTTTAGAATGTTGAACTCAAAAACTCCTAAGCAATTCTCATCCAAGACAATGGCATGTAGTATCATTTTTGACGTTTGTTTTGGTGGGACGATTTCATTTCAATGTAAAGCAAAACAACAATGTGTACAGTTTCATAAAGCACAGAAATCTGGTACCCACGAACCCTAGGACGGAGTTTTCGTTTCCGTGCTAAAAAAAAATCTCAGGCACGTCGTTCTTACTGTTTAGGTCCACACCCTGGTCGGCCTGCACTGCGAGCCTGACCCTCAGTGGAGCCTGACCGTGCTCCAGCAGGTTGCGCCACACCTAGAGGGCCTGCAGCTAGTGACCCCCAAGCAGCAGCACATCGATTTGGTGGCGACAATGTCGCGCCTCAAACACCTGTCCATCACCAACTTGGCCGGGGAGCAGCTGCGGGAGGTGAGCAACATGGCGTCGTTGCGCAGCCTGGAGGTACACTGCCAGTTTGCCGCCCCACTGCCGAAGCTCACCTTCCCAGCCACCCCCGTGGGCCTGCAGTGGCTGCGCTGCGGCGTGCACCCGCTGTCCACTGCCCTGGCCCTGGCGCGCGCGCACGCTGACACACTGGAGGAGCTGCAGCTGGTGGCGGCCTCACGGCTGCCGTACGGCTGCCCCGACCTGGCCCAGCAGCTGCAGCGCTGCGGCTTCAAGAAGCTCAAGAAGATCGTTCTGCTGCGGCAGGACGCCTACGACAACTTCTGTCGCCATGGCGAACCAAGCTGCAAAAAGCAGGCTTTGCACATCATGTACTTCCTCTCGGAGAGTAACCTTAGTGTGGACGTGCTGTGTTCTGCTTGCAACCCGGAGAAATTTAAAACGAAGTGACTGCCAATACTTTATTTCACGATCAGCTTACGCGCCACTGTTTTTGTCTGATTTACAATAATAGTCATTAAATCAAAGTGAACTCTTGTCGAATCTCGTAGCTCAAGTGAACATAGCTGGGCACTTTTATCAATTTTTGATCCACTCGGAGATCATTCTGGTCGTTTATCTGTTTGTACGATGTCACAAATCTCACAAAATCAGGTGGTTATCCTAACGAAATTCTCGCTTTTTCCTATCAAGATTTTAGTATTGAAAACGTTTTTGTTACCAACAGAAATGTAATTTTGTATTATTTCTTATGTGAAGTTATGTTACACTTTTGATATATAAATTTGTGTTCGTAATACAGAGTTTTGTGAAATGAAAACTTAAATTGAAAACTTAAAGTTTATTAAAGTTCCCGCACTCCAAATTTTGCATGCCCTGAAACTGGGCGTCTTTGCCGCCTGCTGCACTTTTAAGCGCACAATTCGGCCAGTTTCCAGGAACACCTCTGTCGCGTAGTCTCAGGGTCCACAAATCACCGAGCAACTTGCCTTAACCCGAGGCTCGGCAGCGTGAAAGAAAGGGGCCCAATTGGTTGCCCAGAAACGAGGCACCTGAGCAAGGGAGGGAGCTAGTTGCGCATGATTTGAGGACCCTGAGACCAGGCCCCAAAGGTGCCCAGGGAAGCTGGCCGAAGTAGGCGCCCTGAAAAGTGGAGGCGTCAAAGGCGCCAAATTTGGAGGGTGGTTCTCATACATCTTTCTGAGTTTACTGAAAACCATTTTGAGGTCACTGTCAAGTGAAAAAGGAGACAAGGAGACCATTTAAGTTGTTTTATTCATTTCGGAAACACGACGATGAACTCAGGAACTAGTTGGACTTGGGGTATCCAACTTGAGGGATAAATCCGTCTAACAGTATATTCATT
>NW_023144623.1:463559-499422 GCF_012932325.1 Thrips palmi
TAGAGATAAGTCAAGTTATTCTCTTCTTCTGCTTCCTGGATCATGTGTGCGCCCTCTGAAATCACTTTGTCATAACGATTTGACCCAAAAAGTTTAAAATGGATCGCAGCAATTACCGCAAAACTAAAAGCGTCCTACACTGCGAGAAGTAATCAGGTTGTGGCTGTTAACTTTGTTGGTGCGGAGGAAACCATCTTTCGGGGTGCAGCGAACAGTGGCATCCATGTTAACAGCCACAACATTCAAAATTTACCGTAGTGGAAAGCGTCTCAAGCGTGGTCAAGCCCTTCGATTTCTCACGTCCAGCCGTAAGGGAGAGGGGGCACATAATAACAGATTATTTCTTTTTGGTCCTGCAGGCATCTTAATGGATATTTGCTCATTCTTTGAAAATAAAACTAAAGTATGGTATTACTTTAGAATGAAAAGGTATCATTCCAGTAGCCTGAGTAACACAAAACCCTTCCAAAAAGCTGTAATAGTAAACATTGCAACTCACTATTTGCCCCACCCTGGGGTAAATAGTGACAGCTTTGAGAAATCATAGTGACACTAGCCATTTCCTATGATAAAATCCCTCCCTGAACATCACAAAACAGTTATGAAATACTTTCAAGTGTGAATGTTTACTGAGTATTCTCACGCCAAATCTAAAAGACATGCTACAGCGCTTCAAAGACGTTAGGAAACTAAACGTTTTACATCGTTTTTGAAGGGTCTGAATTTTGAAACAATTAAATGCCGCTCTTCCCTATCTTCCCACTGCCACACTGCCTTCTCAAAACATCGTTCTGGACTTGAAACAAAGCTCATAAATTATTAGGAGTGCAGAAGTCACGCGGAAACAGTACGAAACACGAACTTTCACTACTAGCCGCGTGTCACTACGTGCCCCCTCTCCCTAACGTCTACACTGCTAATCCAAGAGTGAACCATTTTGCAAGCACAGAAATACATTTATTCCGTGTTATTATCAGTGTGTATCCATAAAAATGGTCCACGCCTTAAAGCGTGGACTTCCACACTTGGAAAAGCAGTGTAGTAAATTCCACTGCACAGTGGGGGAGAGTGGGGCACATTGGTCCGGTTTTTTTCTCTTGGCTCCCAACGACGCACGTGACGAGCAAAAAAAATAACTTTTAAGCCAAGTCTTAGTTTGGACTTTACTTTACCTCAGAAAACCGGCCGCGACACATTTCCGAGGATGAAGGCTGAGAAAAGCAGGAAGCCCGAGAGGCCTGCAAGTTGACCAATGTGCCCCGGGTCGGGGCACGTTGTTGGTCCGATCTATGGGGCACATTGGTCCAATGGGGGGGAAAAGTTGCTATAAATTGTCTACAATTTATGCGCACCACTCATAGATGTGTTTTGTGTTCAAAATGTGATACAAAACTGTAAAAGAAATAATGATCTTTCTCGTTTTGATGTTTTTGATGAAAGCATCAAAACAAATCAAAACTTTTTTCATCAAAACAATGAATTTCAGTTTTAGAAAGGGAAAATCCGTTAACAAACTTTCAGAGATACCAAAACATAACCCCGATGTATTACGTCACGTTGAAAAAAATTGAAAGTTTGCATTTTTAAGGGGTGCTATTATATTGGCCTAATGTGCCCCATCAAAAAGTGGTCCAAACTGCCCCGAGTGTAGTAAATTAATTAGGATGCCTCTAAAACACACATAGTTGCTCTGAACCCATTCAACACCAGGTTCAATTTTAAGCTGAATAAATAAGCTTTCCCATGAAATTGTTGGCGAGGCTAAAACATGATGTTGTATGCCACCAAATGAGATGGTTTTGTACTTGGAACAATTTACTTTTGCCTGATTTTGGAAACCTCAAATTTCGGCCTCTCGTCATCAGGCCGGCAGCTGCTAAATTTCGTCGGAGTTTTTCGAAAAACGATCGTGGAGTTGCGAGTCTCTTTTCACACCCCGGATGGTGGTGCTGTGGTCGCTCTATCATCGCGAACTTTGAAATGGACCAATGTGCCCCATGGACCAATGTGCCCCACTCTCCCCTGGTCCAGAAGACCGGCGCAGGTGGACAAAACTCTAGACGCGGTTTTGCCTCCAGAGTCGCTGAACTGGATTCGAACCGAACGTATGACCCCACCAATGGATTCCTCGTTCGGAGAGCAATCCATTGGTGGGGTCATACGTGCGGTTCGAATCCAGTTCAGGGACTCTGGAGCCAAAAACGCGTCTAGAGTTTTGTCCGCCTGCGCCGGTCTTCTGGACCACTGTGCACTGTGCGTTACTGATCTCACCTGAAGGTGGCCGCGGTAGTGCTCCAGCACGCGGCGCAGCTTGTCCGCGCCGTAGCCGTACGGGCCGGCGACCTCCATCCACTCCAGCTCCAGGACGCGCACGCGGTGCGTGTAGCGCAGCAGGTTGACGGGCGGCCACGAGTGGATGATGCGCAGCGTGCCCAGGGCCGGTGCCACGCGCAGCACGCCGTACCCCGCGTCCCGGCCGAGGGCCCTGGGTGCAGAGCATGCTTACAGTGTCTGGAGGGGAGCCAGGGACACGTGCATTCATGCTTACAGTGTCCGAAGAGGAGCCAGCGACACGTGCATTAATGTGAACAGTGTCTGAGAGCCAGCGACTCGTGCATTCATTGCTAAAGCCATTGGCCATTCCCCACCTGCTCTCCCCGCCCTCCCCCAATTGAGGCGATACTCCGTTATTTAGTTGGTAATGCAGAGCTACCCTTTTAATGTCCCCGCAAAGTGGCACCCCCTGTTAGATTGAATAGTTGTTGCCGACTGAAGAACACAAAGAAGCGCAAAACTGGAAATGGAGCGTATCGGGAGTCGGGTTTCAGGGAAGAATGTTGACAAATACCCTTCTTTCCTCTGCCAAAAGGGATTTAAAATAGGACAAATTACCTTTGAAAGAGTAACGCTTCGCAAAAAGAAATGCACTTCACTGGTGTAAATGGGATCAGGATTTTCTAATCATTTCCCCATTTTTCCGATAAAATTTGAGATAAACACAACCCAGTTAAAACTTGCCGCTCAAAAGGCACAACTCATTTGTAGTTCCAATGGTGGCCGTGGCCACCTCGCCTGGCCAGGCAGCGCTGAGCTTTGCCTTCGAACCCCCATTCTAAAGCCCTGGCCCGGAAGAAGAACAAAGATGGAAGTAAATTACAGATTCTATGAGAAATATACGCGGCGGTGGATGAGGTCTGGTAGTCCTATAGTCCCCCTCTGGGGGGAGAGCTGCGAACTTGACAAGTGTTACGTTTTATTTCTCATACACCTCAAATGTTATGCGCGATCCATCATATACTGGCGATCAAAATGGCGTATCTTTGTTTTATGTTGTGTCGTCTGCTAGAGGCCGCATGAGGTCAAGGGACTTGTCAGTACTTCGAACAGGCCTAAAAACCTCCTCACCTCCCTAAAATGGTTAATCAAAGATCCCTTGAATGTCAGATGTAAACAGTTTAGTCGTTCTGAGGCTCATTGCTGAATTTTAGAATTCCACGCCGGAAGCGGCAAGGCAGACATTTTCCTCGCCAGTCATCGATGCTTTGTTTTGATGTTGTGTCGTCTGCCCGGGGCCTCGGCTCGGAAGATCAAGGGACTTGGCACCACTTCGAACAGACCTAAAAAACTTCCTCCCTCACCTCTCTAAAATAGTTAATTGAAGATCCCTTGAATTTCGAATGTAAACAGTTTAGTCGTTCTGAGGCTTATTGCCGAATTTTGGAAAAACCCACGCCGGAAGCGGCAATGCACGGCGGACATTTTCCTCGCCAGTATGAGCACCGAATCGGTCAGAAGTCAGGACGCGGTTCTCCCCAAGGGGCCTTTAGGACTCGAAGGTCTGGAGCTTCACAGCGCACATTTCTCATACAAACTGTCATTTCTGACTTCCGTTTATGTTCTTCTCTTACCGCGCCAGAGTTCCTTTGGAGCTCCCTTTTCTTCACAGGCTACAAGCTGAATGGTCTGTCATGCGAACGCGTTCTTCGCAAAGTTCTAAGGGGGTGCATACACCTTCAATCTTTTGTGTGTTATAAGGTCTGTAGCGACTGTACTATCTAAAATTTAATGATTTCGTTTCGGCACCCAATTTTCTAATAGTTCGAGCAAAATAAATTGTTCTCTACCGGTAACCAAAATTACCTAAGTTGGGTTGTCGTTCCGATCAATTCAGATGGAAGTTGATGTCTTCTTACCTTCTAAAAAAATACCAGTGTATTTATTTTGACAAAATGAATGGGACCAAGCACTGTAAGAAAGCTGATTTGATTGTAATTCTGTTTCAAGAAGCTAAAGGCTGTAAAACGGCCAAATTTGGCAAGTTTTTTTTGGAATTTTTGCTTTCTTAGGAAAGTTCAAATTACGCCATCATTGTGATTGTGGTGGGTGCCATGAACATCCTCATGAACATCCTTGAATTTTATGGAAGGTGTGGGACAATAACTTTCAGTTGGACTCTTCGGTTAGTAAAAAATTTGAATGACACCTCCACTTTGGTAATTTTTGGCATAGAACAACCTTTTTGTTTTTTTCAAAACAAAGGTTACTATTACAAAATTGGGATGAAGAAGGAAAAATTGAAATTCTAGAAAGCACAGGTGTTGCAGAGATGATAATACACATCAGATTTAAGGTGTATGCACCCCCTTAAGAATACGGTATGGCCTTACCTGGTGATGGCGTCACTGCGGTCCAGCATGGCCATCGTGGAGTGGCCCGCCCTCTCCACGGCCGCGTCCGCCGTGGGCTTCCTCTCCGGGAAGGTGACGTGCTGCCAGGCGGCGGGGTCGCGCGCCACGACGCGCAGCGCGCGATTCACTTGGCCCAGCCGCACCAGGTCGTAGGGGCCTAGCAGCGCGCACACCGTCAGCAGCAGCTCCTTGGGGAGCGTGGCCAGACCCAGCGCCTGCCAGGTGCCGAGCGTCAGAATCGAGGGGAAAACAACTACCGCAGAAGGAGTACACGGAGAAAAAGTATACGAAGCGTCGCTTCGTCATATAAAGACATCGATGGCATTGTAAAATCTAGGAAGAAATGCTTCGTACTGTGAAGGAAAGTCCTTCGTAATATGAAACATTTTTTCATAATACGAAGCAATTCTACAATGCCTTCATTACTTTCGTGATGCTTCGTAGACTTTCCAGAGTGCACATCGCACACACTAATGCTTGTCTAAATTTTCATCGATACACTTCGAGATATTCAAGACAACCTACTCTCAAGAATTGAATATTAAATAACAAACAGGTTGAAATTGCCAGGGCTTTAAAATTTCACTGATCGATGTTAGGATTTGACCAAAACATGGATCACCATCGTACTACGGGCTCGCCAACAGAAATGATCCGTGATTGCACTGAGAAAAGAAACGCGGCCAATTCCGCACGTGTGGTGCGGACACGGACTTGACCACGTTTGGTGACGCGGCGGAGGTCATTCTCGTCTCCGCATCACCAAACGCGGAATCCACCACGTCTGCGCCATGTTAAAGGATAGGGCATCGATAAGCTTGAGCACGTTTGCGCTTCGAAGTGCGATGACCGCATCATGAAACGTGGTCAAATCTTCAGAACATTTGACCGCACCACCTCGTGCGGAATTGACCACGTTTGTTTTCTCAGTGTGGTACCCTGATCCATGTAAAGCAACTTACCCTATTCATGAATGAATAGGCCAAAATGCAGCCAAGTCAAGATCAAGCGGATATGACACAACGCTCATGCCATTTTGAGCATTCGTTTGGTGTGATGTCGCCCTGCTGCATTTCCAGTGCGCACGACCAGAATATCGCATGATAGCTGCAAAGACACACCTGTTCATCGTCCTCCTTCTTGGGATTGATGTTGGCGGTGTCCACGGAGGGCTTCTTGCAGCTTTTCTTGTGCAGCGGCCAGTCCTCCTTCTGGTGCTCCTTGCTGCAGTAGGCGGCCAGGCCGCAGCGGGCGCACAGCAACCCCTTGCCGCCGCACACCGAGCACACCGCCTTGCCCTGTGGGTCACAACACTCGGTTACCAGTCACCTCTCGCTAGCTGGCACGGTTTGATTACTCGCTAGCTGGCACGGAGTCATCCCCACCACCTCGGCTCTTCCAGCGCGGCCAGGCCCAGCCGGGACGAGGGTCTGGCCGGCCGGCGAGGGATGACCGGTGGCTTAATCCGCTTGCCTGTGGTATATTCCAGTCGAAATATTAAAACTTTTACTGTTTATTTTTCTAACAATCTTTTAAGAGAAATGCAAATTCGAATTTTTACTTTTATTTTCGACGGACGGTGGGGTAAGTTATGCCGACCGTCATGGTGAAAATTCGAATTTTGAGGTGCGTTTTTTTTCCATCCTGGTTGTTTTAGAATCATCTATGCATTTCTTTTACAAGATTGTTGGAAAAATATACAGAAAAATACGATTTCAAGAAATCCTAGGAGTCACGAAGTCAATTTGATTTGTGTAAGAGTGTGGAGAAAAAAAAGAAGTGGTGTTGTGAAGTTGTGGCTCAGGAGACTACCAATGGCAGTGGTACCAATGTGGTCGATGTGCCACCCGTCGAAATTTAAACTTCACAGTAAATAGAAATCAAAATGCTGGTAAATTCAAAAAATTCCAATGCTAATGTATTCCGCAGTGTTCTGACAATGGAACATCTTTAAAGTCCATCATTATTAAAATGTTCTTAGCAGAAAGAAGGCAGTAAATTAACTTTCACGGGTTGGCAACTAGTTTCTCGGCGTCTGCGCCCTTGCGAAAATCGCGAAGCTGAAAGCACCAGTAGTCGCGCATTAAAACTGCCCCTCCATTGTTGCTGACGTTGAATTGTTTGGCTTGTTTCAAAAGGCTATGGTTCTCTAGTCATGTTTTCTTCAATTCTGTGTAATAGTTCTCCCTCACAACGTATCAACACCACGACGGTTGGTTTGACAAACTTCACAAACTCGGGAGGGATGGTTTCGAAACGCGGGTGAGTCTTGTTCGAGGAACATGAGCACTGCAAGTCGCGAGGTGGAGCGAAGTGGTCGTAGTGCTAACTGAATCACAAACAACAAAATTGTTTTATTGACAGAAAAAAAAGTAATATTTGAGAAACTTTATGTCAGAAAAAAAGAACTTTTGTTTTGCAAATTTTTTGTGAATATGTTTTTAGATAGTTATTACATAAAATTGAAAATTTGTTTTATATGAATTTTCATAAGCAGGAAACAAAGAAAAAACAAGAAAGAGAGCAAAATTAATACAGATTTCAAATGCTACAGTTGGTGAAACTGTTAAACAGGTTGCAACTCCACTGCGCATGTCCAAAAACACTCCGACCTAGAAGTATTATTGGGTAGTTTTTCCCGAAAAACTGCGTTCGAAACGACACCAATTCTATTGTTGCCTCTTCTTTAGCTGCAGTCAAAGAGATTTTTCAGATCGGACGTGCTCTTTCAGCTTTTGGAGTAACCTGTACAGACCCAAAACGAGGCTCGGCTATTGGTCCGCCCCGGCTCAACTCCCCCCACTCCCTTTCTTTTCCCTTGACGAGTCGAGTTTTGCCATGGAAACGGCGATTTTGACAGCAAATTTCTCAAAATTGGCCGCTAACTTTTTGACCACATTTCAGCATAAGAATCAGCGTTCCAAATTCTACAAGTCTGCAAAACCTCATTAAAATCGTATAGAAAATTTCGGAAATGCATAAAGGGCCATACAAATCAAATCTCGGGCCGGCTGAATCCTGGGGGTATACTATAAGGCTACTTCGTGCCTAAAAAGTTCTAAAATTTCTTCTTGAACAAAGCACAAGCAATCGGATTAAGCCGCCGGTAATCCCTCGCCGGCCGGCCAGACCCCCGGTCCCGGCTGGGCCTGGCCCACCTGCCCGGCCTCTCGCTTGCTGACCACGTCGCCTCCCGGGTGCCGTGCCAGCTAGCGAGAGGTGACTGCACCACACAACTGCGTGCACGATGTAAAACTTTGTTGATGGAAAGAGTGGATTAGAGATGTGCAAATGGTGGACATCTCGTCGGCGCCGAGGTTTGCGTCACGTGTGCCGCGAGAAAAAAATGGAAAAATGGTGGCGCCGGCAAGCGAAATGTAACTACGTAACGAACCACTAGTACTTTACCGATAAAATTGTAACTAGGACGGTTACAGTTACCGAGCCTGAGTAAAGTAGAGTCAGTAGTATCAGTGCTCAAGAAAGTAACTAGTGCAGTGGTTCCCAACCCCGGGGTCGCGACCCCATTTGGGGTCGCGGAAAAATTTTGTGGGGTCGCGTCATGCTTCCTGGGGTCGCGTGGGGTCGCGAGTTGGCTCCTGAGGGTCGGTCTGCGGCGAAACCGCTGGTGCGGGATTACGGGAAAACCGACGGATGTTTGGCCTTTTCGGCGCTTCCAAGACAAGGCAGACGCATAGAATACTGTACAGGTTCATGTGAAACCCTGCGGAGGGGAGGGGATTAACTAGTCTCCCTAGTCTTCCGATACCTGGAGCGTGGATTGCTCGTTGCCCACCATGTTCTATTTTATTTCCGTCCGCGAATCCTCAAATGCTATATGTTCATGCGTCCCAAGTGGAGGCAATCGCCAATGTTAAACGTAGTAGGCCCCAAGGTGTTTGAAAGCCACCGCGCGGGCGGCACAAAAGAGTACAAAGCTTGGGTGTCAAAATTAACACAGCATTTGAAAAATAGGATGTTTCATTACAAATTACGACCCTCTATTTTAAATGCACTCAAACCCTATAAATTGGATCAAAATTCAAATTGTAACAAGTTATTTTCGAAAAAATCTCTACCCCCCCCCTAAAAAAAGGGATGGGGTCGCGTGGGGTCGCGTAATTTTGTTCCTGGGGTCGCGTAAAAATTTGGAATCCGTTTTGGGGTCGCGGGCTGAAAAAGGTTGGGAACCGCTGAACTAGTGCCGTTACTGTAACTAGTAACTACCAGTAACTTTCCGAGCCCTAGTGGAGATATCCTCGACCCACAGGCGAAGTGGTGGCACAGCGGTAACGTGCCCGTCTCTTAATCGTAAAGTCCCGGTTCAAGTCCGGGGAGGAGGAAGGAAAAACTAAATTGAGGGGTGGTGCGACAAAGAAAACGAATTCGCCTCATCAGTAGGTATGAATGATCCAAAAAAAAAATATATTTTGGACTTTTTGCTTAAGTTCTTTAAACATATGAACTAACTACTAGGATGTTTGGTAAAACTTACAACAAAGAGAGCTGGCGGCATTGTTAGGTTTACTAATCTGGTAAGTATTACTAGACTGTGAGACTAAGTAGACAGTGCAGTATTTTTTTACCAGAATTCTAGTTAGGTTTATTTTATCAGACAGTCTGGTATTTGGTACCAGTCAGGACCTTCAAAATGACCCTTGGGTTTCGGGATTGCTGCATCCTAAGACTGTTTTTTTTTTAAATAAAATAAGTTTTTGGGCACTTACATTTACGACCTTGAGGCCTCTGGGCTGGAAGCACACCTTCTTGTGGACGGCACGGTGTTCGTCGCGGTGCTCAACGCCGCAGTAGAACTCGTCCTGGCAGCGGCTGCAGCTCAGCCCGCCGCTGGAGGCCTCTGCCCTGGCCAGGCACACTACGCAGCGCTCGCACTCCTGCGAAGGCAGGACAGGTCCAGAGTAACAACCTCCCTTGGTTCTCAGACTTTGTATGTGTTTGCAAAGTGTACACACATGACACACCTAATCGTCTACTTAGTGCACACTTACAGATGCATACTGGCAAGTACACTCTTCCGAATGCATACTGGCAAGTAGGTAGACACTAACAAATGCATGCTTGGCCCGCAACTCCACTCAACTCGCGAGAAATCTTAAAACTGTGTCTAAAAACCATTCTTCTCAAATATTCAGAGAAGCGTCTTTGGCAATCCAAACACTAAAACTGCCTTAATTCGGCTTCGATGCGTCCCTTTTAATTCGTTGGCTATTGTCATGATAATCTTGAGACAACAAGTCCTGAAAATTTCAAGAGAAACTTCTAAAACGACATCTTCTCCACAGTGCCCAATCTTACCTCTTCAGAAGAGCCGTTGACAACAGCCTCACGGTCCGACGGTGCGGCGGCCATCCTGGACAGCAGGAGCTTCACGAGGAGAAGAGATGACCAAGCCGGTGAGGAAAGGAGCCCTGGGCATGGTAAAACGTACACTTATACTGCTGAGATTTCACATGTGAAAAACTGGGCTTCTGTCTATGCTATACGTAGGCAGTTCTCTGAATAACTAAGAAACTTTCTTTTAACCCGGGAATGGACACATCACTAAATGAGACTTTCTCGGCTGTGCAAAAAATTCGTCACCCGTTTTCGGTCAATTTTGACCCCACCACCCCTTCCTTGTCACAACTTTGTCACATCGGGCTGAGCCCCCTCCCCCGCTTGTGACTTACTTATGAAGCGCCAGCGTAAAACAGAGCAAAATGCGAAAGAACGTTCCAATTTTAAAGTTTTCGTAAAATGACGTGAAAAAAAGCCTGAAGTTTTGAAAATACATCACAACAGGCCCAGCAAACTCCCTTGTTGAGAGCGAGACTCTTAGTTTGACTTTCCCCGATACTGCCAACTTCTGCATGCAAAGTAGTAATTTTCAGTTGATTTTTAGGGTTGCCAAATGAAGACATATTAAACTCAAAATATAATTTTCCCATAGGAAGCGTTGAACCTTCATCATCGAGACCAGCAAGGCACCACGCTATCCATGTGGCTACGGCACCAGGGTGAGTCGGGACTCGTTCTTGATCCAGTCAAATATCAAAACTTCAAAATAAGTTGGCAGCCTTTACAAAGTTAGGTTGGCAAGATACCAGAATGCCTCCAATAAGAAACCGGAAATGCCTATGCCAGTTGCCTGGGACTGCATCACATGACTCGACACGCCCACCCCCCTCAGCGTCACAACCCCCTCCCAAGAAAAACAAAAAACAATGCCTGACGTATTTTTTTTAGGCACAATCCCTATTGCCTTTAGGCAGGATCCTCTCGTAAACAATGGGTGCGTTCACAACGTTGGACAGTGAAAACTGAGATGAGTTCAATTCTAAAAACGCAGATCTTAGAGGTGCTGGCGCGGTATGGGGCCCTTCATTAAATACGTTACCCACTAAAGCGGGAAGAGGGATCTGGTCCGCGGAGGGGACGGGTTGTCAGAGCCAGCGTAACGTCACACTTATCACATGAAGGATGAGAGTACGTATATTTCAAAAGAATAAGAAAATAGACTATTCTAGTCGTCGTCGACTGAAGAACAAGGAGAATCACGAAACTGGTAATGGAGCCGGCAGCTTAACCTCACAGACCTGTTTGAGTGCATCAGTTTAAGAGCTTTCCGAAACGTCTCTATTTTACAAGGTAGGTGTACGCCAGACCGTGTCTCGTCGTAACAGGCTTCGCGATGCTGCGCCAGTTACGACAATCCACGCCTGGCGTTACACCCACCTTGGCCTGCGGCGGCGCTCGCTTGCCTTCGGCAGGCTTTTAGAACTTCACATCGGCATACATATCGACGTGATTGCAAGTCGAAACAGCATTCGGTTATTGATTTTATACTGGGGGGCTCTTGGGGTATGATGTGAAGAGGGGTCGCTGGTCAGAGTTCATGGCATCCACCCCCAGCTGGCACACAAGTACGACGTCATGACACGTCTTTTCACGCATAGGCTGAATTTTTAAATAGAATGGGAGAGGCACGGTAGGGACATACGGAAATTACATCAATTGTTACAACCCACCGCTTTCAAACTAACACAACTTCCACTCGCACGCCCACCTCCCTGGTTTTTTAACCATGAAGATTCGTTCACAGGGTAAAGGGACCAAGCCGATTCCAGAAATGGCAGTGGTTTTGGGTGGAGACCACTCTTAGTAGTGTTTTTGGTGGAAGATTTGAAACCACTAAGGTAAAAGTCGGAGTGCGGTGGACATTTTGTGCGGGTTCCCAAAGGAGACTTTTAGTCGACATAAAATTATGAAACTTTAGCAAGTTAGTAACTATACTAGAGAGTTTCGATGGGTGTGATTAGAATTAAAAAAGATTAATCGAACAAAAAGTTACAGAGCCGCAAAGTTCGTGTAAGGTGTGAATGGACATGACGGAAATTACAAAAACGACCCTTTTTGCCTCCCTCCTGAGTCAGAAAAATACTTTTAAACTCCATGTACAATGGGGTCAAGCTAGTCTAGTGCCAAACAAGATTTATGAGTGCCGAAATGGACTTCACTCTTTTTAGTTTTCTCTGGGGAGGGTGTGGACACGAAAACGCCCTCTACGCGCGGAATCGCCCACCTGTGTTTTGACTTGCTCACTATGTGACCCAATAAAATGAACTGAACTGAACATTATTTTAGTTATCTCCGAAATGAGGACGGAAACGACCGGTTTTCTTTGAGTAAGTGGATACAGTGTGTACTAATTTATTAATTTCATTTTTTTTTTTTCAAATTGACTTTAGATTTACAGCTTAATGGAAGGGGATGGTCAAGTAGTTTCAAACATGAATTGGCAACTTTGAAACACAATTAAACATGGCATGATTGACCTTATAACAAGTACACTGATAGACATTTGATAATAATAAAGACACACAATAAGTATAGAATATATATATAGTAGATTAAGGGTATCAATGCACACAGTTTTGGCAACTTGCAAAAAATATAACTTGTTCCATAAATTATGGTAGATCATCTGCAAATTATCATTATTTCTTGACCATCCTCAGTTGTTATATTTCAGAAGTTGACTAATAATATACTGTTGAAACTTCACATGCAATTATCAATAAATCATTGTCCAAACATTTAGGTCAAGCGGCTACTAGAGGAAATTTGGTCAAACTTGATTGAAATGATTACTTTACATTCGAGCACGATCACCAAAGAACAAGTGAAGATAAAGGCTTTCTGAAAACTCATATAAAATTCAAAAAAGCAGGGATTCAAACCACAAACTGACATTTAAAATATTTAAGGCCAGCTAAAACTAAAATTACTACAATTTCTTTCTGACAGACACCTGAATCTTGTCAGGGATCACTTCTCTGAAGCTCTCCTTTCCGCGCCAACTGGCAAAGCAGCAATGTGGCTTCTGCGTTGTCCGCGGGCCGAACAGTCCCCTGCCACGCTACCCCACCTGCGCCGCGCCGCAGAAGCAAGGTGCACGTAGCCGTAGGATCGGCACAGCCCATTAGAAGGTCGGCCCCGGACCCGGGCAGTTCTGCGGGACACAACAGGACAGTCAGTGAAGCGTTTTGCAGGGTGGGTTCAACTGGGTGCTGCCTTTCACTGCAGAATTTCTTGCAAACAATGCATGATTAACACCGCCCGCACTTAAGCCCACAACTCAAGAGTAAAGGGCACAACCGAGGGGATTTTCACTCCCGTGTTGCTCCGTAGTAACGCGTATTTTTAAGCGTATTAATGCGTATTAAAGCAGAATAGTCAGCGTAGTAGCATGCGTAATGTGGTGATACGGCTTTGCAGCCCTCCGCCCCCTGTCCATGCACTTAGTCAGAATCCACAATTATTCACCACGGAGAGACCCCACGCTCTGGTTACACTGAAAAAAGTACTTTAGTGAATGTTACTATACGCGTATAGTAAGCCCATTAATAGTGCATGGCACTTCAAGTTCAGTGCGCGTTACGAAACGCTTATCGTAAAAGTTACTATACGCTTTGGTAAGCGTTCTTTGGTGGCTCCCACTGCTGTATAGTAAATGCAACTACACCGGTGTTGTCACCTGCCCCTCCCCTTGCCACATCCCCCCGCTGAGACCCGCCGCGCGGCCACCCCCACCCCTCCCACTCCTGCCGATCGGCGCGCTGCTGCCTTGCGGGCGTTCGCTCTCTGCAGGCGATGGCCCTCCCGGGCGAGGGTGGCCGAGTGGTACGGCATCGGCTCGGTGTGCCGACGGCGCGGGTTCAATCCCGGGTCGCAGCAGAGGTGTAAGTGGCAATTCAAGACCATTCGGCTCCACCGCGAAGGGCAGATCATGAGGTGGGGAGGGGAGAGGTCCTGCGGCGGCAGCCGCTCGCATTTTGATTGGTCGGTATCCGTACTATACGGTAGTGCGGTTTACTATACGGCATAGTAGAATACACTGTTAATTTTTAGTGGCTTACACTAAACGGCTGTATAGTAACATTCACTATTAATTCCAGCTGTCGAAAAGTTACTATACGGTATAGTAAAAGTTACCATCGGTTTGGTGACCATTACTAAACATTTTTTTCAGTGTAGCCAGCCAGCCGGCCCAGCGAGCCCATGCGCGCGGCGGCGATACCCCACGCGCTGCCAATCCGCTACGCCGCCACCGCACTTGTGTCACCAGGCGGGAACAAAATTGTATCACCGTCGGATGTGCTTAAAATTGCATAACTCGTGGGACCAAAAACGTCCCATGACATTTAGTGTGTACACTGATATCTGAGTTGCGATGATCACCTCACTTTTTGAGCGATACAATTTTCATCGCAACTTATTGCAATGAGCACAACAAAACTTTGCGATTGAATTCTGCTTTGCGATACATACAACAAAATTTAGCGATGAAACTTTGTACCGCACAAAAATGCAATGAAAATAAAGACTACGCAGGCAGCTTGAAGAATCGCATAGCAAAGCGATCCACATACAGACTATAAACCTAACCGATCACCCAATTCTTAAATTGTTAAGCTATTCAGGTATATACAATGTGTCTTGTTCAATCATCATCATAGCTGATAAACCTCAGCAAAGTTTGGATGCGTATAAAAACAAAATATGAAATTATAGGGCACTAACGGGTGTAATGGCTTTGGGCATTTGGCTCTTTAAAGATCTAAATAAAGTAGTTGACCATTAGCTCTAAGCTTTGAGTGATGAAAGGCTTATAGGTCTGGGTCACTGATGCTGGATTGTTGACATACCTTATGTTTACTGTCACCATATGATCCTCACTCAACACTTAAAAGACAAGTAAAAGACTAACTTGTTGCTGTTCTTGGGTGGAAAGGATTGGCAAGAGCTTCAAGACATGACTTTGACACTTCACCAAAATACCTGAGAACGCACTTGTTCCATGAAAATGCCAATCTGCTTGGAACTGCCGAATTTGAGAAAAAAGAAAAGCCTAAATGCTGGTTGAACGCGGCGCTGTCACTCACTCAATCCATCTTGAGTTAAACTGTTTACAGCTGCACCTGCACAGAGGGCAGACGACCCACGATAGTGCGAATAAGATCGTCGTCGTGCACATATGGGTTCTGTTTTGCGCCGCAAGAGTTCGACTGCAAACAGGTAGCCGTTTGTTTATTTTACTATTTTCGAAAATATAAATCGAGCTGTCGCATTTCGTGGCTGGGTATTGCATTACTCAACTCTCCTTGGGCTCTCGTTCTGTTTCGTGAAGCCATGTTAGTGCTGCCATCAATTTATCATTCAGTTTTGTGTTGATTTCGACCAGTGCCTAACCCTTCTACTAATTGAGAGCATACTTGCCCTTTTCTATTAGGTATGTTTTGCTTTGCTTTTCTGATAACTGACATATTTTGTTTAGGGTGAAAGGGAGTCAGGATTCTTTTCCCATCCTTCAGGAGAGTTTGTCGCTGAGGGATTCCCACGGACGATGGTTTTGGATTGGACGAGCAGCCGCTCGTCCTGTGAGCAGCATGGAGCCCAAGTGTCCAGACCGCCATGCAGGACTGAAGTTTTTGTTCAACTAATAGGTATTTGGTAAGAGACCAATGTGGACTATGTTCTTAGAAAGATATTGAAGTGTACTTTCAAATCTTTATTATCTTTGTGGTGTCACTGAGCTCAGGCATCTGACTGAGAAATTACCGAAGTTTAATTCAGAGCTTACTCTGAAAGCAATCCACTTTGGAACTTGAAGTTAGTTCAGGTTTGAAAGATGACTCAAAACACTCATAAAATTATCACTGTTTGTTTAAGAAAAGTATCCTTTCTCAAATTTAGAGATTCACTGGCCATGAAACATTGCAATTTCTGTACATGTAAGTCTAATGACTTTGTTTTGTGCATTTCCAGGGTGAAAGGTGAGAAGTCAACTGTTCGTAATTGAATGGTCTTCTGCTAAGAACAGCTTCAGCCTACTGATCAGGACACCTTACAGTCACTCTGTAAATAAGTGAGAAACTGCGCCCTCCATGTAGGTAATAAAATTGTTTGTTACTATCAATTTTCAAACTGCGAGTAAATGCTCTCCTACATTTTGATTATATGTACTTTTTCTTCCAATGCTCATTAAAATTCAATGCATTCTTCAGAATTTTGTGCTGGTATCTGTTTTGTTAAAACAGTTGAGTTTGTATGGTCATTTGGCTTTTCTAACTCTGTGATTCCAGGTTCCGCTGTTGCTGTCACCCTGCCCTTCGAGACTAGTTGCAGAACTACATTTCTGTCACCATTCTTAATCAAGATCTCTGCTGGACCTTGGGTAAACCGTCCTGCCCTGGTTCATATTTATTAGATTGTAACCAAATTCATAACAATGTAAACTGTTTTGTGATTGTGTTCAGTAGATTGTTTTGGGTTAGGGAACAGATTTAAAAAAAAAGACTGTCAGTTGACAACAGCAAAACCTTGATACCATGTATGAGTTCATCAAATTGTTATCAAAGCTTTTACAGAAAACAGTGACAGGGAAGAGAGATTAAAATAATCTTTAAGTTAACAACAGCAAAACCTTGATACAATGTATTATTTCATCAAATTATCACCAAAGGTTTTACAAAAAATAATTACAGATTAAAAAAAAAAACTTGTTTTCTTTCGTATCCTATTAGAAAATCAACATCAGCTGAAGATTTTTGATTTCTTTCACTCAGTAGTCAGCTTAGGAGGATAAAGTAAAGTTATTTGATACTGTCATATTTTCTCACAAAAGTGGTGTAGGTGCTATGGGCACTTTGTTTTGCAGTTTGGATGCACATAGTGCCATGAACATTCTTTTCAAGAAATCGTAGGAAACTTTTGTAGGCATCGGGAAAATTAATGTTACCTATGAAGTATGGTGCAAGTAATTGCAAGACTATTTCACAAGGGGTTGGATCTTCAATAGTGCCAAGGCAAGTGCTGTACATTTTCAGGTAGGAGCGACTCAGCACCTCATCGCCCAGCTCATCTATCAATGTGGTTGCTAGCACACAAGGGGCATGTCCAGCATGGTATGTCTTAGTGTGCATTCGACCTTCTGCCTCTCCTTCCTAAAAAACAAATTTTGTTTTTGTTAAAGCTCCACTAGTATATTATATTTAGAGCACTGGGTGGTTTACTTACATCTCTGATGTCAATAGGTGGTGTAATTTTTTTGTCTACACTTATAAGCACTTTAGGGGTGATTTCCTCATAGAGGTTTACTAGAATGCGCAAGATGTCGGGCCCACTGTCACAACCCATATTGAAAAATGTGCTGAGTTTGGCGACCATATTTTTGAAATTGTCTCTCATCACTTCTTGCTTTATCTTGAGATGAAGGCAGTGCTCATAAATTATCTACAAATCATAGCAGATGCTACATTAGTCCATAGTACATTCAAGCATTGAAAGTAACTTAGAGATAAAGCTCACTAAAAGTTATCCACTGAATCAAGGATCCTTAATTAAGACCATATTTCTTTAATTACCAGCTTTCCATCTTTGTAGTGAGGGTAACTCTCCCAAATTTCTTGACATTTTTGTGCTCTTGTTTCAGGGTCTGCAGCTTTATAAGCAATATCAAACTCCACTTCCCGAATCTCCAATGTTCTTCCAATTAAGAACTTCACTCGTATTTGATCAGAGGTCCCAGCACGCAACTCTGCATTCATTGCCGCCTCTTCAGATTCATCTTCACTGCTAGAAGAGAAAAAAAAACAAACATATAAAACAGGTAAATCTCATCAAATTATAATTTTCAGAAAAAAGTTTAAGACTCATCAAACATAGTTTAATACTGACCAAACAATTTTGAAGTCCCCAGTAATTTTTGATTTTGACTGAAGCTTAGCTGCCTGCCTTCGAGGTTTGGTATTAGCATCATAGCTTCTTTTGCCTCGTATGGATGCACTAATGCTACCAGAGAGACTTGTCTGAAAGGAAACAAACATATACTCACCCTATATTATTTATTATTTTAATTGATCCAATATGACTTTAACAAGTCTTAAGGTATTAATTTTGACGATGTCAACATATGTGTATGTGAAAGACAAATAAAGTATCTGAATCTGAATCTGAGTAATGCCTTCCAGTATGGCATTGGCAAATTTGTTTGCAACATTTGAACTACGCCACTGTTGTTAAAATGCTTAATAATTAGCCAGTACTTACAGAACCAGTTCCATCGCCATCTACATCTGCCAATTGAGGATACTTTTTTACTATGGCTATGCTCATATTGGTCCTTTCTGAGTTTGAGAGGTAAAGAACGGGACGCTTTGATAGTATATGACTGCGTATGTCAGCTAAAATATAGATCATGTTTGGGTTTCCAGCTAGAATGGACCTAACTGAACTGTCACTAAACTTAGGCATGAGTTTAGAGCCTACTAGTTCATCGCCTGGCAGAAACTTCAACTGTAAAGAAATGGACTTTGTTTTGTCAAACAAACACCTCTAAAGCATTTTTGTAACTTCAAATAGTTTTGGTTATACCTTTGTGTTAGGCCTCCGCTTTTTCTTATTACTGGAACCCCCTTCAATAATTTCATCATCACTGGGCTCAGAATTTTCAGTGTTTTCTATTCCACTTGTGGCTTTACCAGCACCACTGGGACCTGCTTCACCAATTGGGTCATCAATTGACTCAGAACTTTCAGCCTCTGCAATCCTCTTCTGAAGCCTTTGGCTGGTCCTTTTGGGCGGTGGAGCCTACATAATTATTTAAATTTGATTGAAAGTTGTGGCTGAGTTAAACAAAACAAAACTTGTGTAGCATGCATCCTTACCCTAGTGGAAGAAGTTCTTTTTTGTTTTGAAGCGTGTTTTATATTGGGTTTAATTACTTCTCCTTTTTGTGGTTGAAACGGTGTTTTTGTAAGGCCTTCAAAACAAAAATTTTATGTTATTAATATGGTTAAATTTCATCAACAGGTTAAAGTCCATTTCAAGTTAATGGGACTAACCAAGTTTCATCTGCTGCTCATGTAGCTCAAAACGATTTTTTTCTCTTTCTTTCAATGCTTTTGGCATTTTCTTCCATTCATCTTCCAAATAATACTCCCTTACCTCCCCGTACCAATCGTCATCATGACTATCATCCCCCAGATCCGATAATTCATGCTCTTCAAACTGAAAATAAACAAGCAAAAGAATAACGGCTTCTTCAAAGTAATGAATCTAAATCATAACAAGAAAATTTGTTTGAGCTAAGCTGAAGACCCTTATAGAATCAACTAACATACCGGTAATGTCAAGGGTAATGTTTTGGAACAGCATGGCTCATAATCAAGATCCATAGGAGGGCTGTGTGCAATAGATTTACGGGTCCCTTGCTGATGTTTGATGGACTCTGAGGGATCAGGCTTTCTCAAAGGACTTGTGTTTTCTTGTAGAGGCAGTTTTGGATCAATATTTTCTTTATTGATCTCTCTTTCCATGATATTCATCTTAAATTCATTCTGAAAAACATAGATTAAAGCAAATTTAATATCTTAAATTTAATATTGCCATCATA
This sequence comes from Thrips palmi, assembly GCF_012932325.1. Taxonomy (NCBI): domain Eukaryota; kingdom Metazoa; phylum Arthropoda; class Insecta; order Thysanoptera; family Thripidae; genus Thrips; species Thrips palmi. The sequence goes on from NW_023144623.1 coordinate 483,204, forward strand.
TCATTATTAAAACTTACTTTGTTTGCAACTGAAGCACGAGGGCTTGAGGTCACTTGGATTTGCTGCAATAAAAATTAATGCGTATTACCAATAAATCAATGATAATGTTTTGTTTCGAAATGTGTTAAACCATACAACTTACTTTTAACGGAGTAGTATGGACATCATTTCCACTTTCAGGTAGAGACTGAAAACAACAAATGTTCATTAAACTCCTTATGGATATGTATTACATTCACGTTTATTTCTTAACCTCTTCCCCCTGGGCCTTAGGTGAAAGTTTTCAATCAAGTTGGAGGACCTTTGTCATGGTTGTAGGTTCTGACTAAGCAAAGCAAATTACCTGACCAAATTGTAGAGGAGTCCATGCCACGTATACCTCTTCACCACCTTTAAATTCATATTTCCGTTTGATTTCCACCTTGGCGTTGAGTCCACGGTGAAACATACTGTAGGTAGGAGCGAACTGAAGTCGTCTTGCCTTGAGCACCTCATCCTCTTTGCAAAGGGATTCAAATTCGCATTTCAAGCCATTAATGGTGTTAGGTTCAATATCGATGACAAATGTTCGACCCTCCAAATGAACGAATACTTCGGTCATTTTTCACAACTAAAGTTTCTGAGAACAGGGATCCAAACTGCCGTACTCGTTGAAAGTTCGCTGGTCGAAATCTGGAAACCGTTTCAGTAGCTTCCTGTTCCCGCTTTTGTCACTGCTGCCAACGCACCCAATTTTCAAAGTAAATCATTTTTATAGCAGAATGCAGGATTCAAAGCGTTGTTAGGTAGAAAAACCCTGTTACATTTTGATTTTTTTCTCAATTTGATAATATTTCTGTTGCTAAACCGTTGACAATCTTTAATTTAAAAGTGAAAATATCTTCTTTTTTTTCTTGCAGTTGGCCATGAATATTCGAGTTTTATTTCGATTTGGTAGAATTGCGTAACATAAGTAGAATGGTTTACTGCCATTAAATAGTGTATTTATCTAGTTATCAGACTTTTCTGTAATTCTGGGACATTTTTAGGCTCTGAATACTTTTATTGACCCCTTTTTACATGTGTTCCGAGCAGGCATGGTCGATGGAATCGATGGATCGATAGATCGATTGATCGATGGGTAGCAGTTAGCATCCGGTTTTCTGAGATCACGGTAGTTTGGTTGAGGCTGGCACTGGGCTGGCATGGACAGCGAAGGAGGGGCTGGATTTTAAAGTAGTTTTAAGTGTTGTGGCTGAAGAAATGTAACGTGTTGTTCATAATTTTTCTACATCGGCCCCGCCAAATTTCTAAAATGTTTAAGTGCCCTGTTTGCCATGGCACTTATCCCTCCAGGGACAGTCTTCATGAACACATTTTGAGTGTTCACAGAGGGAAACCAGTCCCTTCCATTCAGTATTCATGCAATCGCTGTGGCAAAACAACAAGTAATTTTGAAACTTTGAGAAAACACCTGCAGTTTTGTGAAGTGGTTGCTCAACCAAAACAACCAAATCAACCACATGGGAGCGATATGCCAGGTTAGGGACGTTGTACCTCTTGCTAGCAGTGGTGTTCCAACAGAAATCTTAAACTGCAAATTTCTTTTTGTTCTTGACAGAAAAAGGCTTTTACTCTCATACTTTGGCTTTCACTAATTGACTTAATTTTGCATGTTCACAGGTACTTCATCAACTGATGATAATATTTATACAGCTGATGATTCAGACTCTGCCTCCGAGCAAAACAAAGAAGCTCAATGTTCGGATGAAGAAGAAGTCAGCGAGGATGAGCCCATTGATGGTAAGTCCTATCGATTGCACTAAATTGAGGTTTTAATAAGAGCTCTCAAGATCACCTTCTGTTAGTTTCAGTATTTTCTCTTGCCCTATTTTTAAATTACATATTGTTTTGTTTTGCCTCCTTTTTCTGAGTGATAGTTTATTTATTTTTCTTCTTCTCCTTTCAGTTGTACTCGAAGAGCGTCTTCAAAAAGAAGTTGCTGATTTTTTGGTTGAAATTAAAGAAAAGCATAATGCTACTCAGACAATTATTGATGCTATAACTACTGGCATTAAAAAGATACAGAAGACATTTATTGATGTGATATGGGTAGGTTGTCAGAATGTAGTGAATACGTAATTAGTGTTGTTTGGTTGTATATGTTTGAAATGAAGCTGACAGTTGCGTATTGTTTTTGTTTTTGTTTCAGAAACTGATTCAAGAAAAGGCGGGTGTTGAAGAATTTGTGAAGTGTGACGACCTGTTAGAATTGTTGGAAGATGTGAAAGAATTCAACATTTTTGAAGGAGTTGAAAGTGCTGATGACCTTCTAGATTATTTGCAAGAACATGCAGGATTAGTGAAACCTGAGAAAGAAGTCCTCCGGAAAGAAGAAGTACTTCAGAATGGAAAACTAGTGTCAAAGGATGTTCATTATTTCTATTATGTTCCATTTTTGGATCAACTTGAGCGTCTATTGCAGTGCAAGGACGTTTTAAAATGTGTTGATAATCCCAGGGTCTCAGAAGCAGATATGCTAAAATCTGTGTTAGATGGCACAATGTATCTAGAAAATGTTGTTGTTTTGAGAAACAAGAATGGTGATACACTCACTATCCTCTTTTACCACGATGGTGTGGATGTTGTGGACTCAGCCTCTGCCAGGTCAGGAAAGCACGCAATGACCTTCTTTTATTGGCTCTTGGGAAATATATATCCAGAATTAAGGTCTACTGACAAAGTAGTGCAACTTTATGCTGTGGTGAAGACAACAACTTTAAAGCTGTATGGATATAGTAAAATTTTGAAGAATTTTATTGAAGGGTTGAACAAGTTGTCTTCACCTGAAGGTGTTTCAATGAACATTTGCGGTGTAGAAAGAAATTTCCATGGAATTTTACAGGCATCTTGTGGTGACTACCCAGCAAACGCAGCTATAGGAGGTTTTAAAGAGAGTGTATCAGCTGAAAAGCCATGTGGAATGTGTTTGGCCTCTAATGGAGAGAATTATTTGCAAATAACCAACATTGAGTCATTTGAGAGAAGAACTAAAGATTTGCATCAAGACCACATCAATGAAGTTGAAAATTACGCTGAAATGACCACTAAAGAAAAAGCTGCTCTTGGTTATAACCCATCTGTCCTTTATGGTGTGAATTGTAGAAGTGAATTGTTGGACATAGACTATTTTGATGTTACAAAGGCCCTAACTCCAGATTTGATGCACATAGCTCATGAAGGTGTTGTTGAGTTTGTATGTCGTCTTGTGCTTATTCATGTTATCAAAGAAGAAGGTGCATTCACCCTTGGGGAAGTGAATGCACGAATTCAAGACTGCTCCAAAGCCTTTGAAAAAGACAGGCCTGGTTTGATTTTGGATGATCATCTTTGCTCCACGAAAAAACTACGCCAGACTGCTGCTCAAATGAGGGTATTGTCTCTGATCCTTCCTATTGTATTGCAGAAGGAAATGGACAATGGTGAAGTGTGTTTCCCTGGCAATAGAGACTATCTTGACTGTCTATTAAGTCTCAACAAAGTTATGAATTTATGCTTATCTTATGACTTTCATGTTTCTGATGTCCCTCTTTTGAGACGGAAGATCAAAGTTTTTCATAAAAGACTTCTCAAAATAGTTCCTGACCCAAGTATGGCAAAAGTTCATTTTCTCCATCATTTGGCTGACCAAATATTACTTCAAGGTGGCATAAGGCAAGTAGCATGCTTTCGTTTTGAGGCACACCATAAATTGTTTAAGAGACTAATGAAGATAGCAGGCAACTTCATCAATCCCCCAAAGTCTCTTTCATACAGACATCAAGCAAAGCAATGCCGCCAAATGATGGGGGCTAACTACCTTTATGAAGGTCATCAATACACTGTGACTAAGGATGTGTCTACATTGATGGACCGCAATCTTAATCGAGTCAGAGTACTGTTCCCAAACAGTGGAAAGATTGAACAACTTTCAAGACTGACAATTCATGGAACTCTCTTCAGAGAATCAACTTTAGTATTGTTGTCTGATTCTGATCTCCCAGACTTTGGCCTGATCAAGAAGATTTTCATGGTGGATAAGAAGAACTTTGCCTTTGTTTGCCAAAAGGTTACTACTCTTTGCCTAGCAGCTGATGTGAATGCCTTTGAGCTGTCTCAAGTGTCCGCTCTAATCACTGTTGATGCTGAGAAACTGCTTTATCCGCATCCCATTGTGAGTCTGAAATGGCAAAGGAAATGGTATGCCCTTCTGTTGGGCCACAGGAAACTGCTAGCATAAAAGGTATTGTACTCAATTTGTATTGTCCTATGCAAAGTGCTGTATACTTGAAACATTAATTGTTTGCTTGTTATTTAACAACCTAATAATAATGATTTGTTTCTTTTTCTTTTTCATGATAAAATTTCTTTGACTCATCAGCTCCAGTGACCTAACAAATTCAATCATAGTAAAGCTTTGTAAATTTAAATTTTCTTCAACTCATCAGCTCCAGTGACTTAATAATTCAATCATTAGTATGGTTTTGTAAATTAAAATTTTCTTCAACTTATCAGCTCCAGTGACGTAACAAATTCAATCATAGTATAGTTTTGTAAATTCAATGACCTTTCCATGGATTTGCTGATGAAAATATCAACTTGTGACAAACTAATGCTTATTCTTCTCCTCGCATACTGAGACTCAAGGTAAAATACCATGTTTAAATATTTTGTCTTGCTAATAATTTAAAAAATGTTCACATTCTTTGGTTTTCTTATCTTTTTATTTTATTTTTGCAGCAAAGCATAACCATCCATGCAATTAGTGTCATAAGAAAGCAGAATCCAAGGAGCTGTGTAACTGAAGCAGCTACAGGAGTACTGCACCATTGGCACAGGCCTTGGTGTGGAATTAAGCAAGGAAGCGAAGTTGGAAGCAGGATTGCAGAAGCAGCCAGCAGCACGAGCAAGTTGGTGTTGCGAAGGGATGCCTCAGGGTCTGCCAAACAAACTTCACATTCAACACCAAGCAGCAACATGCACTACCGTCATGAAGGAAAGGAATCATTTCAACATTATGTAAAAGGTAATCCATTAACACGCTGTTAAAACTTAATCAAATCTTGAGTTACAAAAAGAGGAAACTAATGAATAGTCTTACTAGTGTATTTTCCTAAAAAATGATTTTATTATTCTTACTGATTGTTTCTTTTCTAGGGAGACTTATGATGCTGTAAAGATTTTTCTAGACTGTCTTGCAGAGTTCCTTCATTAGTTTTGGACTGTTGATAGATTTAAAATTGATTTGGCTTGAAGGAACTCTTGGTACTCACTCTCTACACTTGACAATATAAAAGACTTCAAAATTATCCTCGTTTGTGGTAAGGACACTTAAGATGACTTCATTTTTTTATACTGGCTGATTCTTTGTTGACTATTTGTTTGCTTGATTTTTCTGCCGATAACCCAATCATTGTGATTTGTTTCTTTTTCTTTTCCATACTGATTTGTCTACATCTCATCAGCTCAAACGACGCAACAAATTCAATTGTCATATTGTTTGGTTAGTTAAAAGATCTTTCCGAGGATTTGCTGATAGAAATAACGGCTCTTGACAAACAAAAGCTGAATCATTTCCTCCCAATGAGATTCCAGGTAAAATGCTATGTTAAATTATTTTGCCTCGCTCAGTTTGAGTGTTACTTATAAACAAATAATTCAAATGTACCATTTTTTTTATTTCAGAATTTCATTACCTTTTATGCTGCCAGAGGCTGGGTCCAAGCAGCTTTCCAAGTGGAGCTGCTACAAGAACTCTGCACCAGTGACACAGGCCTCAGTGTGGAATTAAGCAAGGAAGCGAAGTTGGAAGCAGGATGGCAGAAGCAGCCAGCAGCACGAGCAAATTGGTGTTGCGAAGGGATGCCTCAGGGTCTGCCAAACAAACTTCACATTCAACACCAAGCAGCAACATGCACTACCGTCATGAAGGAAAGGAATCATTTCAACATTATGTAAAAGGTAATCCGTTAATGCACGCTGTTAAAACTTAATCAAGTCTTGAGTTACAAAAAGAGGAAACTAATTAATAGTCTTACTAGTGTATTTTCCTAAAAAATGATTTTATTATTATTACTGATTGTTTCTTTTCTAGGGAGACTTACGATACTGTAAAGATTTTTGTAGACTGTCTTTAACTTCATTAGTTTCTGTACCCCAGAAGCACAGTGCAGACACAAGTTTTGGAACACTTGGTACTCTCTACACTTGACAGTATAAAAGACTTCAAAATTATCCTCGTTTGTGGTAAGGACACTTTAGATGACTTCATTATTTTATACTGATTGATTTTAAGTTGACCATTTGTTTGCTTGATTTTTCTGCTGATAACCCAATCATAGTGATTTGTTTCTTTTTCTTTTTCATACTGATTTGTCTACATTTCATCAGCTCCAATGACTCTACAAATTTAATTAAAAGATCTTTTTATGGATTAACTGATGGAAATAACGGCTCTTGGCTAACTGAAGCTGAATCTTTTCTTCACATGAGACTCCAGGTAAAATACTATATTGAATTATTTTTTCTTGCTTATTTTGAGTGTACCATTTAAAAAAATTCAAACTTATCATTCTTCTTTTATTTTCAGAATATCATTACCATCCATGCAGCTAGTGCCTGGACTCTACAAAGTCAATTAGAAGATCTTTCCATGGGTTAGCTGTTAGCTGATGGAAGTAATGGCTCTTGACTAACTAAAGCTGAATCTTATTCTCACACTGAGACTCTAGGTAAAATACTATATTAAATTGTTTTGTCTTGCTTAAATTGAGTATTACTTTTAAAAAAAATTTCAAACTTACCATTCTTTTTTTTATTTCCAGAATATCATTACCATCCATACCGCTAGTGCTTATCAGATGGCTGGGTCCAAGCAGCTTTCTTACTGGAGCTGCTACAAGAACACTGCGCCATTGACACAGTGCCTCGTTGTGGAATCAAGCAAGGAAGCCAAGCTGGAAGCAGGATGACAGAAGCAGCCAGCAGCACATGCAAGTTGGTGTTGGGAAGGGATGGTCTGCCAAGCAAATTTTATCTATAACAGTCAAATGGACACACATTATTTCCTTTTGTTGACATTGTTTGTGACTTCCTATTTCCTGTAAGAGAAAAAACTTCCATGTTTTGATTTATTTATTTATTTCAACATGTATTTCTGTATAGGATTGGATGGTAATAGATTTGTGACTCAGGCAACGCATTCTTTTCTGTCACCAATTTCATCGCAGTATATTTGCTCACTATTTTCATCGCAATGTTTTGTATTCCTAATTTCATCGCAGAACTTTGCGCTACATAGCTATGTTGTCCTTTTTTTGTGCGATACTGGTATCATCGCAATTTATTTTGCGATACCAAGTTATCACCCATGGAATGCGATGAAAGCTGGGAATCGCAAACTTATTTTTCATCGCAGCTTTTTGTGTTGAAAGTATCGCAACTCAGATTTCAGTGTATGAACGTGTAATAAGCGCGTAATAACTCGTTTTGACGCGTATTAACGCGCCATGAGTGCGTTATAACGTTATGACGTGAAAGTACGCGCGTATTACTCCGTAGGTGGATATGAAGAGTGAAAACCCCCTCGGGCACAACGACCAACACCAAAATTTAATATAACTTAACCTATAAACTTGTAAGATTTCGCTCGTCTCCATGCATGTAAACCGTCGTTCTGAGAACCCGCATAGGGTCACTGCGGGGAAGAACTGGACAGGGGAAGAACTGAACACCCCATATTTCATTTCAAATACCGTATGCACAAGTGTTCCGTGGCATCAGCGGTTCATAAGATGATAGTGGTTAAGCCTGTGCATATGGTATTTGATGTAAAATATGGGGTGCTCAGTTCTTCCCCTAGCGATCCCAAACATACACATGTTCTTAGGACAAATTTTATTACAACTTTACCTTGAGTCGAAAGGGTATGCACTCTACGCTTTCGTGTACAGACTACTCGGTATAACGCGTTTGTTACGCGCGTATCACACTGTATTAGACGTGTATTACAGGACAGCTTGTACAGGGTAATTTACGAGTGCATACCCCCTCGCTTTGAGCCTAAAACCACGAGTTATAATATTTTTTATCTCGAAGTTGAAGAGCTGGCTGAGACCCCACTCCCATGCACGGTTACTTCAGTCGACCGCCGTTTTTTGTGAACCTCACCGGGAGGAGCTGATGTTAAAAATCGATCAGGCCTGGGCCAGGCTGCACCAACAACATCGGGCTCCCGGTGCCCAGGCAGTGATCACGGTGGCCTAATCCACTGGCCTCCCTCAAATTTTAAAAGCAATTTGCGTTCAATTTTCGATAAGACGGTTAAGCGAAACGTGTAGCTAACTTCAAACCAAGTAGACTGATGTAAAAATTATCTTTAGATTCAGATTTTTAACCGAGTTACGACGATTTTTTTGAACAAACGGAAATTGCCGTAAGTCAGCTATAAATTCGAATTTTGAGATAATTTTTATATCACTCTGCTTAGCTTGAAGTCAACTACACAATCCGCTAGACAGTTTGTTCTAAAATTGAACGCAAATTGTTGTATCAAAATTGAAGTAGGCCAGAGGACTAGACTGCCGTAATCCCTACCTGGAGCGGGCCGGGCAGCCCCGGGGCCAGCGAGGGCAGGCCTCATCTGGTCAGGATCGTCCCGAGCCAAGGTGGTGGGGATGACCATTGGTCAAAAACAAAAACAAAAAAAAGGTCACAAAAATCGGCGGTCGACTTGTCCACCACCATTCACTGTCATTCAATTTGCGATACTTTTACTACAAATTTTTGCTATAAAATGGAATTTGCAATTCCTACGATTTATCGCACCCTGGAGTGTAACAATTCAGTTATTGCAAAGTTTTGCAATAACCACCCCCTAATTTATGCGTTACAAGAGCCTTTTGTGCTCTTTTATTGCCAATTATTTTGCCATAATTCGTTACTGCATTTTCTTAGTAGGCACTATTGTAAACAAGTAATACTTTTATTGCAAAATTTTGCTATAATTTTTTTTATTGCACTTTTTTTGGTATGAATATTGCAAAACAGTACGATAGTTTTTTTTAGCAAAATATAGATTGTGGTTATCGCATTTTGAATGACAGTGTTCAGTCCTGAATGTTCTCTCAAGGTTACAGCACATTGTAAACTCTTTTGCCATGTAAGAAAGTACGCCGAAGCTTCGTCCTTACCTCCCAACCCCAGAGTGTCTCTGGCCTCCTCCCAAGTCTGGGTATCTGCCCCAACGGATGCGAGGAGGCTTTCCTTCAACCAGGCCAGTTTGAGGCTCTTCTCCTCCAGGGCACGAAGAGCATCTGATAAAGTGGCGTGCAGCTTCTCAACCCCCGCTGCGCAATCGTCGTTCGCCTGGAGGAGAAGCCGCGCCTCCTTGGCGCGCCCGGCCGAGAGGCCACAAATGATGTGGTCCTCGGTAAGGCATGAAGCTTCAAAATTTTTTCCGCATGTGACGCAGTGCATTGCTGATGATGGTTCCCTGCAAAAAATAAACGGAATTTTGTCATACAGTGGTCTTAGCAAATTTCTATACTTGTATTGGAAATCTGAATATCCGAAATACAGGGTGAGTTTTCTCATTCTGCCAATAATTTCTGGGTGGCTAGGGCACCCCTCGGAGATAATCTTTGGCCCGTCCCGTATTTATTATAAAATAAATACCAGAGGACGGGCACGGGCATATAGTATGATGCATCCTGTGCGTGCGTGCGTGCGTGCGTGCGTCCGAGGACTTCCCGTGGTCCGATCTTCTCCAAATTTGGTATGCAGTCTCCTTGGGTGACCCTTAGAACCGCCCGGTGGCAGCAAACCCGATCCGAGCCCCGGGGCCGCTGCTGCACGTGCATCATGGTTGACATGGGGTGGAGGAGGATTTCAGCAACGGGTGCAGTTATAAGGGCACGTATGGGTATTTTCGGAATCGAGGTGACGAGACAAAGCCAACGGTGCTGGTTTCGAGCAAATCGGAGAAGTTTGGACCTAGGTTTAAATCCCGGTAGGGTTTTTCGAGAGTGCTGATGACGGAAATGACATCCATTGACCCTATTCTAAGGTTCGAATACGATTTGGGCCAAATAAGACAAAATTTTCTGAATCCAGTTTGTTATCGATTCACACGTTTTCGAGGGTGCTGATGACGAAAATTACATCCGTTTTGACCTCGGATCCACGATTGAATCCCAGTAGGGTCAAATATAACTGTCCTCTATTGAAGATGGTTTGACCCCGACCCAGGTTCAAATCCCGTTTTAGTTAAACAAAACCGAAATTGTCGAATTTTAAAATGTACGGGACGGGCCAAAGTTGCCGATTTGTATCGCTACTTTTTCTGTTATTCACCAATGAACTAGTGGGCGCAAACGTCTAGATACCGAGATAATTGGTGTTTAGTAACTATCCGCTGCGCAGGCGACGTAGGTACCCGCTGCCACTGACTGTGGCAGGGTACTCCAAGAGGGGGGGCCGCGGGACTCGCGATAGTGCCACTGACCCCGGGGATGTCCTCGCAGAGTTCTGCCACCCACGCAAGGACAGCCGAGAGACCCACTGTTAAGGGGGGCATCACGGCACCCCCGTGAGACTTGCGGCGACCTCTCCCAAAGATATCACGAGGTTCGTGGTACATCCGCGAGACTCGAGGAACCCTAGCGAGTCCCGCGGCTCCCCCTCGCGGAGTCCTGCCACCCTCAGTGTCAGCGGGTGCCTACCTCGCCGGCGCAGAGGTCAGTTAGAAAACGCCAATTATCTCCGTACCTAGACGTTTGCGCTTACTAGTTCACTGGTAAAAAATGATCTCCTAGGGGTGCCCAAGCTACCCACAGATTATTGACAGAATGAGAAAACTCACCCAGGAATTTATCTAAATGTTTGGAACTTTTGCCATACGCGTCAAAAATTTGTAGGAAAATTCCTATACGTGTAAGAATATACCATCAATCAGGGGGTGGAAACGAGGCTGATTTGCCGGGCCTTGGCTGCGGCGATGCGTGCACGGCGGTTTTCAGCGTTTTCGCTGTTTTCCGGCGTTAGCTGGGAAACCACTTTTCAGCCAAAGTAGACGTCCAATCGTCAAAACCTTTGCGCGCATTTCAAGAGTAAGGATAAAGGATCAGGAAATAAGATCCTGGGGCCAAATCGACACTCACAAAAGGAGATATCTGAATTTTTATAACTTGTTAACACTTTTTTCGGCGTGTTCCGGCCCGAATCGCCGCGCTCGAACGCGGAAGAGCCTATTGCAACATGTTACAAATATGTCAATAACTCGTCCTGTGGGTGTCGAATCTTTAATCCGAGCTTATTTTCCCGAAGAATCAACATTACTCTAGAAGTGCGCGCACAGGATTTGTAAATGAGGTGTCTACTTTGGCTAGAAAGTGGTTTGCCAGGAACCACAAAAAAAACAACAAACAACGGCCGTGCACGCATCGCCGCAGCCAAGGCCCGCCAAACCACCCCGTTTCCACCCCCTGCATCAATCCGGTACATGTATAGGAACTTTGCGGTGTGATTGAAAGCCAAACGGGATTCTACATAGTTCATGCTCTGACGCATCTGAAGCACCCCAACAAAGTTTTTACAGTTATTCCGTACGGTGTTCAGAAGCCCCTAAAGCATGTCCGGAATTAGGACGCAAAGTGTCCTTATTCCAGACACCACAAATGCTTATTCGGTTTACATTTGTGAATTAGGGAAAACTGGCATCATATTTGGATTCGGCACATCCAAAAATATGGAAATCGACCTTTCAAACATTAGGAGACCGCAGTAATTCCATGGGAGATATTAAAAAAGCTTTGAAGTTCACAAATCACATTAAGCAACACATAGGGGGGGGGGGTTAGAAAAAATTGTCAAAACCAATGGATTGAGGAGTCTAGACCAAGGTTAACGCCAGCGCTCAGCTCGAAAATGAAGCCCATTTTGTCTTTGAATAAATATTCGACTGCTGAATCGCTAAATTTAATCCGTCCGGAATAGGGCAGTTTCCAAAAGTATCCATTCATACTGAGCCAGGTGAGGAAATTTTAGTTTCGGAACGTGATAACATGATGCACTCATACAAACTCCTACCTCGGGGATGCTTACTCCGCTAACCAGAGTCTATACCAGGCGAATAGAAAAGAGGGCGTAGCATTTCACCAGACACAAAAGTATGTTCATCAAAAGTACGCTCACTTCCGAACAAGCTTCCAAAAACCAAGCATGAAAGCACTCTTATGCTTGCTTATACTTGTGAACTCTTTTTCACTGCTGAGGCGTCCGTTGCTTTTAAGCCTTGTTTAAACGTGTGATGATGTTGCTTGTTTAAAAACTAACGTGACGCTTACCCCCGCCCCCTCGTGAGGGGTCATCTGTTAAACACGTAACGTATTTTGGCCATTTTTGACCTCCAATTTCGTCTAAAGTAAATTGTCTTTAACAGTCTTCTAGTGACTTTCCACGCCCAGGATTCCGTTAATCCACCATTAAGTGTAGTATTCTTGGCTTTTATCAGCTTGGGAGTTGATTTTTTTATTCACGGTTGTCTGTGGAGATCCGTTTAAATATGAACTGAGCCCCCGGGGCAGTTAGTGACAATTTTCCGTGGGGCACATGTGTACAACGTGGCTATTCAACTTTTTGTTGCCAACCACTCTTTTTCGAATTTATTTGTTAAGTAAACATGTTTTTTGACGTCATTAATCCATTTTCGAACTTGAATGTTCAAAAATGTCTTTCGTTTATAGCCAATTGGTGTTACGCCAGGACGTGGCGCAGACATATTTTTGCTTTACCCGAATTTAGTGTTGTTTTCTAGACTTTGCATTCTTAATCAATGTTTTAACTTATGACGACTGAAATGTTCACCATCATCTACTTTACGACGATTTGGAACGGGAGAAACGCCTTTTCCAACCAAATTTGAGTTGATTTCCGGACAGCCGAAATTTTTTGTTGTGAGAACAAACAATTCGCTCTGACAGCGAACCGAATCGTTGGGTAGATTACCCAAACCTTAATCCCAACCGAAAATCAACTTAAAATTAGTTGACAGAAAGAATTCTTTATTTCCGTTTAGTGTGGCGTACATTTTCCCTTATTTCAGTATCTGGCAACTTGACGACTGTGACTATTTGCGGGGTCCCTCACTTTTTGTTGTTCTGTGTACACAGATAATATTTTTCGCCCAGAAACATGATCTAAGTGTATTTTGGTTAAGTGGGACTTTCAGTCGCTACAGAGGATCGGGTCTGAAAATCCGATTTGGCCGACCGGATTTCCGATTTCGTTTCCGGTCCTAAAACGTCTTTGACAAAAGTCCCCATTAAACGTTTTATAAGCCTAAATTAGCAGTCTAACTGACTTGGTACAACCAAGTGCAGAAACGCGGCTGGCATGCTAGCAGCGAAACAGAAATTTGAAAGAAATAGTGGTTTGGGCTCGTGGTCTGGCATAAGTTTGGTATCGGAACGGAAATCCGCGAAAACTAGCACAGCCTGTTACGCTATGCTTGCAGTTAAGAAAGTCCAACTTACTTGATGTCTGAAGTTGACGCCATGTTGTTCGAGCTGTGACAAAACCAAAAACAAAAATAAAAGTCTAGCGGCAAAAGAGAACCGTCGCCCGTCCGTTGCCGAAGGACACGTGGAAGAGGCGCATGAACAAGAAAAATGCACTGCGGCAGTGATTATCTCGTTGATTAATGAACAGCAAACGGAGCTTTATCGGGCGAGTAATGGCGGTGAGAACTATGGTTAGCTCTTCAGGTTACTGAGAATAAGGCCCACTGATACTTTGCCAGAGTGACGAAAGTCCATGATCTCTAACTTTTCAGGAGAGCGAAAACAAGTTAAAAAATTGATCTAGAAGATAGAAGTTTTGGATTTAATGGTTGAGAACAACACTATAGAGTCATGAAAAATTGCAACACTAATAAACACTTTAGACTGAGTCTGACGAAAGAGAATGAACAAGACCATAGACCGAAAACGGTAACAGAAATTGGCTTTCAGAGTTTTTACTTAATTTCACGAGACTGTCAAAACCTGTGACCCGACTATTACGTCTACTACGCTCTATTAAGCCTCAAAGTCATCGGGATTTCGCTGAAAACAGCCCAAAACAACCCAAAAATAGGTTAAATTAGAAGAATTTCGACTGTTACGCTACTTATACGCACGCTATTACGCGTGCTATTACGGACAGAGTGACCCGACTACTACGCGAGTGCATATCCCCTACGTGTGTTTCAGTGGTTTTACAATTCATTAGTGCAAACATAATACGTACTTTTTGTTTCTTAAAGAACAACGTACTTATGAATTGTTCAGTAGTGTACTGACTATTTATTTTCCTAAATAATTTTACAATGCAAATTGGTCATACTTTCATAAGTTTTGCGTGTAACAGTGAGGTCCCGCCCTGACACAGGTACAGCTCAGGCGGAGAGATGTCTCTAGACAGCGTTGCGCCGCCTGTTGCTCGAGCCACGCCTGCCGCGCGAGGTGCGTGTCGTGGTGAGCAACTTCCCCACGAAGACGCTCTTCCGGAGCAACTGCCTGTCGCGGGTGCGGCATCTAAAGCTTCAGTCGACTGTTACGGACAGCCACGCCGAGTGGCTTCAGTTGCTGCGGGAACTGCCTTCGCTCGTGGACCTGCCAACTAAAGCCTCGGTTTTGTCCCTGCCTGAACCAACCCCTGGCAACTCCCCCGTCTGGACTGTCCCTCGCGCGGGAGCGCAGATGACGCCGTTCCGCAACATTTTAAAACGAAGGAAATATGGAATATCAACTATTATCAACTTATGATTACTTCTAGGCGATGTAAAATTTCACGTAGAATCGTATTCTGCACTCACTTTTCCAAAACAGTGAACGGATGCGGAAATAAATGTGTAAATGCGCAGAGCGACGCGACAGTGGCGCCCCCAGCGGCAGTAGGGGATAGGTAGCATGTCACTCGGAGACCTACAGGGGACCAGAGTGAGGTCGTCCTCCAGCAACGTTCCTGGGCGTCAGATTCCGATACGGACTTAGAGCAGAATGGGGCATGTCTCAGGTTACATTTAGGACCAGCTGGGGACCTGTTGGGGACCTGCTTTTGCATGGGGGGTCGTCTCATCGGTTTCCTTGCCAACTGTCCTTTAAGGTAGTACATCAGTATAGTGTAAGTAACCAGACCTTTTTAAATTTGTGCTTAAACCATCAGACAAGAAGTAATGGACTCGTAACGTGACCGGCGCCGGCCCGGGCCTGACCCTCTCCAGGTAGGGATTACGGCGGCCTAGTCCGTTGGCCCAATTCAATTTTAAAAACACAATTCGCGTTCACTTTTCGAACAATCTGATCAACGGAACGTGTAGGTACCTGAAAACCAAGCAGAGTGATTAAAAAAAAATATTCCAATGCTGACGCATTGCACCGTGTTCCGGCATTGAAACATCAATTTCACGGCTGTCGTTTATTCATACTGTTTGGAAAGTGAAAAGTTGGTAGCAGACGGGAAGCAGTAAAATTTATTTCCGTCGGTTGGCAACAAAATAGTCAGCGTCTGCGCCCATTGGAAAATCGCGAGGCCGAAGAAACGAGTAGTCGCGCATCAAAACTGCCCCTTCATTGTTGTCGAGGCTGGATTGTTTGGCTTGCTTTTAAAGGCTATAGGTTCTCTTGTCATGTTTTCCTCAATTGAGTACAATAGTTCTTACTCACAACCGAACAACAGTACGACGGTTGGTTTGACAAACTTTAAAAACTCGGGAGAGATGGTTTTAAAACGCGGGTGATATTCCTGTTGGCCAGTTTGAATGTTGACGGGTAGAATATTCGTATCCATGGCAATTATTTATTCATGTTTTTCTAATTTGTTCCTAACGTACACAAGTTTTTGTTTTTTTAATGAGAGTAAAGTTTTTATTTTTTCGCGAGTCACATTTTTTCTGTGAAATGTTTTTCGATAAAGTAACCGATTAAGGATGTTATATTGTTGAACTTTTATGTTTTAACAAATTTCGCAAAATCTAGACGATTTTATTCCAATCTTTTTTGCGGAACTTTAATTTGGTCATCATAACGAACAATTTGGTCTGAGTCGTTTTGCATTAAAGAGCGAAAAACCAAAAAAATAAGATGCTTCCCCGTCAAAAGCAAAAGGGGTTCTCCCTTGTCGGAACCCCTAAAAACCATCCTGAAATTCTTATTTTTGACTG
>NW_023144623.1:499922-537650 GCF_012932325.1 Thrips palmi
AATTCACTCCTTAAAGGCGACAATTTACCATTGACCAGTGTCCCAATCTTCCCCAAAGTCGTGCCCCATTTTAACCCCACTAGTCCTGGCGGTACGCGAAAAAAAAACCGCAAAAAGGTATAGAAGTGTGAAACTTGGTACACTTGTTCCTGAGACCATTTAAAAGGATTTGACCCGTTGCTCTTTTCAATTTTTGCATTAGGGTTCAATTTTTGAACACTTTTAACAAAATGGCGGCCAATATGCAAAAGGATTGAAAGTGGTCCTGTTTCAACGATGTTAGAGTCGATTCCGAACATTTCGAGCATGCCTAGTCGAATGCCGAGGTCGTCGAGCCCCTCCGACCTCCAGGTATTCATCAAATCGGCCATTTTTACAAAATGGTGGCCATTTAGGCTTCTTAGCGAATTTAGACTTGTGCATCCGTGTTTGGTGTGGTTTTCGGGTAATTTCTGGTCGTTGAATACATTTCCGAACTTAAAAAACAATTTGGCGTCTTTGGACGGGTGATCGGGTACCAGGGAGTATTATATTTCGGTTCGTTCAAAAATTAAAGAAGTGCGTGATGGGTGTCGTTTCGGGGTAAAACGAGGTCGCTGGACACGTTTTCCGACCCTTAAAACCATTTTGACATCATGGAGTGGGTAAACGGTTGAAGGAATACAAGAAATGTGTTCAATTTTGGTCCAAATGTTGAATATGTGCGTGATGAGTGTCGTTTCCGGGTAATTTGAGGCCGTTGAACACGACTCTGTGTTTTAATCAATTTTTTTGCATGGAGAGACGACGTACTTGGTTGAAAATTGCAAAACCTGGGAAGGGATGAAAATATCGAACTCACACTGGTGAAACAAAGGCATGATAACTACGCCCTTAAGGGCATACCAGTCTTTCACGTTAGGGCAAGGGCGTGATAAAGTAATGCATTTGGAATGGCATACTAATTTTGCCTAGAAGCCCAGGGGCGTACATCGTTATCGCCTGTTAATGTTAAATAAAGGCAGTGTCGTCCAGATCTTTCAGAAAGGAGCTCACACACCAGAAAGTGTGTACTGTGACATGAAACATTCATGGAATTATGGTCATTTCCAATAAAATCGGGGCAAAGGAGGGAAGCCACATTTGTAAACGCCTCTGACGCATAAGCCAAATGTAAAACTTGCTAGAGCCGCTGCACTGCAGTCCTGTCTACCAGTACACAATTACGAATGAACTCCTGCAAGTACACCCTTTCAAATGCACGCTTAGCCAAATGCACACTTACAAGTGCATTCTTCGCAATTAAACACCACAAGTGCATATGCGTACTAGAATATGGTTACGGGGACCACGTATGTAGTAAGGAGGCGTGCGCTTGCCAAGTTTGCATTTGTAAGAGTGTACTTGGCCAAGAATGCGTTTGTGTGTCCTAAGGAGACAGTCAGGTTTATAGTGCGAGTTCTGAAATCCAATAATACTAAGAAACTACTAAGAAACAACTGTTTCTTAATCTTCGTCTTCTGGTGCCTCCCTCAAGAATGGTGCTTAGAGTCGGGCTGGAAGGAGGTAAGTAGTAGTTAGTAACTTATTAAGCGAAACTTTATGACTGACTACACTCTTAGTGTTTCTTTGTACCCACTGTTTGAGAAGTTCCCTTTGTAATTTTTTTGCAGGCTTTGCAGCAAGGAATCTGGACACATCTGAGTGCTGCAGTCAGACGTGCAGCAACAGCGATCCAGCTCTCGGCGACACTTGTCCAAATGTCTAGGAGATGTGACCAGGGCTGAACTGTTGCATTAACAGAAGTCCATTCCCAGTTGTTAATTGGAGGAGGCACGATACTGCTCCGTCACACTGTCCCAAATGTGGCCACCTTAGTATGCTGCTCTCTCTATTCTCACCTCGGCTAGCTAGAATGGGCGCAGGAAGCACACAAAGACAGTTGCTGGAGGGTCTCGTCCCTGGTGGTGTGGTTGGTTGCAGAAATAACAATTTTGGAGAGGGTGGGTGGTATTGGGTAGCCCGGTTGGCTTTAATTTTTACATGAAACTGGGCGCCAGGTGACGCCAGTAAAACAAAGACTGAAACACTTAACAGTGTACCAAGCAAAGTTTGACTAGAAGTTACCGCCGAACGGACTTCCTATGCAATCGACAAACACCAAAAGAAACAGCAAAAATTGAATGAAAAGATATATAGATATATTCTTTGAAAATCTTGCAAGTAACCAGTACAATCAATTGAAAGCACAAACGTGGGGCACGAACCCATGAATAATTTTTACAAACAGAATTTAACAGATTAATTTTTAAAGTACCGAGCCGCGGAAACATTATCTTGACTATTTAACTTGAAGCTATTTAAGCATTGAAATAAATCATAACAAACCCGTAGGAACACCGATGTTCATATTATACAAACAATAACACGATGCGAAAATCGCTAAACGGGAAATCAAGAAAATAACAATGTTCTGAGTAGACACAACAGAGCGCGGCAAGGCACGGAAATGAGAAACTAGAGTTTATTTATTTAGAAAGGCAAACACACGTTAGGAAACGGAAAATTGAACACAGACTCGCGTGTATGAATAAACAATTAATCTACCGAAATTTCCTAACGAGCCAAACTAACACACTATACACAGTGCAAGAAACAACACTAGAATCACAAAACCAAAATAACAGGGTACCCTTTGGCCAAAGGAAAAGAAATGTAAAGAGTGCACTCACCAATTTTGTTGAATGAAGTTAATCCAAAAACATCAACAGTGACCCTGGGCGTCCCCAGTTCGCACACACACACTCACACACTCACATTTGACAGCGTGAGCGAAATCACAACACAAACAAAAGAGGGGCAGCGCCAAAGCGTTCAAACCCATTCAAAAATACGTCACATGACGTCACTTCACTTAGCACTTCGCACTAATCACAGCACTGTAAAACCAAACGTGGACAACTCCACATTTGAAATGCGGAGGAGCGGAATTTCCAGTCTCCACACTTGGAAGTGCAGAGTTTGCAGTCTCCACACTTCAAACGTGGAGTTGTCCACGTTTGCACCATGCTAAAAGATAGGGGCCATGTGAGCTGCTCCACACTTAAAGTGTGGAGGCTGCAAACTCTGCACTTCCAAGTGTGGAGACTTACTCCACACCAGGAAGTGTGGAGTTGTCCACGTTTGGTTTCACAGTGAGGGGAGGAAACAGAGGGGGGGGGGCATTTGTTGAGGTCGCCGACGTCCAGCTGGCCGTCGTCGAGAGGGCCGCCAAGGCCGGGCGACGACGCGGCGCGTGGCGGTGGCCGACGCGACGGTGTGCCGGGCTCGGGGCTCGAGCGGGCGACAGCGTGGAGGCCTTGGTGGACGGGCGCAGCACAGCACAGTCCCAGTCATGGCGATGGTGAGGTCAGCAGCAAGGTGGTAGGGGCATCAGGCGGAACGTCTAGCCCATCATGGCCCCGGCACTCGAAGCCCTGATGGTCAAAACGTGGTCGATAAACAAACTGCTGTGTTTCCACAATACCGTACTGTGCTGGCTTGGTCGGCGCGATCCACACCTTGCGGGCTGAGGGTTCCAGGCGAGGTCCATGGCAGCGTGGAGCTTCATGACGAGGACGCGGAGGTTGACCATCACGCGGTTGACGGCGTGGTCCCGGTGCACGACGCGACGGCGTTTACTGTGGGCACGGCGCGCGTTCCGTCCGCATGCGGGCGCCGTGCCCCACCGTGCGCCCGACGTGGGGCCGCGGGGTCATCACGTCACGGTTCTGGGGCGAAGGGGCGTTAGCGCCGCGCATGGCCACCACGCACACGCCATGTCTGTCGTCTGCCTCTTTGCCGTCCATCGCGTCAATCAGGGCACGGCTGCAGCAGCCCGCTTCCGAGAGTCGTTGTCGTCGCTCTGTCTCTCTCACACTCATGGGGCGCGACGTCCCACGCCAGGGCAGGGCAGGGCATCGCGGGGAAAAAAACTGCCGCGGAAGCGGGAGCGGAAGCGGTGTGGTCGAAACGGCGACTAGGCCCGTGTCGTCCATGAAAATTTTACAAAAATATTCGGATTTGATTCGATTTGGAATAAAAAAGGGGATTCGATTTGATTCGGGTCATTTTGAAAGAGATTCGATTCAATTAGAGGACAAAATTCACGATTCACACACTCCTAGGTCTCAGACTGGCGGAAGACCTTGGGCCGCATGGAGAGGAAAGACACGGCGAGTAAATGTAAATGTTATTTATTGACGATGGGCTCCACTGCAGAATCAACCGGCTAGGGATGTCTCAAATCAGTGCTCGCTTTGCTCCTCTCAGGACGGACACTACTCGTCCAAACGAAGCGAGTACAATCGTCCATCTCTCTCTCACCGACTCCATTGTCATGGGGAAGACAAGGAAAGATGCTAGCGATTGACTTAGCGGACTCGAACACTGCGGTGCCGCGGCGCTCCGCCTTCTTCAACAATTTTCTTAAATCTGCTGCATCACGCTGCACCACGACTTTCTGCTCGTCGCTTGGTGACTTGTCAGTAGCATCCCCTTCTTCTCTTCTATTTTCTTTTGGTGGCGGCGTTGCATTGACCTTCTTGGCCGTCTTCTTTCCTTTCTTCATACTTTCTTGTATGGAATCGAGTATTCTTTTCTTCTCAGCCTCTTTGGTACGTTCCAGTTTAACAGCCATTGCCATTTTGCGACGCTCGTCTCTCTGTTTCTTCTCTGCCGCTAATCTGTCGGCCTTTTGTTTATCTTTCTTCTCTTTGAACGCCTTAAGTGTCATTGCTATCTGTGACTTAGGATCCAGCTTGTTTGCAGTCACTTCAAACCGTCTCTTCAGTTTGTGGGCAACGACGTCAGTGTCAAACGTACCAGGTCGCCGCTTATGCCCGGCACTGACGCCGGGGGCCATGATTAGTGGAGACCTTACAGTAGCAGATTGGACCTTGAGTGTCGCCTCTCTGATAGACCCGCTATAGGAAAATCCCCCAGCGGAAAATTTTCCCGAGCCCTCTAGGTTTCTCAAGTCAGCTGACATGTTCAACTCATCTTCCGATGACGGTTCGCTTAAGTCCAGAACTTGTTGGAGAGACTGGAAAAAGAAACAGTGACAATAGAGTACAGGTAAGGATCACAAACAAGCTAGGGCCCGCCCTTCCGTCGAACCGAGTTGCCAGCTCCGCTTCGCTGCGCCGGCAACTCGGTTCGACAGGGGGCCGGCCCAGCTTGGCCTGCCTTCGGCCCTCGCATCAGACCCAACTTGGCCAGTCGAAGGCCCAGGCCTTCGGCCCGCTCGCATCACACCGCCCGTGAGCGGGTAAAGCAAAGTTATCGATGTACCATCGTGACTTAGGCCCGCCCTTCTATTCACAATATGCAAAAGTCCTTACACTTTTTACTCCAACTGTCCTTAGAATATGCCCTTTTCATTTGTCTCTTAGCCCTCATTCCGAAAATACCCATATTTGCCATGCTACTGCAACTCCTTGCAATAGAGGCCCAGCAGGAGCGCAAAACGAGTACGTCGCACTTTTTCCCATAACTCATGAAGGCGGGCTCCTGGACCCCCCTTCCGACCCCTCGTTGAAGAGGTCTTGCCAAGACCTATCCAAAACTTAAGTAAAAATTTTCAGTCGGTCGACCCCCTTTTTTCAAGATCTTGATGTGACTAATAGACGAAGTCGGGCTCCTGGACGCCCTTTCCGACCCCTCGTTGAAAAGGTCTTGCTGAGACCAATCGAAATCTGCAATGAATTTTTTTAGTCGGTCGACCCCCTTTTTTGAAGATCCTGATCTGGCCAACTTGTAAAAGCGGCCGATGGGGTCGGGACCAGGTCCATTCATCTTGCCTCGTCGCCCCGATTCCAAAAGTACCCCTATGTGCCCTGCTAGCACCAATAATGGCGGAAATCCCCCTCCCGCTCATGTAAACCATGATGCACCTGCAGCAGCCCTTGTGCGACCCGGACGGGATTTGCACCACCGGAGGGGCCATCCATAAAGTACGTCCGCACTTTTATCGGTCATATTGACTCCCCCTCCCCCCTGTCCGTTAACGTCCGCTTTCGGCGACCCCCCCCCCTCCCCCTTTCGGACGTCCAATTTGACCAAAGTATTCCAAATTTCAAGAATAAAGCGCTTTTTTGGGGTAAACTGATAAAAAACGCGTGTTAAGTCACAAAAAAGAAGCCTTCTGCGTTATTACAAAATGGTCAGAAAATAAAAATAAAAATGACTAGGTTCCGTTTCCGTTGCCGCTGACATCGGCACCGCGCGTAAAGACGGCGCAAATTGTCTATTTTTTCTCAATTCTCTTCGTACAATAGTAGGACGTCCGACCACCTCGGACCCCCCCTCCCTCTCACGTCCACCAACGTCCGCTTTTGGCCACCTCCCCCTCCCCCTTCGAGTGCGGACGTACTTTATGGATGACCCCATTGTCGGAACTGGCGGAGCATCGCGAAGCCTGTTACGACAAGACACGGTCTGGCGTACACCTACCTTGTAACTAATATTAATCCTATCCTAACACTAAGTTGGCTTTGTTTTTTCCCCTTTTTTACATATAAATAAAAACTAGGTTAGAGCTCAAGTTAGGAGGGCCAGGAGAAGGGCTCGAAGAGAAGTCCAAAACCTGAAACAAATTCAGGCGCTCAGATTTCAACTCCTAAATGTCCAAAACCACACTGCGAGAAAAGATCACGGTAAATCCTGTACTGATTACTCCAGACTTCACCGTACTTTTTTTAACAGGCAATACCGTCGTTTTTTTACGGGCAATACCGTACCTTTTTTTACAGGCAACACCGTACTTTTTTTAAGGGAATCCCGTACTTTTGTCCCCGGAATCTCGTATACTTTTATCCAAAACTGCTACTATAATTTTTTTCAGTCGGTCGACCCTCGTTTTTCAAGATCCTGATGTACGTAACTGCTGAAGTCGGACTCCTGGATCCCCCTTCCGACCACTCGTTGGAAAGGTCTTGACGAGGCCTATCGAAAGGTGCAACAAAATTTTTCAGTCGGTCGACCCCCTTTTTTCAAGATCCTGATGTGGACAATTCTTGGGAGCGGCCTTGGTTGGGACCAGATCTGGTCCTTCCTACGGCATGGACTGTACGAAAGAACGGTAACTACTGTTAAAAAACTACGGTATATTTCGTAAAACAAGTACGGTAAATACTGTAGACTGTACGGTGGATAGTGGTTTTTGAAGTACGGTAAAGTTTGGCAAAACAATTATCCAGGATTTACCTTCATTTTTTCTCAGAGTGCAAGGCTCCAGTTCTTCTGACAGTTCATCAGGTGGCTTGTCAGATAGCTCATCAGACACATCTTCTGACCCTGAGTTTGCTGAAAGTGACGTTTCTCATGATGGCAACAATATATCTGATGGGAATGACGACGATATTGTTTCTGATGAAGCTGAACTAGTTGACAACATTGGTGATGCTGTTGTTGTCAATCAAATCCCAGATGGCGATGACAATGGTCCTGATGAACTGAATGAAGAAGAAATAGAGCAATAAGTCATCCAGTCTTAAGTGGAATGGGCAACGAGTGGGGGCATTTTGTCTATGTCGAAAGTAGATGAATTATTGCATAAGCTTTCCTTTGTTTTTCCCAATATGCCTCTGTCATACAAGACTTTGTTGCGGACTATAGGTCATGTTAATGTCGATTTTGGAGACCACAAATTCTGGTACAAGGGTATTCGCTCAAATTTCGACCAAATGGACCTGAACAATTACCTTCGGGACCTAGGCAAGATCGAAATTGATGTCAACATGGATGGATTGCCCCTTGATGGAGGTTCCAGTAAATTCTGGCCAATTTTGGGCAAACTAGTGGGAAGTGATGATCCCCCATTTGTGATAGCCATATATTGTGGATCAAAGGACCCTACTGACATAGATCTTTATTTAGGAGATTTTACTTTGGAAGTTGATGATTTACATAATAATGGCTATGAACACAATGAGATAATCTATGAATGCGGCATAAGAAACTTCATCCTGGATGCTCCAGCAAGGTCATTTGTGAAGTGCTGCATTCTATACAACGGCTAAGGGGCATGTGAGAAATGCACTGTTGTTGGGGTGTATGAGGAGGGGCGAATGAATTTCTCTAATATTGGTGTTGAGTGCAGACCTCGCACTGATGAATCATTTGCCGCCCAGGAAGACCGCCTCCATCACAATGGCGTTTCTCCACTTCAGCTGATAGGCATTGGTATGGTCAGCCAATTCCGACTGGACTCAATGCACTTGGTTTATAAAGGAGTTTTCCTGAGATTTCTAGAAGCATTGCTATCTTGGGAAGGCGACTGGAATCCCACTGGCAATGACATAAATCTAATGTCTGGGAGGCTGCTCTCTCTGGTTGCCAGCTGCCCACGAGATTTCAATCGAAGACCTGCCAAATTACAAATTTGGTACAGACTAAAAGCCACAGAATTGCGCCGCTTGCTTATTTATGATGGCTGTGTTGTTTTTAAAAATGTGTTACACGATGATGTGTATTCATTGTTTCTACTTTTACATTGTGGTATTACTATTTTCGCAAGCCCGTATCTCCTTCCCCAACCAAGAGATGTGGCCAGAAACTGCCTGCAAGGCTTTGTGCAATATTCAGCCGAAATATTTGGAAATCACTTTGTGTCATATAATGTTCACTCTCTTCTTCATTTATATGAAGAATCAAGAAATAATGGAGTACTTGAATCGTTTAGTGCATTCTGTTAAGAGAACAGTCTGAACCCCATAAAAGAAACACTTAAGACTGGGAATCTGCCTCTAGAACAAATGATTAAACGAGACTCGGAAAGAGAAGGGAGGAAGGAAGTCACTGTTTCTGACTACCGAAATGAATTTCAAGTTTTCCAAAGGCATGTTGACCCACATGAAGAATTTGAGGGTGACCAATTTCGAAGAATATGTGTCAACAAAATAACCTTTAGCCTGAAGGAGAGAGATTCTGGGTTCATGACTCGAGAGGGGGTGGTTGTCATCTTAATGAGCATAATACGCAGAAATGGCAACATATTTTTTCGTGGGAGAAGATTTACTGCCCAAAATGATGTGTACAACTATCCTATAAACTCTTCTCAGCTAGGAATCTTGCATGTTTCCGGGTTGCAGAATGAACGAGAAACATTTCCCATGGAACTAGTATTTGCAAAATGTTGGCTAATGCCCCAAGGGGATGACACATACGTGTCTATCCCACTAGTTCATTCAATGCCCCTTATTCATTAAGTTAGTGTTAAAATTTTGTGTTCTGATTGTATGTGGGATTTTTGCATTTTTGAACATATTGTACTTTTTCTGTTTCAGATTGCCCTGCTGAAGTTCCCCAATCAGACAGATGAGACTGTGCTTGGCCTAGGTCTTGTTTCTTGGCTCAGTGGTTCTCCAGATGGTGAGCAACGGACAAAGTGGCCACCCAAAGAACCCACATTCGAACAGATGAAAGCTTTCCTGCTACAGAAAGTTGAACCTAAGCCAGACTGGGTGGATCAGCCTTGTACAGTAGGGTGTTTCACTCGGTCGAATTTAATACCCACGGCATGTTTTTCTGAAAGGGCTTGACGAAATATGAATTTTGAGCCCTCGATGAGCAAAATCGGACAACGCTAAGTGACCGCGCATCGAGCCTGAAATTTTTCGGAACAGCGCAAAAACCGCCCGCGCCGCCGCACTACGGCGAGCCCCACGCCGACCCCGTGCGGCCGATCGACACCAGACCTTTTCAGGGTCGTTCACAAGAGTCCATGGGATGTGCCTGTTAACATTTTAGACCGGGGGGCACTATCGCCGAAAAGGTTAGGTCAGGCAAAGTCGACTTTTTGTCCAGCGGCCAAACGGTTTGAGCTAGTAACCCCAAATTTGGTATGCATCGACAAGACGAGACTTGGAATGGATCAAAAAACTCCCGGTCGAGTAACTCAATCTCGAACACCGTGAAGAGGCGACTCGCGTGTCGCGGCGCTCCGACGCTCCGTTCGAACCAGTGGCGCGGCGGCCGAGCCGGCGTCCCCGCCCAGCCGGGCCGTGCCGAGCCGCGCCACTCGGGAACACTCGGCTCGCCGCTCGCACCGCGCGTCGTTCAAACTGCGCGCTCGCTGCGTCTGCGCGAGCTGCTGAGAAACCGTGTTGGTACTCGGGAAGAAGACATAAAAACGGACTCCTCTACACATTTATTGGAATAGTACGGCTCGCACATCTGTTTTCCACCTCGTCTTCTCCTACTTCCCGTATCTCTCTCTCTCTCTCTCTCTCTCTCTCTCTCTAACTTGAGTTTCTCTTTCTCTCGTAGTTTTTGGGACACCTAAAAATGAAAGGTTTCGTTAATAATATGGCAGTCTGTCTAAAGAAGGCGTGCAGCAAAAAAAAAGTTCTTACCAGCAACAGATTTTGGAAACTTTTTTCATTTTTAGTAACTTTTCCATTGTAATGTTTGACCAAAGCCACGCCACGTTCTGCAATGTCGTTAACCACATGCAGTGTAGCGACTGATGACCTTGCTGACTTGTAAGATGGGTCACGTTCCCACAAAACTGGGTCCAAAGTCAGGAAATGAGTATGAAGTCTTAGAATTTCAAAAAAATCTCTTGTTCTTGATGTGACAAACATGTCCAGTGTAGCATCTATCAAGAGACTTGGATCCCTCTTTCTCTGTTTCTCATTCTTCTTTTTCTTTGGCAGTGGCAACTCGTATCTACATATTCCATTTTTGATTTTGGCCTTATCTAAAGCCCTCACCATATTTCTTTTGGTTTCTACAGAAACATGAGGATCAAAAAAGGCAAGGGCAATATTCTCCTCCCCGAAATACCAAAAGTGGTTTGCAAAGACATCAGCTGCAATTGTGGAGATTTCTTTGTCAGGATAGTTTAGAATGGCTTTCAAAAATTGCAAGTCCTGCCTGGGGGCAGCGATTGGATCAGTAGCGGTGAACCATGGCTCAATGTAGGTCACAATCAAGAAAACACACACGCGCCGCACATTCTCCAGTATTTTCAAATCCAAAGAAAACTCGCCTGAAAAAAGGAGATGGAAATTATTACAAAACCTATAAATATTTGACATGACAGCGGAGAGCACCGCACTCACCTGTTACTCCAAACAAATAAATAGACAAAAGGTATACTATTCTGGCCATAAATCTTGCTGACGTCTGGGCTATTGGTGGCTTAAAAATAATCCCTCTGCTTGGAACACCGCCGAGAAAAATAATTGTCAATTCGAGCATGTAAGCATAATCCTCACGAATTTGCGGTTTCTGAAACATGAGTGTTACATAATTAATGCAGGGAAGACGGGGGAGAAGTAAGAGTGGGAAAAAGGGAGGGAGAACTAACTTTCAGAGTGTTTTCTGCAAAGGAAAGGACTTTCTGCACAATTTCCGGTGTCAGCACCTCTGGAGCTTCGGGGTCCACAGTAATGGGTGAAAAATTTTGTGGATTTATCTCTTTTGCCTCCCAAGCATCGGCAAATTTTTTGCAGAGGACACCAAGATCGGGGCAGCTTGAGGTTTCAATCAATTCATTGAACAGTCCCTTTGGTATCAACTCTAAAACATGGTTCCTGCAGGCTAAGTACAGAGTTTCCTACCCAAAGCCATCTCAATGAGAATTGCGGCGCCATTGAATCTTCCTGAATTAGACTTTGTAGTGTCAGAGCACCTCGCACAAACCAGCTCCTTACATTCCCATACATCCAATTGATGCAGCACCTCATCGGCTTGGGCCCGCCCGGTGCCATTGGGAATGATCCCAGCCCCTAGGAACTGCTTGACGCCTGGGCCCGTCACGCACACTGGAAGGCGCTCCACTTCCTTCCCCTTGCCCGCGAGTGGGGGCACCTTGATGCCGTCCCAGTGCACTGTGCAAAGCACTTTACATTCTTCTTTGAATTCAGTACGGATAGCATCGGCCTCTTCATTGCGGCGCTTTGCCCGCCGCCTGTACAAAGTTGAGGGGCTGAGGCAGGGTTCGGCCGTTGAAGTGCAAGGGAATGACTGAGCAATGCGGCTAGCATCGCGGACAGAGACAGCGGCCCGGTCGAGATTCTGTTCAAAAGTTCCATTGGGTGGAAAAGGGTGAAAATCAGGGTCATTCTCGCACTCCGACTCGCTTTCAAAGTAAGATTCAATTTCTGAAAAGTGAAAAGGAAAAAAATTACTGCGTTGTTTCACTGTGCACATTCAGGAGGGGGGAGGGGGGAGTGCACTGTCTCGTTCACTTCTGCCCCACTCGCTGGGTCGCCAACACTGCCGACCGCGTGCGGCGTGCAGCGACGCGGCGCTGGCCGGTGCCAAACGGTACGTTGGAGTGGGGCTGCGTGAAAAATGTGTATTTACCTTCATGCTTCATGTTTCTGTTCGGCGGGGCTCCGTTGGCCTTCCGGACGTCCATCATGGCCTCCAATTCAGACTGGAACAAGGCCAGCTTCTTGCTGAACGCAGCGCCACCTCGCCGCCAACTCTTGCGCAGAGCGTCGTACGTGTCGTATAACTTACGAACACGCAAAACACAAGCGTCAATGCCCAACGCAGCTTCTCCTCTAGCGGTGCACACTGCCTGCAGGGAAGTCGCCGTCTCCCTCACACTAGCGGCCAGTGTGTACCCCAAGTCCCGTGTTTTGAATAACACCACACGTAAAACATCAATGTTTGTAGGCCACACATCACCCATAAGTTCAAACTTCGCGAGACGGTAACACACGACTCTCCGGAAAAAATCATCTTCATCACAGTGCGCCATCATGTCAACAATAATACTGACGCTGACAACAAACCAACAACTACTGGTCCACCAGCGACTGGGCGGCTGGCTGGCTCGCCCAGGCTGGCGAGTGCGGGCCCGGGCGCGCTCCATAGCCGCGCGTCTGGGCTGGTCGAATGGTCGGCCGTGTTAAAAGTCACATTTGGTGTCAAACGCAGCGAGCGCGCAGTTTGAACGACGCGCGGTGCGAGCGGCGAGCCGAGTGTTCCCGAGTGGCGCGGCTCGGCACGGCCCGGCTGGGCGGGGACGCCGGCTCGGCCGCCGCGCCACTGGTTCGAACGGAGCGTCGGAGCGCCGCGACACGCGAGTCGCCTCTTCACGGTGTTCGAGATTGAGTTACTCGACCGGGAGTTTTTTGATCCATTCCAAGTCTCGTCTTGTCGATGCATACCAAATTTGGGGTTACTAGCTCAAACCGTTTGGCCGCTGGACAAAAAGTCGACTTTGCCTGACCTAACCTTTTCGGCGATAGTGCCCCCCGGTCTAAAATGTTAACAGGCACATCCCATGGACTCTTGTGAACGACCCTGAAAAGGTCTGGTGTCGATCGGCCGCACGGGGTCGGCGTGGCCCGTATGGAAAAAATCGTCTGCGAGTGCATTGCTTTTTGTCGGCTTAAGCGGATCGTTCGCGGAGCGGTCTCAGGTAGATCTCTGACAAAATGCGAGCAAGACGCAGTCAACTCTAAGACTGGACGCAGACATGGGCCAGACAGGATACGGACTTGGCCCCGCAGTCGAGTCGCGGGCAAAAATCAGACCGAAAGTAGTGTGTTCACAGACAGGGCGCGGCCCATCCGCCGACCGTCCCCAGACCGGCCGCAGACAAAAGTGTACCTCAATCGGTCTGCGGAATGTCTGCGGACTGTGGGGTGCCGGAGCTCGGGTCGGAACCCGCCCCGTCTGAGCACTGTCTGCCGAACGTCTGAAATGCATCGGCGGACCACCGGGGACTCCAGATGTACTGCAGACGTTTCGCAGACGTTTCGCAGATCGATCTAGCAGCCGGCCGGGAAGGCCACGGCGTATCCCGGTTGCTAACAGGTATGAAAAATTCACAGAGCGCATGAAGGCAGGCCCCTGGCCCGGGGGGGGGGGGGGGGGGGGGGAGGGAGGGGGAATGCCTTTTAAGCAGGGGTAGTCTGGTGGTAAGAATTGATAAATTGCACAGGTTTACCAGATAAGTCTTTAATTTTATTCTAATTCCTTACTATTTAGTGGCACTGATAAATATAAAATCCCCTCATCAAGACACATTTTGAAACAAACACACTCTATATTTTCAATTGGGATCAACAGGATGTTATTAGTCATCTCACATGACAAAAGATGTGCCGTTCTAAAAGGTGCACTACACTTCAATGTTTGTACTAATGCATTGAACGTTCCATCATGATCGCAGAAAACATCACAATTACAACCTGTTACTTTCACACAAGTTTTTACAATGCCAAACCCTATCTCATCATTGCTTGATTTAAATTTTACACATGAAGAATTTCTGCTGCCTTTGGCATAATCTTCTGCAACAAAATAATAATCATGTTTTTCCAACCTAAAGAAAAAGAAATAGTTTGAATTCACACGGGTTGCAGAACAAAGAGCTTCATTAAAATGAGGAGGGAGTACATGTTCTCTTACAATATTTCCAAGAACACGAATTCTATTTCCTAGCTTTACCATTACTTTGCCATGATGTGATTTAAACCTCATATTTCTACAAAAGGATTTAACATCTTCATTTTCAAGAGTGGCAATAAGAGATGACAAACCCCTTAACAGGCCTAAGTGTGAGTAAATCTGAAGCCCAGCATGCCGTGTTCCATGCACAAGTCGAGCTAGTCTCCCATTCAGACTTTCATAGCCAAAGCAGCTCGAGACCCAGAGAGGTCCTAGGGCAAGCACGACATCACATAGATGTATTAAACTATGGACATTGAATGACATGTTGCGAACAGTAAACAATTCTTGAAACTCACGAACAAAAGATATTAGAAGAGACCTGGCCAACTCAACATCTTCAAACGACACACTAGCTTGATTCAAAAGAGCAATGGCACAAACAAACTTTTCATAATGTTGGAAAAATTTATCAGTCATGTAATTTTTGGCCCGTCCCGTTTATTTTTTGTAAAAAAATGACGGAGGGACGGGCATATAGTATGATGCATGCTGTGCGTCCGTTCGTTCGTTCGTTCGTTCGTCCGTTCGTTCGTTCGTTCGTCCGAGGACTTCCCGTGGTCCGATCTTGACCAAATTTGGTATGCAGCCTCCTTGGGTGACCCTAAGAACCGCCCGGTGGCAGCAAATCCGATCCGAGCCCCGGGGGCGCTGCTGCAGGTGCATTATGGTCTACATGGGGTCGAGGAGGATTTCGGCAACGGATACAGCTAGCAGGGCATGTAGGGGTATTTTTGGAATCGGGGCGACGAGACAAGACCAATGGTGCCAGTTTCAAGCGAATCGGAGAAGTTTGGACCCGGGTTCAAACCCCAGTGGGGTATATTTTGAACATTCTTTTTATTCGAACTTTTGCATTGTTTCTTATGTTTGTGAGGGTGCTGATGACGAAAATAACATCTATTTTGACCCCAGACTCAAGTTCAAACCCGTCAGGGTTAAACAAAGGCGAAATTCACACATTTGTTAATTCACGGGACGGGCCAAAGTTGCCGATGTATATCGCTACTTTTCCTGTTATTTAAAAGTGGCAGGGAGGTGCTGAAAAGCCAAGTCCTAAATTCAGCAGCTTTGAAATGTTTGACATTTAAGAGAGATCGTGTAGGCCTAGACATATAGTGAGGAACTTCCATTTTGCATAAGATTTCACTAAACTTTTCTAATAAACCTTTTCTTTCGGCATTTTCACCAAAAACCTGTTTTATAAAGTCTGAACTGAACCACAGAAAGAAAAGCTGGCGACAAACTCCAAGGTACACATTGTGCATAACATCGACTGCTGTAGACATTAAGAAGAAATTATGGACCATTTTGTACAAGTATGTGGGACCTTTGACACCACATACAGGTTCCTTACTACCAGTAGCTCTAAGTGTCATCAAATTTTCAATGTACCCTTCTACGGTCCGCTTCTGTAAATTTTCTTCAAATGGGTAAGTGAAGACTTTACCTGCCACTGTTAAAAAAATTATGAAAATTCAGACTGATTTCGTCTTACTTGGTGGTCTGAATCGTAAATTCATAAAATGGTACGAATATTAAGACCAACTGTCTGAAAAGTTTGACCTGTCGTCGGAAATTTGAATTTATACTAGCAAGTCTGAATATTTAGAGCGATGGTTATCAAGTTTTGTACATTGTCGTCCGAAAACTAAATTCGTACTTGTGAAATCGGAAAACGAGTGAAAAAACCCCGTCCCCTTTGTACATTTTTCGATTTTCTCAGAACTTTTATCAATACTACTGTTGTATTGCAAATAATATTTACGTTTAGTGTCGTAAAAGCATAGAGAATGTTTCAGAGCTCCGAAATGGACACTTGTTGCTCTATCCGCTAGGTGGCGCTAGTGTCGCATGGACGATCTTTTGGAGCTAAAATTGCCACTTGAAGGCGAAATTGCGAATATTTTGTTACAAACTTATTCCAAGTGATTGTCTGAAAGGGCATGAGCGCACCAAAGCAAGATTCAGGTTAATAAGTGCAGTATAAGCTAAATGACAAAGAATACAATTTCACTCTCGCGCATGGCCACGGGTCGGCGCGTGGTTGGGCTAAGGCCGCTCTCCCTCGCAATTCAGCAGTCACCTCTAGCCTCTTCACTACCTTTGCAAGTAGGAGTCTACTGCCGTGTACCTAATTTTTGAGCCGAGACGATCCGCCGAGCGTCTACTATAAACCGATGGCAAAAGTCCGCTGGTTTGGGTTCTACTCTACAGAGTGGCATTGTTTAGTGCGACTGTTCAATGTCTTCGTACAACTTAGTCTGATAAAATAGACCGACTGGTATCATTTTTCATAGAACATGTTGATCTGAAAATTCAGACTAACGTCGTCTGAAACTTTCAGACCGCGAGGTATGAAAGTTTTGGTATGAAAATTCAGACTGAATGTAAGTAAATCGACTTCTTACAAAAAATTATGAATTTTCAGTAAATTTTTTTAACAGTGTGCTGAATCATATTCCCCTTTACTCAAACAACGCGGGCAAACATGAAATCCATTGAAATTGGTCATGCGGAAAAATGCAGATTTGGCTAATGCATCACATGTACCACACAGAACAATGCATTTGACATTAACAGGAGACTCATTGGGCAATTGAACATTTATACCATTAGCTAATATTTCAGTTTCCCGGCAAATAGGTTTTAAAAATAAATTGCTAACAGGTTTTTCATACCCGAATGCTAATCCACCTAGTATCATGTATTCATCTTTAAATCTAAGGTGTGGTGGTAGTTCATTAACCGTGAAGTAGAAAGGCCAGATTTGAAAGTTACTGGAATTAAAAATGGAAAGTCCATCTGTATTCCAGGATAATGATATGTTGTACTGGCTGGATAAAATATCACTGGCTGACTTATATAACTCTCCATCATAAATATCTTCAAGATTGTTTTCCACAATTTTTTTTCTGTTAAACCGGTATGATAATGCTTCAACAAAATTTGGATTTGAGTACAGTGCCTTAATTTGAGGTATAACAGGCAGATGGAGATAATAACTAACTTTGCCTTTCACACACCTTGGACAGACCGAATTTTTGTTATCTAATGCTCTAAAGCAAGAAGAACAGTAATAGATAAAATTACAAGGGGCTTTTAACTCTTTGAAATGCTGTAAAAATGAATACATTGAGGAGAAGAATTTGCTACATTCTGGTAGAATCAACTGAATGAAGGCTAGGAACCTTCCAAGGAGCTCACCACTGATATCATTTGTCAGCATAAGTGTTAAAAAAGCAATAGCAAGTTCAGATAGAGTAACTTTAGATCCCTTGTAAATAGGTGGATCCCCTGAAGGCTGATCTTCTGTTATGTTCTCTTGGTTACTAGATGTTCCAGGTGAATGTTCAGATGTACAACTTGAGGGAAGAAAAGCACCATCTTCCAAACTTGATTGTGGCAAAGGATCATCCTGAGAAGTAAAATAATCTCGGGCATCCCAAAATCTGTCATACTCGAGATCATCTGTGACAGATAAACCATCCTCTTCCCAACCTGAAAAAGAAAGAAAAAAAATTGGTCACCCATTTTTAATTGCATGCATGCCATCATTTTGACTGAATGAAAAGATTGAAATGAGCAAAAAGTTAAATTTGATGTTTCTACTCTGCTAGTAAACAAAACTTACATTCACTGAATATATCAGCAGACGAGTCGATAAAACTCTCAAAATCAAAAATATTGGTACTAATGTTTGACAGAACCGCTTCTCCAATTGACATCTGAGTGGCCTCTAGATTCACTGTTTCCATGAAAAAGTAAACAAAGAGATGTTTAAATGGTACATGTCAAATGTATTCATACTCTGTTTTGATCAACATTTTTGTAAAGAAAAAACCATACCTGATTCGTTTGCTGGTAGTGTAATGGAAGCAGCTTGGGGTTCCGTGTGAAGTTCAAACGACATCTGGTTGTCTTCTGGATTTACTATATTCAATGATTCATTATCAAGTACGGTTAAGGAAGATACTTGGGGCTCTGTGTGACCTTCAAACGACATCTGGTTGTCCTCTGGATTCACTATAATAATAAGTTTTTAAAATAAAATATTGCATGCCAGATAAATTAAAACAAATGTTTGATCAGTAAACTTACGAGATTCATTTGCTGGTAAAATGCTGGATGAAACTTGGGGTTCCGTGTAAAGATCAAGTGACATTTGGCTCTCGTCTGGATTAACTATGTTTAAATTAAAAAAAAAAAACAACAACATAGTGATTAGAAAAATGAGCAGTAAAAACACAACCTTGATCATAATGCTCTTTAAAGTTTGGTTAAAATACTTACATGATGAAGTGGATGGCGGTATTTGCTCCAGGGGAAGTGGCGGGCTGTCAATGGGCCTTCGTACTGGAGAATCAAGTCCCAAACTGCAGCCAAGATCAACACGCTCATATTGGGTATCAGGATCAAAGCGTTGCTCTTGGGAATCCAAAAATGTTGTGGGTTGATCTGGGAAATTTAACATTCTGGGGGGGGCTCAGAAGAAGATTCGAGTCCAAGGTAGGGAGTGATACTGGAAAAACAAAAACAGTGATTGAAAACATTTGCATCATGTTGTTGTCATCAGTCCCCACAAAAACATCTAAATAATGACACTTACAAGTATCGAGCGTTGGCGGCGCCTCCCATGACGAGCCGGCTGCTGTGCAACTGTGTGACGGACGATGAGTATCGGGACTGGAAACGAATTGGAAGTTAACGACGTGAATACGAGCCGGGTCTTAGCATACCTAACCAACAATGCACGGCGAAACTACGTGCTCACCTGCTTGGGTTAGTTTCCTCGTCGTCATCTTGTAATTTCAGACGCTTAGATGAATCCTTGGATTGTGACATTCCAATTATTCCATTCAGATAAGAAATAAAGCAATAAGATCATTCGAGAATGTTCGTCAACGCGCTCCAAAAGTCACTAACACAAGTCGAAATCACAACAAATGCCCAAGTTACTCACTGCCCTCTCGCAAATTTTCAAACAACTCGCTCCGCACACTCCAATATAGCCAACATTGTTGCCCAAATGAGAGAGAGAAGTTGCGTTATTGTTGACGAAAGCCGCCGAATCCCGAGCGAGAGTTTCTCAAAATTATTTCTCGTCGCCGTGTTTTGTTGGTTTAAGGTAAGTTTTTTGAAATGACGTGTAAAAATTACCTTTCACAAAGTGCCAAGTTATGTCGTCTGCCTGTATGTTGTTGTTTTTCTCTCTCTCTCGCACACGTCACCCAGTCCAATGCCCCAAAGAAGTGTGTGTAGCCCGGTGTAGTGCTTCGAATTTTGAAATTTTGTGTCTTCAGTTCACTGACATGCCGCCAGAAAAAGTGCCAAAGACCAAAAACCTTTTGGTGAAATGGCTTGACTGCAAGTTGGGAGCTTGCAGGGATGTTGTCCATCAAGACAGAGTGGTTGAGGAGCCCGATGCACCCACCATCGAAGAGGGCCAAACACGCCTTGTCAAGTGTGGCAAAGCAGAGGTGCGGCGAAAGTGCCTAATTTTGAAAAAAGGTGAGTATTAACGTAGTCATGTGGTCATCCGTTGGTGCAGAACGGCCGCGTCTCCAAGCCCGTGGCTGCGCGCGGCCGAGCTCACCGTGCCCGTGCCCCTCGAGCCGTCGGACCCCGCGGGGGTGGGGGAGGGGGCGGCCGCGCCCCCAAGCCCTTCGCGTCGCGGGGTGCAAGGTGCTCGTGTCCGTCGAGTCCTTGGAGCCGTGGGGGCGGCCCGCGGGGCGGCCGCTCAGAGAATCGTTTTTGTCGCTCTGTCTCTCTCGCACTCACGGGGCGTCCCGTGTTGGTGCGAGAGAGACAGAGTGACGAAAACGACTCTCTGAATCGGGGAGTCGTTTTTGTCGCTCTGTCTCTCTCGCACTCATGGGGCGTCCCGTAAAGGTGCGAGAGAGACAGAGCGACGGATCAGTCGCACGGCCGTTGCGGGGCGCTCCGTGTTCGTCAAGGCCCTGGCGCCGCGGGGGCGCGACGTCGGTCGTGCCGCCGCCAGCTCCTCTTCTTTTCACCTCTTTCATTTTTGTGTCTGTTTTCAGGTTCTGAGAGGACGCTCAAGCTGCTGAACGTGCGGGAGGACGGATCCATCACTCCCGATGGTCCGTGCATCCCGACACGACGGGAATGTGAACATTTCCATGCTCTAAAAACTCGGCGTTCAGAGGCCCAAAGTCTGGCAGACGGGGAAGTTTTCGAAAGCATGTGTATGTAAAAAGAGATCCCCTGTTAATCTAGTTTAATAATTATTTCCCCACCAGAAGCCAAGTTATTTATTTTTTAAAAATCCGTTGCAGTTTCGGAGATGTTGGAGGACGTGGATACTCTGGACTCAGGAGAAATGTATGCACCGGATGAGGGCACGGTGCGCGATGGAGGATCCCTCGAGGATGTCATCGCTATGGCCAAGAGACTGCCGGACGATGCGTCAAAAGAAGCCGTTCGACGGGTCCTCTGGTCGCTGCCTTGCCTTCGGCTGCGGAACCCAACCGATGAAGTAAGTTTTTAATTCCTTTTCTTTACTTTTCGCACTTAATTTTTCAGTGTGCCTGTTGCTAATCCTATTATTGTTTTACTCATAATGACTTTTTTTTAGAAAGCTCTTGTGCCTGGCATGAAGTGCTATGGGAGTGTGCATGAGCTAGCCACGTTGCACCGGATTCACAAGGACAAGAAAAATGGGCAATACTTGGGAGCCTTGCTGCGGTTCTTTATTCCCGAAAGGGTTCTGGCGCTGCCTCACCTCACGGCCCGGGGAAAGGTGCGACCCGGAGTCGTGGGGATACCTAAGCCCATCTTCGATGCGATCGTTGGTACGCTATGTTTTTCTGTCTGTCTGTCTGTCCGTCAGTCTCGGTCCGGGGACTTCCCTTGGTCCAATCTCGCTCCACTTAGCCTGTGACTAATATTTCCATCTGCTTTATCCGAAAAATTATTTTTTTTGTTTTATTTTTACAGTGTTTATGGAGCACAAGGGATATAAGCCCAAAAGTGGCTTTGCTAATGCCATCAATGGAATCATAAATACCTGCAGAAGCAAGTTTTTGGAGAGCGAGCATTCGGCTAAGGCAACGGCTCCGTTCCGTAGACTTCTGGAAAGGTAAGACTTTTGGAATCTTTGGCTTTTGGTTGAGTTTAAAGAAAAATAGTTAATTATGTTAACTGGTTTTTCAGTGGTCAACACCAACGATTGCAGCAGCAGCAGCAACAGCAAGCGTTGCAGCAACAGCAAGCATTGCATCAGCAGCAACAGCAAGCGTTGCAGCAGCAGCAAGCAATTGTACAGCCAGCAATTGAACAGCAAGCCATGCAACACCAGCAAGAATTGCAACAGGAGCATGAATTGCAACACTACCGAGCAATGCAGCACATGGATGATCAGCATGGTTCGCAGCATAATAACATAGGAGACATACTGACCGCGTCGCTTGCATTGCTGCGTTAGTTTACATGATGTTTACATATACATGATACATATATATTCGTTATGTATAAGCAATTTTTTTTTTAATTTGACCATGTCTGTTTTTTTGTTAATGGAATAATGAACTCTTGTTTTATTTTTTTTTTGTATAAAGTAATATCTTACCTGATATTAAAATTCAATGCCAAAAACCTGTGCAATTTATCAATTCTTACCACCAGACTACCCCTGCTTAAAAGGCATTCCCCCTCCCTCCCCCCCCCCCCCGGGCCAGGGGCCTGCCTTCATGCGCTCTGTGAATTTTTCATACCTGTTAGCAACCGGGATACGCCGTGGCCTTCCCGGCCGGCTGCTAGATCGATCTGCGAAACGTCTGCAGTACATCTGGAGTCCCCGGTGGTCCGCCGATGCATTTCAGACGTTCGGCAGACAGTGCTCAGACGGGGCGGGTTCCGACCCGAGCTCCGGCACCCCACAGTCCGCAGACATTCCGCAGACCGATTGAGGTACACTTTTGTCTGCGGCCGGTCTGGGGACGGTCGGCGGATGGGCCGCGCCCTGTCTGTGAACACACTACTTTCGGTCTGATTTTTGCCCGCGACTCGACTGCGGGGCCAAGTCCGTATCCTGTCTGGCCCATGTCTGCGTCCAGTCTTAGAGTTGACTGCGTCTTGCTCGCATTTTGTCAGAGATCTACCTGAGACCGCTCCGCGAACGATCCGCTTAAGCCGACAAAAAGCAATGCACTCGCAGACGATTTTTTCCATACGGGGGGGCTCGCCGTAGTGCGGCGGCGCGGGCGGTTTTTGCGCTGTTCCGAAGAATTTCAGGCTCGATGCGCGGTCACTTAGCGTTGTCCGATTTTGCTCATCGAGGGCTCAAAATTCATATTTCGTCAAGCCCTTTCAGAAAAACATGCCGTGGGTATTAAATTCGACCGAGTGAAACACCCTATTGTACAGTTATCAAGACATACAGTAAGTAACATTTGGTTTTCTACACCTCTCTGTGGCAGAATCGCTATATTATTTCATCTTCATCTCACAATTCTTTTATCTTTATTGAAATAAGGGTGAATTTAATTTTAAAATTTATGGATCTTTGAAAATAAGTCAGCATATTGTGAAACAGGATCGTTTTTTTTTAAACTTATTTGTCCTTCATTCTTTTTTCTTCCTTTTATGTTGTAAATATCTCATAATTTAGTCCCATTATTTTTTACTTATGTTTCAGGCAACTTTTTCCTTGCGCATTTAGGCCTAAAACATAGACTGCAATCAGGAAGTGATTATTGTACTGAGACTGAGTTTGGCACTGGACGTCGAAAGAGGAAACCTTCCAGGAAAGTCAGAAGCAATGCTGAGAGTGATGTTGATGATCCTGAAGCCAGTGAACGGCCCAAAAAGAAAACTTTCCGCCCATCAGTGAACTCGGATTCAACATTTAAATTTTGTCCTTCAACCTCCAACTCTTCAAAAAGCTTCGTAGAAATTTCGTCTAAATCGTCATCTGTGCGTTTTGCCCAAAACACGAAAACCTTAAATGTGTCTCGGAAGAATAGAGGCACCAGTGCAGGATCTGTTGGTGAGCTCAAACAAGTTTTAGCAGCCAAAAAAATTCCAATGCTTACGCATTGCACGGTGTTCCGGTTGTGGAAATAATGTAAGTTAATGAAAGAAGATTTGAAGTTAGAAATACGAAGAAGGGAGTAAATTTTATATTTTGGGGCTGAGAGAGAACCGCAGCCTTTAAAAGCAAGCCAAACAACCCAACCTCAGCAACAATGGAGAGGCAGTTTCAATGTGCGACTACTTGTTTTTTTCAGCCTCGCAATTTTCGAAAGGGCGCAGACGCCGGGAAAATTGTTGCCAACCCCCGAAAATCTATTTATTCTGTCTTTTCTGCTGCGAACCTTTTACTAATGACAGACTTGAATGATGTTTAAATGTCTTGTCAGTGTGCAATGAGTGAACATTGGCATTTTCGAATTTTACGGCGTTTTCATTTCTTTTTATCAGGGACTTAAAATTTTGACAGTTGGTACGATGGCAGTGAGACGTTGTCATGGAGACTTTTTCTTCATGTTTTTATCATTTTCTTAGAACAGTGATTAGTTTTTGTCACTTTGATGAGGCAGGAAGTTTAGTTTTGAGGAGTGGCACATTTTTTCTTCGAAACGTTTCTGGAAAATGTGAACGGATAAGGGTGCTTGATTGTTGCAAATTTATTGGCTGAGCGATAGCGAAGCCTGTTACTCCAGTGGGGTTGAAAAATTTTTCCTGTCTGTCTGTCTGTCTGTCTGTCTGTGTGTCTGTCCGCACTACTCCTCCTGAACGGCTCGGCCGATCTCGGTGAGATTTGGCACACTTTTTGGGTATGTCCTTGGCTCGGCACACGCGAAATTTCACCATCCTAGCCCAACTGGTTCGGTTTTTATAGCCGAAAAACACTGAAAAAACGGCGAAAAATCGAGTTTTCTGTAGGCAGATTGCTTCTGTCTTGAAGAAAGGGGGGTCTGGGGGGCGGAGCCCCCCAGCCCAGACAAGTGAAAAAGTTACAAGGGTCAAGATCGAGTTACCTGCAGATGAAGCAACTCTACCTAGAATGAAGGGGGGTCTAGGGGGCAGAGCCCCCCAGCACGCAGCAAGTTAGGAAAATCGACGATGGAGAAGCCATTGCCTGCCGAAGGCAGGCTAGCGCCGCAGGCCAAGGTAGGTACGCCAGGCGCGGATTGGAGAAACAGGCAGCGAGACATCGCGAAGCCTGTTACGACAAGACGCGGTCTGGCGTAAACCTACCTTGTGTTTTAGTCGTTTACGGAAAATTTCCAGGATAAATTTTTTAGATTTTCTGGACTTTTTATTGTATTATGAAAAGGATTAATATGGCGGGAGCGAAATGTCCATCGTGGGGGGTCCGTAGAAGAAGAATTCTGAGCCCCGGGCAATAGGGGTCCTCCTTCGTCGGAACCCCTAAAAAGTGAATTGAATTCGAAGAAAATTCCTGTTGACTCACTCAAATTCCCAATTAAGAATGTTAAGAATGACAAGTCAAAGAAACTGCAGGAGAAGGGTAAAACAAGTAAAAATACAGAGGATCCCATTGAAGAATTGTTAGTGCAGAAAATTAACTCCAAGGAGGAAGAACAACAAAAGAAAAGGTTGGAAGAGGCGGAAAAGCTGAAGGAACAGTTAAGAGAGAAGGAGGAGAAACAAAAGAAGCTTTTGGAAGAGAAGAAACTAAAGAAAAAATTGGAAGAGGAACAAACGAAAAGGTTGAGAGATGAGCTGAATAAACAATTAGCAGAAGAGGCGCAAAAAAAAAATTGGAAGAAGAGAAGAAAAACAGAAAAAAGGACAAAGAGGATGAAAGGAAAAAAAGGGAAACAGATACGAGACAAAATGAGGAAAAGGAACAACAGGACAATGAGAAGTTACCTCC
This sequence comes from Thrips palmi, assembly GCF_012932325.1. NCBI lineage: Eukaryota > Metazoa > Arthropoda > Insecta > Thysanoptera > Thripidae > Thrips > Thrips palmi. The sequence continues at coordinate 525,226 of NW_023144623.1, forward strand.
TGAAAATATCACTGGTTCAAATGATTCGGATGATCAACAATCTTCTGACCATTTTCATACCATTTGTGATGATTCTGGATTTGGTATGGGTTCTTCTGATACTGATCCAAAAGAGCACAACCATTCAGGAAGTGACTCTTCAGCGAGCGGCTCTCCAGGAAGCGACTCCTCATCCAGTGAGTCCTCAGCCAGTGACTCCTCAGCCAGTGGGTCAGATAGTGAGTCTTCAGATGAGTCTGACGAAAGACGCTCAAATGAGTATGACAAAAGACGCTCAGATGATGAAGAGCCTCACAGCTCAACTAAGAAAAAAAATAATCCAGAATACCGTCAACGGGGGTAACTTGGGACACCAGGGGTAACTTGGGACAGTCTGCCCTGAACAGCTTGTTGGTGCTGCCATTCAGCGACGGGGGATCCTAGCGTCAAACCCGCGGCAGGGTTTTATTTCAGAGGCCTCAGGGCACGCGCGGAAAGGTGGAAGAGGTGCATAACATCACCGTTAGTATTTGAGAAACAGGAAACTACATAATAGGGTTTTTGACAAACTATGTCAATCATTGACAAGTTGACCCTAGTGCAAGGAGTGAAATGCAGATTTGGCCGATTAGTCTCTCTGGGTTGTTAGATCATACACAGACAATAACGTTCGCAAAAGGGCGTTGATTACAGTTTTCCCATCTTCGGTCCAGACTTCAATTTATCAAAAATCGAAATTTTACGGGGTAACTTGGGACAGTCTTTTCCTCATGTTTCTAGCAGTCTTAGCCTTCTAGGAGTTGACTGACCTGGTCCCTGACATAACTTGAACTTCGGATTTTACGCTGATGATGGAAAGAGATGCCTTGCTCTGCAGTTTTGTCTTCTGGTAATCCATATTTTGAAATTTTCAGAAAATGCTTGGGTAATACCAGTCGAAAAGAGAGTTCCACGTAGAGCCCTAGATATAGTCCAATATCGGCCCTACAATAGTTCCTAGGCCTGAATAATTGGTCTACATGATGTGACTTAAATTTATTACATCCATTAACATCAATAGATGCATGGGAATGTAGCTAATTACCTACTGTCCCAAGTTACCCCCGGTCATGGGGTAACTTGGGACACTCTTTCGAGACCGCTGGGAAACGATATAATCGAGGCAAATGAACCAGACAAGCATGAAATCATGGGGAAAGGGCCAAACTTTAACATAGTTGGGATCCATTGGTCTGGGTTGAGAATCTTGCCTCTGGCGTTCAAAAAACGTGAAAAAGTGTCCCAAGTTACCCCCGTTGACGGTATCAGAACAGTGATGGTTCATCTGAAGGTGGTAAATTTTCAGGTAATAGGGTACTTCGGAGAAATCCCGAACCGGATGTGACGTAGAAATCGGGAGAAACAAAAGAGCATCGGACGACCCGGGGCGGCGGTGGTGGGGGAAGCGGAGGACCAGTATGAGAAATCGCGTTTGCGGAGTAGGCCGGCTTCGGTTTTCAGGCTGTGTTTGTTGCAGGTTGACTATTTATTTACTGCTGATAATCATTAGTGGTTGACAGTTCCTCTTGTTCTTTCGTGGTGTTAAAATAGTGTTTTCGGCGAAGATTTTCTGCGTCGGAAATGCAAGAGCATTGTTTAAAGCTGAAATACGACTTCGACCTAACCTTGTAGGTTATGTATTCAGGCACTCGTACGCACTTTCTTTTTCCAGACGTTTTCCCTTAGGAAGTCCAACAATGTCTGCCACCATGTCAAAGGTAAATATTCTAAAGTACTAAAATTAATTTCTGTTCGACCTCTCAATGTCCTTCAATGTATCATAGTTCGGACAAAGGTTTGTAGTGATGTTGGTGATCTTTGTTGTGGTGCAGGTGGACCCTTGGAAAAACACGGACCCTCCTGATATGTCTGTTGTGATCTGTGGAGATAGTCTGCAAGTAACATGGAGTGATGTGGACCACGTTCACTGTGGCCTCTTCAATTTCGGAGAGTCCTGTTACATGAATGCGACTGTTCAGGTATGTGTTGTCATGGAAATGTACCGAGCTTGACTTGGCATCGTATCACAGTCTAACATAAATTTATTATCTATTTGTTTAGGCCCTTCTTCACCTTCCGCCCTTCATTCATCTTGTTTGCACTCTGTCTGGCCAGCATAGAAGAGGCGGCAAATCTTCATGTGATTGTGTTGTGTGCGCCTTCAATACAACATTCTCTGAGATGAAGGCAACAACATCCATTCTTTCTCACCAGAGTTTGGCTGACAAACTCCCAGGTACATTCCTTGCCTCAAGGTAAACCCTGCCGTATCTTTCTATGAAACATGTAAGTCTATTTTAAACCTCCTATTTCTCTCAGTGATAAACAAGAAGTTGAAGCTCAATAAGCAGGAGGATGCTCAGGAGTTCTTGATTAGCGTCTTTGACAGGATTGTGCATGAGGAGGTTGTGCGTCATTCTGAAAAGTATGTATGATGTATCAAAGTGCCCTCTGTACCAACAGTGTCACTTGTGTAAGTATTAACACTTTTTATGTTTGGTTGCAGGCAGTCACTCTCCTATTGCGCTAAACTCACGACTGGCATTGATTCCCTGTTTGGATTTTGGCTGGAAACAACAAGTCAGTTTCATTTTAATTGCAGCTACATGGCACTTTGCATTGAAACTATTTTTGAAGGAAATCGTTTGATTTACAAAATGTTTATTTATCTACAGGTGTCTGCCTTGGATGTGGGGCTTCGCACACCACTTACAGCAGTCACCGCCACCTTCTTATTCCCACTTCTGGCAAGACTGTCCAAAAGGGCATAGATGCTGTTATGTCCAATACTGAAACTGTACAGGGGTATGCATGTCCTGCCTGTCATGTGAAGCAAACTTGTTCGAAATCCTTACAGTTTCACACGTACCCAAAAACTTTGGTTGTGACTGTAGATAGGTAAGAAGTTTATGAATGAATTGTATTAAAAAATGATCGTAAACCCTCAGTTGCTGCTGCCAACTCCCCTCGGTTTCTTGACTTATGTAGGTTTAAGTCCAGAATTTTAAATTCCTCCTAGTTTCAAGCCTTCAGCTCATGGCAAAAGGTTTTTTTTTTTAGTTACTTGTGAAGAAAGCATAGACTGTTTGCAAAACCTTTGCTTACAGACATGTGGCCTACGCTATCTTTATTCATACATTGCTGTTATTATCTTTATTATTGTCTATAATAGTAATAATAATTTGCTAAGCGTCAAAAGTTGGAATTTTTGTAGGCAGGAGTTAGGAAAGTTTGGGGGAACGACCTTGTTTCTTCGGAAACCATTACAACTCCGAAAGCTATTGACATTTAGAACCCATGAGGGTGGTGAGCTACTAAAAAATTCTGAAACCAAACTGCTGCCCCCATTATTTGATAAAATGGTGTTTGTATGTTTTACTTATCTCATGCCCTATCTTTTTTATTTCTTCCTTCAGATTTGTCAACAGTGAGAACGATTCAAAGGATGGAACTCCCCTGGTCATGAACCGCAAGATATCTGTGGGAACAGCAACCTATTCATTCAGAAGCAGTGTCATCCATCATGGTCCAGTCAAAACCGCAGGGCACTATACTTGTACAGCAGTCTGCCCCGATGACTCATGTGTGGAGTTAAATGATTGTGAGGTAAAAATCTTTTCATATTTTTTAAAAAAATCTTATTCTACAGTGCTGTGGAGAGAAGAAAAAAAAACATTTCACTCATTACTGCTGTCTGTTACAGGTGAAACCTCACTCAAATAGTGCTCAGGCATACGCAACCCTAATTGGTTCTTATTTGATTTTCTATCAGCTTGAAAGCAATATGGTAAGTGTCCTATTTTTATTTTTATTGTCACTTGTAGTGCACCTGTTCTCCCCCCTCATTTATCTATTCTAACCCAATCTTATTTCTATTACAGGTATTGAAGGTGGTTAAGCGGTCAAGGATACCAACTCCCACCAAATTGAGTCCTGCGTCCAAGAAGTGGAAAAGCCCTTTTGAGAAGAAATTGAGTGGAGGTATTCTCCAACACCTGTCTCCAAAGAAACCTGGAAAGACTTTGACGTTTGGGAAATCGATCCTGAAACAATGTGCTTCTGCTTCAGAGCTTTTAGCTGAGGTGAGAAATTTAACTTGTGTTGTGCTAATTTCCACATCCACACTTAAAACTTGCTCGCATTTTTATATATTTTTTCACGTGTAGCCATTACAGTCTGACAACAGTGATCAATATCATAAACCCACCAACAGCAGGCTACCCAAGCAAGTTCATAAGTCAAATGAGCAAAATTTGAGAGCAGCCTTGCCCAAGGACACTTTGTCACAGTCATCTCATGAGTGTGCCATCCCAAGACCTTTGACTAAAGCTGAGATCTCCCAGGGGAGTATGGTGCCTCTTGTACAGACCCATCTTCCGAAGGGGAGTGTTAATTTATCTGTTTCTCAACATTTGAATCGTGAGAAATTTGTCAAAGATTGTGGCATTCGGAACAATGGAGGTACTTCCCATATTTGCGCTGCCCTGCAGGTAAGAAACTTCATCTCATTAGCTTCATGTATATGTGAACATCTCTTGATTAAGTCTTTTCCTGCAGATGTTACTCCATGTGCCAGAAGTATCTGCATTTGTTATGGCTGATGTGCACAGGAAGACTTGTCGCTCGTTTCTTTGCTGTTCCTGTGCTCTTTTTAAGCAGCTGAATGACTTGCTTTTGAGGAGATGCTCCCTCCCCTCTTTTTTCATTAATATGTGGGAAAGTAAGCCATAATTTTGAGTCCTTCTTTTTATTTTGTTTTCAGTTCATTCCATTAATACTCTTTTTTGTTCGATTAGGGCAGTGCAATAATATTTCTGAGGAGCTGCATCAGAGCTCATTTGAATTTCTTTTCCGGCTTATTACAACACTGAGATCGGAACAATACCAGCAAATGGAGAATGAAATACGGTACGGTGGATATCAATTTATTAGGCCTGTGGAACCATCACCCTTTTCCTGTATTCAATTTATGTGTTGAGGAATTATTAATTTTTTGGTTTGCTTTTCAACATTTATTTAAGTTATGCTGCTTTTTCTACTATCACATACCCTGTTACATATTATTACAATGTATCTTACCAGCATTTCATTACAGATATCCCAAGTGTTCCATATGGGACACCTTATACTCTCATCTGTTTAGTGGAAGGCAGATAATCGAAGGTATGGCATGGTATCATTGCTGGTGATGGTTGCTGTCTTGACTTGAAGTTAATTTCAGTGAATATACAATTTTATAAATTTATTTCTGTAGCCTCACAACATTCTCACTCAAATGTTCAATATGATCTATTCTGAATGATTTATTGCAGTGTGGTGCAAAGAGTGCAGTCTACAGAACCTCCCACAGGAGTTTTTATCAGTTGAGATCCAATTACATAAGGATAAGAATACAGCTTTTGAAATTGAGAAGAAATTGGCTGAAAGGATGGAGAATTTGTTGTGTTGCACATGCAATAAGAACACATTGAGCTGGAAGCCTATTTCTATAACAATGCCACGTTACTTATTGGTGCACATGTCACTGAAGTAAGTTGGCTCATCTTTATCTGTGTTACTTAAAACGTGTGACTATGTTTTATCATCCAGTTGCAGGCTGGAGTTTTCCCAAGTTCGGTGTCTTTCTGTATATGGTATAAAGTTTCAACTCAAGTCTTTCATTACCCAAGCTACAACATCACCACAAGCATTATTCACTACAGTGTGTGAGGAAGGGGTCAGTCTACAATTTGAGGATGCACAGGTACGTTGGGTGTAGTAAGGTACTTGTCATTCATATTGTTCTATATTCTGTAAAAATTCTATATAAATTCCATCAAACAGCTCTTGATTCAAACATAATATTGGTTCTCAAATACAGAAGTCCAAAAACAGTAAAATGTTTTGGTACTGGAATAGTTCAGTACAAGATTACATAAAATATAAATTCACAAAATGTCTCATATAGCCAATAACAATAGTTACAATAATATTAAAGAGACGTCAACTGATTGCATACTTTACAAAGTTGTAAGTACACTGACTCTAACGAAAAAATATTTCTTTACAGGTCAAGAAACTTGGTCCAGCTACAATGAACAAGAAATGCTTCCCTCCCCATTCATCAATGACATTAATGTTTGTCCAAGCAACAACAATTACCACAGTAAGTTAAATACTATACATTAAAACATTAGAAGTGTTCTTGTTTCAAAATGAAAATTTCTTTTCAGCCGCCTTCCGCTGAACATGCTCTGTCCCACCATCATACCATCAACTGGAATGCCGGGTTGGCAAGCAGTATGGATGCTGCAGAATCGTCTGACATGCACTCCTCACAAGAGGTAACACAGGAGATTATATCTTGATGGCCGTGAGGTTTCTTGGCGTCTTCATGGCAAAGTATTCTGGAACCATTATTTCCCAATGAAATAATGCCAATTTTTTCCTGATTTCTTTCCACAAACTTTCATTGAAGGGAACTGTTATGAGAATTGAGCCATATTTGCTCCAAACAAAAAAGTCACATGATGAGCATTCTGTGAGACCCATCCCCATTTGAATTTGGTAATAATATTCATGAGTTTGCTTCAGCTCTAATTGTCCATTTGAATTTCTTGTAAGGCAGAAATTACTCATCTGTTTCTTGTTCAGAACATTTTCAAAATTATTGGGATCCTTTTCACGCAAAGTGTATGGGCACTTAATTTCAAGATTTCTTGGAGGGCTTCTGTCAGAAATAACTTGGCCATCAAGGCTACATGCCAAGCCTAAATATTCTGTGTGAACATGCAAACCTGTAGTGAGCACTTGTACAGTGTCATCCACTGCTCTCTTCTTTTGGATGTATGCTTGTCGTGCTTTTTCTTCATGAGAATTTCCATAGCTGCAGGCTTTTGAGGTAAATGAGTCAAGTCCCCACAGATGTTTCCTGAGAAATTGCATAATGCTGTTGTCTGATGTCATGCGACAAATTTTTTTACAAGAAGAAGCCGTGCAGTTGAGGGCACGCACAGTTCTCCAAATTGCTGACTTGCTCTGTCCTTGGGTACCAGGAAACTCAAACGGTCCTTTGTAGCGTGGGTTTGGTTTTGACTTCGAGTAAAGTTCTTCTAATGATTCATAATATAGCCATCGGCTCTCATCAAATATCCATAAGTCTTCCAAAGTTATTGCATAATCTTCATATGTAATGGACATATGGGTCTGCCAGTAACAGGGAATTTCTTTGTATTGGAGGGCACTCAAGAAGTCATTTATTTGTTGTCTACTTGGGCCACCCTGCACAGCTGTTGGCCGGGATCAAACTGAGCTCTCCTCTTCACATTAATCTTGAAAGAGTCGTACTGACGTTCGGCTATGGCAGATGGATTGCGTTGCAGTGCTCCTTTGCCCCATTCTTGAGGTCGAGAGGTGCAGGTTATAGCTGTAGAAAACAGACATAACTTAGTCAAACAAACAATTTTATACTGTATTAGCCCAAAGCATTAGCATTTCATTCGCTTGAGCGGAGGTGTAGTTTTTTTTAATCACTTATATCAGTTACTTTCAAAATCATAACAATGTTTCATTTGTTTCTCAAGACATATTTTTGTACTAAGATCTTATCACCCATATTTCTTCTCAATACTGTAGAAATTTTAAATGTTCTATGGTAGAGCTAAAAGATAAATGCATCCCTTTTATACATCTATTTATATTCCTTCTCAGAGACACCAAAAAGTAGTTTCAGAATTATTTTCTTAACATTAATGATGTTTAATTTTTTTTTTTAAGGTAAACAAGGATTCCAGAAGAAAGGCCTTTAAGGAGTTGCTGGCAACAATCTCATGTGGAAAACACATTGGCATCCAAACTGATCTAAAGGTAATGTACAGTATTGTTGCTATTATAAAACTATAATAACTCTCGAAAAGTGGACAGTCATCATTGGCCTAACTTATTGTTTTATGTCATTTGTTGTAGGTGACGGCATGTAATGTTCAGATCCAAACTGATCTTTTTGATTATGACCGATTTAAATTGGAAGAGTCTGATTTCAAATCTTGGATTGGTCTTACTGTTGAAGATTTTGAGGCTCTTTACAATCTGCTTGGTGGTACAGAGGTTGTTTTGAGATTAAAGCAGAAATACTCACAAGCTACCCCCAAGAAAATAAGTGTTAAGACAAGAGTTTCTGGAAAGAATAGGTTGTTGCTGTTTTTGCTCCGGTTGAGACAAGGATTCACTTTGAAGCAACTCTCTTTCCTATACCGTTTAAGTGAGCCATATATAAGTGATTTGTTTTATGTCATGACATGCCATCTATATGAGACATTAAGAGAGATGAGCAAACATGTCTTTGCAAGTGCAGCCCATCAGTCAAAGAACAAACCTCGAGTGATGAAGCCCTTCAAGAATTTAAGAGTGATTTTAGATGGCGTATCCTTTAATCTTGAAACCCCATCCAATTTCGAGCAGCAGGGAAATACTTGGTCTACGTACAAACACCACAATGTTGCCTTATTCATTGTTGGAATATCGTGCCATGGAGCAACTGTATTTGCTCTCAGGGGATGGAAGGAGGAATGTCAGATAAAGTTGCTACACTAAAGAGCAATCTGATGGAATTGTTGGAGACAGGAGACTGTGTCATGGTTGACAAAGGATTCGAGCTTCAAGGTGAGATGGAAAAAATTGGGTGCACTCTTCTAAGGCCACCCACTAGGAAACGTGACAGGTTTTTTACTAAAGAAGAGGTCAACTTGACTAAAGCCATTGCCTCAGCAAGAATTTATGTAGAGCACGCAATTGCTGATATAAAGGACAATAGAATTTTCAGGGGTGATATACCTTTAACTCTTATTCCAATTCTATCCAAGCTCGTGTTTATTGCTGCATTTTTGAGAAATTTTTCACCCTCACGGATTTCCAACTTGTCTTTCAAACACGCTAAGGATGATGAAACCAAGGATGTGATGCAGGATGATGTTCAAGAATCAGCAGAAAATATTGATGACCCAGATGCTCTGTTTGAATTGTCTTTTTAATTTTGTGTCTGAATTGTTTAATTGCCATATGCTCCCTAGCAATGTTAACTGCAAGTATGTCTCGTCTGTATATAGAGGACACTGTCTGTAATGTCATCCAATGTTGCTTCTGTGATAAAAATTGTGATTTTTTTTTACTTATTAAGTAATACTGTTAATTTAAGGGTAGATGTGCATAAGAGCTGATGCCACACAATGGGTATGACCTTGTGGCGTGTGATACCTGCTACCCAATTACTACTCCAAGGGTTTGCATGCAAAGCGTAAAAAATAAAGAATTTTACTACAATTTATTTATTTTTAAGTAAGAACATCAATTGTTTCCTCATAACTACAGCAGGCCTGAAACTGCAAGGGTTAGCACATCCGAACAAAACACAAACACAAAATAGTCAAAATAGTGTTAGTAATAACATAAATTAAATAAATCAAATTCTTACTCTATATTTTAATACGGTAGTAACCCATAGTAATAACATAAATTAAATAAATCAAATTCTTACTCTATATTTTAATACAGTAGTAACCCATTTACTCACCAAACACATTTACTCACTACCAATATAGCATGCTGTCCTTAGGCTCCCAAAAATACTTCCCATAAATGTAGCAGGCCTGAAACTGCAGGGATTAGCATAATTACTCAGTAACAGAACAAATAATACTCATACTAGTGTTAGTAATAACATAAATGGAGCATATCAAATTATTCGTCCAGTGTAAGCTTTGCTGTGATGAGAAAATAGTTTGATAAATAATTTAATACAGTACCAACCCAGACAATTTTATTCTATGAGACACATGCAATTGTTGTCATGAATAGCCAAAACTACATCAACCCCACATAAAGCACCTGCTCTTAGGGTGTCTGCTTGTTACAAATAGATAATATTTTTTTCTTGTAAGAAGCGTTTACATACCACCAATATAGCATCCATTCCTTTTGCTCCCAAGACTACTCATCCGATTCCCAAAAAGCACATGCTCAACCAGAAAAACTGTGCAAAACTAAACACATACTTGTTCAGATAAAAATTTAGCAATTGGCCAAGCTCTGCAAATTTGGACCCAAAGAGGATTCTGTGTTAAAGCATAGCTGATCACTTGCAGTGATTTTCTTTTTTAAATGGTGTAAAGATTTAATGTCGTTGCCACAAAGAGGCAGATCACTTAAGAGATGGAACCACCAAAGAAGATAAGAGGTTTCAACACCAATAAAGAAGTAATGTGTGACAAAAGTTAGTTCACAGTTTACGGCCAATACCCAAATATTCCCCTGAAAGAATCACTCAGACTTATACAAGGAAGCAAAGAACGCTGTAAGTGGAGATCAAAACCAAGATGCAATTCAAGAGAATGCAAAAAGCCGATGCACTCAGATTATCATTTTGTTGTCTTATCTTACCACTTAACGCGATAAGTACATGATGATCCCAGAGCTCTCCCCCATTACTATGGTAGGAAGAAGGAAAGAGCTTCTTTCCTAATGGGCAAATGCAAGTTTTCATATTGATCTTTTTCAGAATTAGTTGACACTACTTACAAGAAAGAAAAGCTTCAAAATTTTCTAGTGCTTTTCCAGACATATGTAAATGTAATACTTACACCCGTAGCCATTGAGATGGATGTGTGCCAGTATCTGCAGCAACGCTGCGCTCACGTGACTGCACCGGCCATTGGCAGTGGCCGGGCAGGGGTATCCACAGGTTGCTTGGCATACTCCACCAGTAATTGTGGATATCGTAATGTAGACCCAGTATGCTTCGGGCTCCATGGACGCTCTCACATGGGCCTTCACATAATAATATCTTCCATCAGAACAGTCTTGGAGTCCTTTGACCCATCCACTTTTGACGTATTGCAGACCCCTTCTCAAGACCTTCACACGGAGCATCTCCTTGCACTTCGGATCAGTGAATGGGTCTTTCATTTGTACTATGTGGACAATTTCCAATGCCTCATCTGCACTCTCGTCAGAACTGGAACTGCTGCACTGAAGCATCGGTCTTGACTCTAGGAGGTAATGGAAGATGCTACCAAAGTTGAAGCTCTGGGGTATATCCCTGCTCGGGAACGTCCCAAAGCCACAATCAGGGAAATTTATTTGAGAACACTGAAATTAAATAAGAAAGGTAATCATTACTGACAGGCTTATTGAAGAGGCGTTATCAGCAATCCCCAACCAAAAGTAACTGAGGTGTGGAAAAAGAAGACCAATTCTACAACAAAGCCTTAAGTACGCAAAATGTAATCAATTTTTTAAAATTTCTTTGCTTGTAAACCCGTTGAGTTTCTATAAGAAGTTTTAAGTATAATTTCATTTTTTTCCATCAAAATTTTCTCTACATCCAATTTGAAACGAATATAATTTCTTAAAGATTCATTATTCAAAGTAATGACAAAGCTGTGGTCTTTAATAACAATCATAAATTGTGTTAGCACTTCAGGTTCTACCTGTATACTGTAGGCCATGCGAAGTCTGTCAAGTTTCCGCCTAATCCAAACACCCTTATCTGCATCTCTCCTGACTAGTGGTGGCTCCGCTCTATTCATACATTCGACAACCCTGAAAATAAAAGAGGTACAAATTTTGTACATGATTGGAGGATAGGCCAAACATTCCGCAACTACACCTGTCCATACCTTGCAATCAATGCAGTCTTATTTCCTCTCACATTTTGCCCATGGCAATACAACCACCTCTTTAGATCCCTAACCACATTTTCCTCTACAGTAGGATTTGGCAGCTTGGCGCCTGGAACATCACTTTCGGACAATACAATGTCACCTTCATTGTAGTGAGGAACTTCAGGGCGCTGTACACTGACATTTGGACTGCCAAAAGTAAAAGATTGTGCGGCTGGCAGTTCATCAACAAAATCCTGTTGATAAAGCAAAATTGTAAACACAGAATATGAAAAAAAAATGGATATCAAAATTAACCTTTCTTACATCAGCAAAAATGTCACTGCTACTTCGGTTGAGCACCTCCTGTTAACCAAAATGAACCAACAATGTCAAAATTTCAATGGGGAAATTTTTTTTGTCTAAATTTAGACAGGTAGCTCCAATTGACAGTGTTGGTGGATGCGTCTTGTAAATCATTGCACTTTCCTCCTCTCAGAAAAATTTAAAACCATCCGGTAAAGTAACCTAAATATTTTTTCAATCAGGAAATGGGCATTTTTCTTTCAAGAGTTTAGTTAAACACAAGATGTAGAGACATTTCTGTGCCTCTTTGCAATACTTGACTTTGTAAGGCATTAACATTGCAGCTGCTTCTTCCACTTCTTAACAATGGTACCTCTATTCACCAATTTTGAACACAACTTAATGAAACAATGATTATGTACCATTTTTATTTTTATGGCAGGAAAGGTGTCAGTTGAACAACATATT
>NW_023144623.1:538150-737359 GCF_012932325.1 Thrips palmi
TGTGTTGAATGTCCAGTGGGCAGTATGGAGTACTCATGTGAAGACTGGGATGAAGTATCTTTGGGGTGTAACCTCTGGCTTCTATGGATTTTCAAGGAAGGAACGGCTGCACAGGGTGAACAACTGACAGTCATATTCTTGTTCGTGCCCTCTTCAATCGAGGACGAATCCTGTCAGAACACAACAGAGGCTCCAAAATTATAAGCTTGATTAAATTGCTTATCACCATATACCCTTTGATAGTCATGCTGACAAGTGCAGAAGAGCCCATGTACCACATTTAAGAACATTAATTTGCATACTTACCTGAGAAGTTTCTTCCCCAATTGGAACAATGGCATACTCATGAGATGACTGTGACAAAGTGTCCTTCGGCTGTGTCCTGTGACTTATCTGAATTTTCAGTGATGGTACAGGAGGCAAGGCTGCTCTCAAATTTTGCTCATTTGACTTATGAACTTGCTTGGGTAGCCTGCTGTTGGTGGGTTTATGATATTGATCACTGTTGTCAGACTGTAATGGCTACACGTGAAAAAATATATAAAAATGCGAGCAAGTTTTAAGTGTGGATGTGGAAATTAGCACAACACAAGTTAAATTTCTCACCTCAGCTAAAAGCTCTGAAGCAGAAGCACATTGTTTCAGGATCGATTTCCCAAACGTCAAAGTCTTTCCAGGTTTCTTTGGAGACAGGTGTTGGAGAATACCTCCACTCAATTTCTTCTCAAAAGGGCTTTTCCACTTCTTGGACGCAGGACTCAATTTGGTGGGAGTTGGTATCCTTGACCGCTTAACCACCTTCAATACCTGTAATAGAAATAAGATTGGGTTAGAATAGATAAATGAGGGGGGAGAACAGGTGCACTACAAGTGACAATAAAAATAAAAATAGGACACTTACCATATTGCTTTCAAGCTGATAGAAAATCAAATAAGAACCAATTAGGGTTGCGTATGCCTGAGCACTATTTGAGTGAGGTTTCACCTGTAACAGACAGCAGTAATGAGTGAAATGTTTTTTTTTCTTCTCTCCACAGCACTGTAGAATAAGATTTTTTTAAAAAATATGAAAAGATTTTTACCTCACAATCATTTAACTCCACACATGAGTCATCGGGGCAGACTGCTGTACAAGTATAGTGCCCTGCGGTTTTGACTGGACCATGATGGATGACACTGCTTCTGAATGAATAGGTTGCTGTTCCCACAGATATCTTGCGGTTCATGACCAGGGGAGTTCCATCCTTTGAATCGTTCTCACTGTTGACAAATCTGAAGGAAGAAATAAAAAAGATAGGGCATGAGATAAGTAAAACATACAAACACCATTTTATCAAAATAATGGGGGCAGCAGTTTGGTTTCAGAATTTTTTAGTAGCTCACCACCCTCATGGGTTCTAAATGTCAATAGCTTTCGGAGTTGTAATGGTTTCCGAAGAAACAAGGTCGTTCCCCCAAACTTTCCTAACTCCTGCCTACAAAAATTCCAACTTTTGACGCTTAGCAAATTATTATTACTATTATAGACAATAATAAAGATAATAACAGCAATGTATGAATAAAGATAGCGTAGGCCACATGTCTGTAAGCAAAGGTTTTGCAAACAGTCTATGCTTTCTTCACAAGTAACAAAAAAAAAAAACCTTTTGCCATGAGCTGAAGGCTTGAAACTAGGAGGAATTTAAAATTCTGGACTTAAACCTACATAAGTCAAGAAACCGAGGGGAGTTGGCAGCAGCAACTGAGGGTTTACGATCATTTTTTAATACAATTCATTCATAAACTTCTTACCTATCTACAGTCACAACCAAAGTTTTTGGGTACGTGTGAAACTGTAAGGATTTCGAACAAGTTTGCTTCACATGACAGGCAGGACATGCATACCCCTGTACAGTTTCAGTATTGGACATAACAGCATCTATGCCCTTTTGGACAGTCTTGCCAGAAGTGGGAATAAGAAGGTGGCGGTGACTGCTGTAAGTGGTGTGCGAAGCCCCACATCCAAGGCAGACACCTGTAGATAAATAAACATTTTGTAAATCAAACGATTTCCTTCAAAAATAGTTTCAATGCAAAGTGCCATGTAGCTGCAATTAAAATGAAACTGACTTGTTGTTTCCAGCCAAAATCCAAACAGGGAATCAATGCCAGTCGTGAGTTTAGCGCAATAGGAGAGTGACTGCCTGCAACCAAACATAAAAAGTGTTAATACTTACACAAGTGACACTGTTGGTACAGAGGGCACTTTGATACATCATACATACTTTTCAGAATGACGCACAACCTCCTCATGCACAATCCTGTCAAAGACGCTAATCAAGAACTCCTGAGCATCCTCCTGCTTATTGAGCTTCAACTTCTTGTTTATCACTGAGAGAAATAGGAGGTTTAAAATAGACTTACATGTTTCATAGAAAGATACGGCAGGGTTTACCTTGAGGCAAGGAATGTACCTGGGAGTTTGTCAGCCAAACTCTGGTGAGAAAGAATGGATGTTGTTGCCTTCATCTCAGAGAATGTTGTATTGAAGGCGCACACAACACAATCACATGAAGATTTGCCGCCTCTTCTATGCTGGCCAGACAGAGTGCGAACAAGATGAATGAAGGGCGGAAGGTGAAGAAGGGCCTAAACAAATAGATAATAAATTTATGTTAGACTGTGATACGATGCCAAGTCAAGCTCGGTACATTTCCATGACAACACATACCTGAACAGTCGCATTCATGTAACAGGACTCTCCGAAATTGAAGAGGCCACAGTGAACGTGGTCCACATCACTCCATGTTACTTGCAGACTATCTCCACAGATCACAACAGACATATCAGGAGGGTCCGTGTTTTTCCAAGGGTCCACCTGCACCACAACAAAGATCACCAACATCACTACAAACCTTTGTCCGAACTATGATACATTGAAGGACATTGAGAGGTCGAACAGAAATTAATTTTAGTACTTTAGAATATTTACCTTTGACATGGTGGCAGACATTGTTGGACTTCCTAAGGGAAAACGTCTGGAAAAAGAAAGTGCGTACGAGTGCCTGAATACATAACCTACAAGGTTAGGTCGAAGTCGTATTTCAGCTTTAAACAATGCTCTTGCATTTCCGACGCAGAAAATCTTCGCCGAAAACACTATTTTAACACCACGAAAGAACAAGAGGAACTGTCAACCACTAATGATTATCAGCAGTAAATAAATAGTCAACCTGCAACAAACACAGCCTGAAAACCGAAGCCGGCCTACTCCGCAAACGCGATTTCTCATACTGGTCCTCCGCTTCCCCCACCACCGCCGCCCCGGGTCGTCCGATGCTCTTTTGTTTCTCCCGATTTCTACGTCACATCCGGTTCGGGATTTCTCCGAAGTACCCTATTGGCTGAGCGATAGCGAAGCCTGTTACTCCAGTGGGGTTGAAAAGTTTTTCATGTCTGTCTGTGTGTGTGTCTGTGTGTCCGCACTACTCCTCCTAAACGGCTCGGCCGATTCTGCTGAGATTTTGCAGGGTCAATGGGCATATCCTTGGCTCGCCACACACCAAAATTCAGCTTTCTATCTCAATCCATTCGGTCATATTAGTCAAAAAACACTTTAAAAACGGCAGGAAAAAGACAACTTTTTTGGAACTTTCAACTTTTTGTCAAATTCAATGTCGTTATGATTGTTTTTGAGGCTGCTAATGACGAAAATAGAACCCATTCAGACCTCTGACCGAAAGTTTAGCCCCATTAGTGAAGATTTTGATGACCAAATGCTCTTTTTGAGGGGATCACGCCCATTTCCACGGTCTGCCAAGGAAGGCAGGTTAGCGCCGCAGGCCAAGGTAGGTGTATTCGCCAGGCGTGGATTGTCGCAACTGGCGCAGCATCGCGAAGCCTGTTACGACAAGACACAGTCTGGCGTACACCTACCTTGTATATTATATACTGTTTAAATTTGAACCTTTTTAAAATTATGAACAACTTTGGTCATTAAGTTAAAAAAAATTTTCAGCATTTGAGAGACTTTGTCTTACTTCATTGAAAGAACTCAACCAGAAAGTCCATACGGTGATGGTAAACCAGTCGAAACTCAATCTTCATTTATTACCTGGAGAGAGAGTTACATCAATGCCTTGTGATATGCCAACAATACCTGTAAAATCTGAGGCAGAACTGGAAGCTTTAGAAAAGTACTTAAAGGAGTCCTCGGAGAATGTCACAACTTTGGTGAGTTACATTTTATTCTTATGAAAATACTCTCTATTGCTTGAGTCTCTTTGTGATGAACATTCTTTTTGCAGTCTATTTTACTCAGCACCTACGTCAGTAAATCTGAGGCTGACGAGTGCAAGTCAGTCATGCGTTTACTGCCTGAGGTCATGCTGAATAATGTTGCGAAGCTTTTCAGTCTAACAGGCCGAAAAGGGAAGAAACGTTTTTCTGCCTTAAAAGTGTGGACAGCAGTGAAAGGTGAGTTTAATCTGTGTTGACTTGTGTACTTGTGTTTTGCCTTTGGTCATTATTATTTTTGTTGTTATTATTGTCTATATTTGTGTGTGTGTTTGTGCCAGGTGCTGTGCTCTACAAAATTGAAGGATCTGACCTGAAGCCAACAGAAAAGGCCACTCAGTTATGGCTTCGAGATGCGGCCTACCGGATGCAAGGGGATGGGTCTTCAAGCAGGCGCAAGGTACCGCAAGTCAAGAAGAAAGTCAAGAAACATAAAGATAAGAAAGCCAAGTGATTCAGCGAATTAAGTTTTTTTTGTGTCCTGTTAATTATTTTTGTATTAAAAGAGGAAATTGTTATTTTGTTTTAAGAATAAGATTATGTTTTTTTTTACTTGAAAAGAATAATCTTTCTGTGAGTTCTTGCTATGTTTTTAGGGGTTCCGACGAAGGAGGACCCCTATTGCCCGGGACGGCTCAGATTCTTATTTTTTTTCCGGTATCCTGTGATTGGAAAATGGATCCCGCCAAATTACTCGTTATCATAATCAAATAAAAATTCCTGAAAATTTCAAAAATTTATCGTGAGAATTTAACGTGAACGACTAAAACATAAATTTGCAACAATCAAGCACCCTTATCCGTTCACATTTTCCAGAAACGTTTCAAAGAGAAAATGTGCCACTCCTCAAAACTAAACCTCCTGCCTCATCAAAGTGACAAGAAATCGTCTGTGTTCTGAGAAAATGGTTAAAACATGAAAAAATAGTCTCCATGGCAACGACACGGTGCCATCGTACCAACTGTCAAAATTTAAAGTCGCTGATAAAAAGAAATAAAAACGCCGTGAAATTCGAAAATGCCAATGCTAACGCATCGCACGGTGTCCCGACATTGGAACATCTTTGAAGTCTGTCAGTAAAAAGTTCGTAGCAGAAAAGACGCAATAAATTAATTTTCGGGGGTTGGCAACAATTTTCTCGGCGTCTGCGCCCTTTCGAAAATCGCGAGGCTGAAAACACGAGTAGTCGCGCATTGAAACTGCCCCTACATTGTTGCTGAGGTTGGATTGTTTGGCTTGCTTTTAAAGGCTGCGGTTCTCCTGTGATGTTTTCCTCAATTCTGTAACCAGCACGACGGTTGGTTTGACAAACTTTACAAACTCGGGAGGGGTGGTTTCGGAACGCGGATGACTTTCGTTTGACGAACATGAGCACTGTAAATCGCGAGATCGCGAGATGGACTGAGATGGTCATTGTGTTAACTGAATCAGGTTTGGGGATGTAAAAATACCGGTAGGATTCAAAGTTACGTAAATAACGGTTAAATTAAGGGGGCACACCAGTGAAAATGCAGAGGTTTCGAAAAACGACCATTCTGAGGAAAGTACCGTCAACGGGGGTAACTTGGGACACTTTTTCACGTTTTTTGAACGCCAGAGGCAAGATTCTCAACCCAGACCAATGGATCCCAACTATGTTAAAGTTTGGCCCTTTCCCCATGATTTCATGCTTGTCTGGTTCATTTGCCTCGATTATATCGTTTCCCAGCGGTCTCGAAAGAGTGTCCCAAGTTACCCCATGACCGGGGGTAACTTGGGACAGTAGGTAATTAGCTACATTCCCATGCATCTATTGATGTTAATGGATGTAATAAATTTAAGTCACATCATGTAGACCAATTATTCAGGCCTAGGAACTATTGTAGGGCCGATATTGGACTATATCTAGGGCTCTACGTGGAACTCTCTTTTCGACTGGTATTACCCAAGCATTTTCTGAAAATTTCAAAATATGGATTACCAGAAGACAAAACTGCAGAGCAAGGCATCTCTTTCCATCATCAGCGTAAAATCCGAAGTTCAAGTTATGTCAGGGACCAGGTCAGTCAACTCCTAGAAGGCTAAGACTGCTAGAAACATGAGGAAAAGACTGTCCCAAGTTACCCCGTAAAATTTCGATTTTTGATAAATTGAAGTCTGGACCGAAGATGGGAAAACTGTAATCAACGCCCTTTTGCGAACGTTATTGTCTGTGTATGATCTAACAACCCAGAGAGACTAATCGGCCAAATCTGCATTTCACTCCTTGCACTAGGGTCAACTTGTCAATGATTGACATAGTTTGTCAAAAACCCTATTATGTAGTTTCCTGTTTCTCAAATACTAACGGTGATGTTATGCACCTCTTCCACCTTTCCGCGCGTGCCCTGAGGCCTCTGAAATAAAACCCTGCCGCGGGTTTGACGCTAGGATCCCCCGTCGCTGAATGGCAGCACCAACAAGCTGTTCAGGGCAGACTGTCCCAAGTTACCCCTGGTGTCCCAAGTTACCCCCGTTGACGGTAACCTATGTATTCGATTGATATTTTATTCTTGGCTCAAGATTATGTCAAAGAAAAGGAAAATCAGTATGGGAGGGCGAGGTGGCGATGGCAAGACGGAGCGCCAGTGTACTTCATTTTTCTGCGACCTTGCTTCACTCCTGCCACGATTCCGCCCCTCTGGATTGAGCCTCGAGCACGGGATTTGAAAATTTCTCAACAAGACACATGTGGCTATGGTCTGAACCACGGGCATGCAAAAAGAATGATTTTGAATTTGTTTTTTCAGGAGGCAAAAATAGAAACAAATTTTTAATGCAATTTTTTCGCGCTTTCATGGCTGCAGCTCACCTCTTATTTATGGGATGGCCTTTTCCGAGCTTCAGACCATAGACGCAAGTTTCACGAACATTTTGCCGCAAACCGCATTCAATTATCTTTATTTTTGCGCCCGGTAGAGTGGCACAAAGGTACAAAAATGGTGTTTTGAGAAAAAGCCCTTTTGGTGAAAACGTGGATTTGACGTGTTTTTTCGGATTATAAATGCGTCTTATGACGTATTTTAGTTCAATTTGCGCCAAAATGTTTTTCTTTTCAACTGCTTTTGGGTGGTTCAAGGGTTTTGTAGTTGAAGTTCAAGTAAAAAACCTAAACGTTAACAATTGGTCTAAAATATGCAACAATAATTACCTTTTTGGCCCGCCCATCTATTCAAAAAATAGGGGGAGGGCCTATGCATTTGCCTTTGTGTCTGTGTGTTGTTGTTGTTGTTGTTGTTGTTGTTGGCGTCTGTGTACAAGGAAGGAGTTGAGCTAGAGTAACCAGATTTGGAGGGTACTTCAGGAGTACCGTCCAAACAAATAATCCGGTGGTGCAAATCCCGTCCGGGTCGCACAAGGGCTGCTGCAGGTGCATCATGGTTTACATGAGCGGGAGGGGGATCCCAGTCCAAAAAAATACGATTTCAAGAAATCCTAGGAGTCACGAAGTCAATTTGATTATTGTGTAAGAGTGTGGAGAAAGAAAAGAAGTGGTGTTGTGAAGTTGTGGCTCAGGGGACTACCAATGGCAGTGGTACCAATGTGGTCGATGTGCCATCCGTCGAAATTTAAACTTGACAATAAATAGAAATCAAAATGCTGGAAAATTCAAAAAATTCCAATGCTAATGTATTCCGCAGTGTTCTGACAATGGAACATCTTTGAAGTCCATCATGATTAAAATGTTCTTAGCAGAAAGAAGTCAGTAAATTAATTTTCTCGGGTTGGCAACTATTTTCTCGGCGTCTGCGCCCTTGCGAAAATCGCGAAGCTGAAAGCGCCGGCAGTCGCGCATTAAAACTGCCCCTCCATTGTTGTGGACGTTGAATTGTTTGGCTTGTTTCAAAAGGCTATGGTTCTCTAGTCATGTTTTCTTCAATTCTGTGTAATAGTTCTCCCTTACAACGTATCAACACCACGACGGTTGGTTTGACAAACTTCATAAACTCGGGAGGGATGGTTTCGAAACGCGGGTGAGTCTTGTTCGAGGAACATGAGCACTGCAAGTCGCGAGGTGGAGCGAAGTGGTCCTAGTGCTAACTGAATCACAACAACAACACTGCGCATGTCCAAAAACACTCCAATCAAGAAGTATTATTGGATAGTTCTACCCGAAAAACTGCGTTCGAACCGGCACCAATTCTATTGTTGCATCTTGTCTACCTGCAGTCAAAGAAATTTTTCATTTCGAACGTTGCTTTTTCAGCTTTTGGAGTAAGCTGTACAGACCCAAAAAGAAGCTCCGCTATTGGTCCGCCCCGGCTCGGCTCCCCCCACTCCCTTTTTTTTCCTTTGACGAGTCGAGTTTTGCCATGGAAACGGCGATTTTGACAGCAAATTTCTCAAAATTGGCCACCAAATTTTTGACCAGATTTCAACATCAGAATCAGCGTTCAAAGTTCTACTAGTCTGCAAAATCTCATTAAAATCGTATAGAAAACTTCCGAAATGCATAAAGGGCCACACAAATCAAATCTCGAGCCGGCTGAGTCCTGGGTATACTATAAGGCTACTTCGTGCCTAAAAACCATGGGGCATCCCATGAGCCATGGCGGTGCATGGGATGCCATGGGCCGATTTTTTCCATGGGAACGATTCCCCGTGATTTTAGGAACAACTTCTCATGGTGTCTTGCGACTCATGGGGAAAGGTACCATGGAGTGTGAATCATGGGAAGCCCTTCCTTGCCTTGGCAGAGTCCCTTGTGAGTACAAAATGATGAGATCAGTGCCTGATTTGGATTTAATCATTTCATAGGTGAAGTGTCACCCCCTAAACTTTTGACGCTACATCCGATTTTGCAATCATATTTTGTCTGGAGGGCACCGTTGACATGATATGACCTATAATTGAAAATTAGGTGGAGACTTCAACGCACGAGCAGGACTGCCTTCCCATGGGAAGTCCGAACCCATGGAAAAGTTCACATCATGGGGAAGGTCCTCCCATGGTGCTAGGCCTGCACCATGGGAAACGACCTCCATTTTGCATGGCATGCCACTTGTCCATGGTGCTGAACCGCAGTCTCATGGGATTTCAGTGCGCTGTCATGGGATTTGTGTCATGGGATCCCATGCAATCCATGGTTTTTTGGGACTGGGATTTCCGCCATTATTGGTGCTAGCAGGGCACATAGGGGTATTTTTGGAATCGGGGCGACGAGACAAGATGAATGGACCTGGTCCCGACCCCATCGGCCGCTTTTACAAGTTGGCCAGATCAAGATCTTCAAAAAAGGGGGTCGACCGACTAAAAAAATTTATTGCAGATTTCGATTGGTCTCAGCAAGACCTTTTCAACGAGGGGTCGGAAAGGGGGTCCAGGAGCCCGACTTCGTCTATTAGTCACATCAGGATCTGGAAAAAAGGGGGTCGACCGACTGAAAATTTTTACTTAAGTTTTGGATAGGTCTTGGCAAGACCTCTTCAACGAGGGGTCGGAAGGGGGGTCCAGGAGCCCGCCTTCATGAGTTATGGGAAAAAGTGCGATGGACTCGTTTTGCGCTCCTGCTGTGCCTCTATTGCAAGGAGTTGCAGTAGCATGGCAAATATGAGTATTTTCGGAATGAGGGCGAAGAGACAAATGAAATGGGCATATTCTAAGGACAGTTGGAGTAAAAAGTGTAAGGACTATTGCATATTGTGAATAGAAGGGCGGGCCTAAGTCACGATGGTACATCGATAACTTTGCTTTACCCGCTCAGGTGTGTGTGTGATGCGAGCGGGCCGAAGGCCCGGGCCTTCGACTGGCCAAGTTGGGTCCGATGCGAGGGCCGAAGGCCCGAGAAAAGGCCGCCGGCAGGCCAAGCTGGGCCGGTCCCCTGTCGAACCGAGTTGCCGGCGCAGCGAAGCGGAGCTGGCAACTCGGTTCGACGGAAGGGCGGGCCCTAGCTTGTTAGCAACTTCAAAAATGTGCACAAGCCAAAGTAAGGGGAATTTAGGGGTGGGGCTTGCGGCATTCGACTCGGGATGAATAGCAGAAAAATAAGATAAAATAAAAAAGAAGGCAAAAATTTGACCATTTTCACTGGTGTGCCCAGGTCCGTGAAGGTAGCCCGCCCACACACAGCCTGCAACAAATTTCCTTCTGCAATCGTTAGTATATCGTTAGTACATGATTGTAGACCCAATGCGGCCGTTAGTATACACACCCAAGTGCGTTTTAAAAAAATACCCAAAAGGCGGGCCACATTCACATGTTCAGTTACTTCCAAAAAAACGTGCCAAAAGAGAAAACGTCCTAAAATCGTTAGTAGACATTAGTAGAGGCCATCTCGCCACTATCAACATCATTCACTATCACCACGGCCGCAGTCTTGCACCAGCGAGGCCGGGCCAGGTTCCAAAAAGCAAATACTGATCAAATAACACTAAAGAAGTGTTTGTTCCGTTCAATTGCGTTAGTAGACGTTAGTAGAGGCCATATGGTCACTATCAACATCATCACTAACACAAAGAACGTGGTATTGCTTTAGTGAGGCTAGGCCAGGTTCCAAAGTGCTAATACCGATCAAATAACACCAACAAAGTCTTTGTTCCGTTCAATTGCGTTAGTAGACGTTAGTAGAGGCCACATGGTCACTATCAACATCATCAATAACACACCGTTCGTAGTATTGCTTAAGCGAGGCTGGGCCAGGTTCCAAAAAGCAAATACCGATCGAAAAACACCAACGAAGTGTTTTTTTCCGTCCAAAAGCGTTAGAAGACGTTAGTAGAGGCCATGTGGTCACTATCAACATCATCACTAACGCAAAGAACGTGGTATTGCTCAAGCGCGGCTGGGCCAGGTTCCAAAAAGCAAATACTGATCAAAGAACACCAACGAAGAGTTTGTTCCGCCCAAAAGCGTTAGTAGACGTTAGTAGAGGCCATATTGTCACTATAAACATCATCACTAACACAGAGAACGTGGTATTGCTTTAGTGCGGCTGGGCCCGGTTCCAAAAAGCTAATACCGATCCAATAACACCAACGAAGTGTTTGTTCCGTTCAATTGCGTTAGTAGACGTTAGTAGAGGCCATATGGTCACTATCAACATTATCACTAACACAGAGAACGTGGTATTGCTTTAGGGAGGCTGGGCCAGGTTCCAAAAAGCAAATACTGATCAAATAACACCATCGAAGTGTTTGTTCCGTTCAATTGCGTTAGTAGACGTTAGTAGAGGCCATATGGTTACTATCAACATCAACACTAACACAGAGAACGTGGTATTGCTTAAGCGAGGCTGGGCCAGGTTCCAATAAGCAAATACTGATCAAATAACACCAAAGCCGTGTTTGTTCCGTCCAAAAGCGTTAGTAGACGTAAGTAGAAGCCATATGGTCACTATCAACATCATCACTAACACAGAGAACGTGGTATTTCTTTATAGAGGCTGGGCCAGGTTCCAAAAAGCAAATACTGATCAAATAACACCAAAGACGTGTTTCTTTCGTTCAATTGCGTTAGTAGACGCTAGTAGAGGCCATATAGTTACTACCAACATTATCACTAACACAGAGAACGTGGTATTGCTTAAGTGAGGCTGGGCCAGGTTCCAAAATGCTAATACCGATCAAATAACACCATCGAAGTGTTTGTTCCGTTCAATTGCGTTAGTAGACGTTAGTAGAGGCCAAATGGTCACTATCAACATCAACACTAACACTGAGAACGTGGTATTGCTTAAGCGAGGCTGGGCCAGGTTCCAAAAAGCAAATACTGATCAAATAACACCAACGAAGTGTTTTTTCCGTCCAAAAGCGTTAGTAGAAGTTAGTAGAGGCCATATGGTCACTATCAACATTACTAACACAGAGAACGTGGTATTGCTTAAGCGAGGCTGGGCCAGGTTCCAAAAAGCAAACGCCAATCGAATGACATTAACTTAGTGTTTGTTCTGTTGAATATCGTTAGTAGACGTTAGTAGAGGCCATGTGGTCAGTATCAACATCATCACTAACACAGAGAACGTGGTATAGCTTAAGCGAGGCTGGGCCAGGTTCCAAAAAGCTAATAGTGATCAAATAACACCATTGAAGTGTTTGTTCCGTTTAATTGCGTTAGTAGACGTTAGTAGAGGCCATATAGTCACTATCAACATTATCACTAACACAGAGAACGTGGTATTGCTTAAGCGAGGCTGGGCCAGGTTCCAAAAAGCAAATACCAATCCAATGACATATACTTAGTGTTTGTTCCGTTCAATTGCGTTAGTAGACGTTAGTAGAGGCCATATGGTTACTATCAACATCATCACTTACACAGAGAACGTGGTATTGCTTTACTGAGGCTGGGCCAGGTTCCAAAAAGCAAATACTGATCAAATAACACCAAAGACGTGTTTGTTCCGTTCAATTGCGTTAGTAGATGTTAGTAGAGGCCATATGGTCACTATCAACATCATCACTAACACAGAGAACATGGTATTGCTTTTGGCAGGCTGGGCCAGGTTCCAAAAAGCAAATACTGATCAAATAACACTAAAGACGTGTTTGTTTCGTTCAATTGCGTTAGTAGACGTTAGTAGAGGCCAAATGGTTACTATCAACATCATCACTAACACAGAGAACGTAGTATTGCTTTAGTGGGGCTGGGCCCAGGTCCAAAAAGCTAATAAAGATCAAATAACACCATCGAAGTTTTTGTTTCGTTCAATTGCGTTAGTAGACGTTAGAAGAGGCCATATGGTCACTATCAACATCATCACTAACACAGAGAACGTGGTATTGCTTAAGCGAGGCTGGGCCAGGTTCCAAAAAGCAAATACTGATCAAATAACACCAAAGCCGTGTTTGTTCCGTCCAAAAGCGTTAGTAGACGTTAGTAGAGGCCATATGGTCACTATCAACATCATTACTAACACAGAGAACGTGGTATTGCTTAAGCGAGGCTGGGCCAGGTTCCAAAAAGCAAATACCGATCGAAAAACACCAACAAAGTGTTTTTTCCGTCCAAAAGCGTTAGCAGACGTTAGAAGAGGCCATATGGTCACTATCAACATCATCACTAACACAGAGAACGTGGTATTGCTTTAGTGAGGCTGGGCCAGGTTCCAAAAAGCTAATACTGATCAAATAACACCATCGAAGTGTTTGTTCCGCCCAAAAGCGTTAGTAGACGTTAGTAGAGGCCATATTGTCACTATCAACATCATCACTAACAAAGAGAACGTGGTATTGCTTAAGCGAGGCTGGGCCAGGTTCCATAAAGCAAATACTGATCAAATAACACCAAAGACGTGTTTGTTCCGTTCAATTGCGTTAGTAGATGTTAGTAGAGGCCATATGGTCACTATCAACATCATCACTAACACAGAGAACATGGTATTGCTTTAGGTAGGCTGGGCACGGTTTCAAAAAGCAAATACTGATCAAATAACACTAAAGACGTGTTTGTTCCGTTTAATTGCGTTAGTAGACGTTATGTCACGGAGTAGAAGTTGCGGGTAGCAAGGGGTTACAAATCTTGACGTGGAAAGTTAGGCTGGGTTCTTCTTCTCTTTACTACCCTCTTGAAGCCGGACAAAAACAGTGGGGAAAAACAATTGAAAGAAAGGGGAAACAACAAGATGTGCAGTCAGTGGATGCTATAATTCACAAGTTTTTTTTTAAAATACAATGCATCAGTCAGGAAAGAAAATATTTAGAGAATAACAGCAGTCATCACTTCAAAGGTAAGTTGCAAGATTTTAATAAATTACTAAGTATTTACTATGCATGAAAATTACTGGACTCTTTCAACAAATATTTTATTTCAGGAAGGCAAACTTTAGAAGAAGCAAGCAGAATTAAGATTTAAGGAGCTACTATAAACAAGTTAATGTAAACAAGTCAATGATATTGAACAAAATTACTGAAGAAATAAAGTTAAGTTAATTGAACTATGGCCATATTAATTATGAATTTACAAGAAATAAGAAAGTTAACTATTGCATTAGAAATAAAGAAATCACAAGCAGCAACAAGATCGAGAAACACTATAAGCAATACAAAACAATCAATCCTGAAATTGTAAACAACAACAAACACATTGCATAACACTGACAAAAGTACACAAATGAAACATCAGCGCACGAAGAAAAACCCGAATAACAAACAATTTAATGTTTGCAAACCGTTAGAAGAGGGGCGTCCCCCAGAAAAATTACTACTAGCAATTAAATTTAACCGAATAAAGTACTCAAGTGTCACAAACTCTAATAATTACACTGCATAAATCGCAGAAAAATACAAGTTATAGCATTAGAAACTAAATGCAACCAATATAAAGGAGTGAAATAAATCAAAACCCCATAGCATTTGTAAACCCAAACTAGAGAGTTTGCAATAATAAAGGACAATAATCAATTAAGATTATCAACGAACAAGACACTTTTTACAGAGTACTGGATGAACAAACAAACTGTACACTCTCAAAAACACGAGAGAAAAATCACAAACTCGGACAAAATCACGAGATCAAGAGCAGTTACATATATACAAACTACAGAGAAACCATCACCTGGGCCCAGAGTGAAAAGGATAGAAAAAGTGTGCACACTCACCAACCATTGCCATACAGGGTCACGGCAATAAACATTGTGGAACAAGATGGACGAAGATTATGTATTGAGGGGCGCCTCCCCAACACACACACACACAATCACACCTAGCTTCACTTCACATGATTTTACTTATTTACAAAACAAGGCGTAAAAACGTCCAAGGCAGAAAGAGATTTCAATTTCACATTGTTTCACTACATATCACAGAGCGGCGCACCGCGGCACAACACTGGCACTAGCACTTCACTACGTCACAGCGGGCGCCCGAGTTGACTGGCGGCCGGGGGCCGTGACGTCACGTCGGCGATGGTGCAGCGGAGGCGGGACGGCGTGGACAGGCCCGCTCCGGACGGAGACAGAGACGGTGTTCTTGGGCATGGTGGCGAGGCGAAACATGGCAGCAGCAAGACGGCAAGGCAGGAGGCAAGGCTTGGGCGGATGTTTAGCCCATCATAGTGTGTGGACTAAGCCCGGAACTTGACGCCCTGCACAACAACGACATCACGTCAACACAAGTCGCCTACAGTGTAGCGCCTCCTTGCCAAGCGAGTTGCTGACACAAACCTTGCGGGCGATGAATCGGCGGGTGTAGCCATGATGGAAAATCCACGGATAAACGTCGGATGTCAACGGATTGATGTTACAAACTTCGCGAACACCAAACACGTGCAGCGCCCTCGCCGCTGAGCGGCAGCGTCTCGTCTTGACGCTCCGCCGGCTGACCGTAGACTGACTGACTAGCCGGGCACGTTCCCTCTCTCTCGCACACCCGTCGGCAGGCAGCGCCACTGTGCCGCTTCGCACGCAGCGACCGAAGTCTGACCGTCCGCAGGGGAGAGAACCGGAGGTGGCGGATGGTGTGCCTACCTTCACGGCGCTTTGTCTCGCATCGCGCGACAGTTAGTAGAGGCCATATGGTTACTATCAACATCATCAATAACACAGAGAACGTGGTATTGATAAGCGAGGCTGGGCCAGGTTCCAAAATGCAAACGCCAATCGAATGACATTAACTTAGTGTTTGTTCTGTTGAATATCGTTAGTAGACGTTAGTAGAGGCCATGTGGTCAGTATCAACATCATCACTAACACAGAGAACGTGGTATAGCTTAAGCGAGGCTGGGCCAGGTTCCAAAAAGCAAATACTGATCAAATAACACCAAAGACGTGTTTGTTCCGTTCAATTGCGTTAGTAGACGTTAGTAGAGGCCATGTGGTCACTATCAACATCATCACTAACACAGAGAACGTGGTATTCCTTAAGCGAGGCTGGGCCAGGTTTCAATAAGGTAATACCGATCAAATAACACAAACGAAGTGTCTGTTCTATTCAATTGCGTAAGTAGACGTTAGTAGAGGCCATATGGTCACTTTCACCATGACTTCTAGTACACAGTATGTGGAATTGCTTTAGCGAGGCTGGGCCAGGTTCCAAAAAGCAAATACCGAACAAATTACATTTACTTAGTGTTTGTTCTGTTCAATAGCGTTAGTAGACGTTAGTAGAGGCCATATGGTCACTATCACCATGACTACTAACACAGAGAACGTGGTATTGCTTTAGTGAGGCTGGGCCAGGTTTCAAAATGCCAATACCGATCAAATAACACCAACAAAGTGTTTGTTCTGTTCAATTGCGTTAGTAGACGTTGGTAGAGGCCAACCGGCCACTATTAACGTCGTCACTAACACACTGACCGCAGTCCTGCTGTAGCAAGGCCGTCCCGTGTTTCAAAACTGAAATGCAGATCAAACTGTACCCCCTTGTTGCACAGGATTAGTCTAATGCGGTCACCATCATCCTTTTTTGTTTGTTCTTGATATCGTGTATCTTTTTGCAGCATAGTGTACAGGAAGTTTCTTTCTCGGTGTTTTTAAGCATTTTTTTTTTGGTTCAATGCGATTAGTTTGATCCCCGCTTTTTTTATGTAAAGGGTATTGAACTTTCGAGTGGTGTCACAAATGGTACGTGTTTATTTGTCGCATAGCATCTCAATATTCTTGGCTGCCCACTACCTCGGGTAAGAACAAAATTTTTACTTTTCCTTATTTATGTAACCGTTAATGTTTTTGTAAAGGGACAAAGTCCCCCTTTTTTTTAAACAATCATATTAATCGTTAAATAGCAGACGTTATCTGGACAGGCAGCGAGTGAACCGTTCGGTTCGAAAAGGATACCGTCAAAATATCGCACAAAAAGTAAACATGTAAATAAGTTATTTGAATGACGTTATAGAATTTTCGAGTTCAGATAACTTATGGATGCCTTTGCAGACTACATTCTTCATGACCTTTGTTATGTTCATAAATTATTTTTCTTTTTCTCTTTCCTTAGACTTTAGACTTTGTCTTCAAAGATCCCAGTTTTACATGCATTTGATAAACTATAGAAGGCGTTCATCATAAAATTATTTCCCAAATATTTACTAAATTTAAACTATTTTTCTCTTTTTTTGAGTCAAATTTAAAAAACAAATTATGCAAATTTTGTTTGTTAGGAATTCTTACTTTAAATGGTTTTTTCTCAGGTATTATCGTCTTTTTAAAATAATTTTTTTGGGGCCATTCTTTGTGAGACCATCGAACCCCAAAAATGACCCATCTCAGATTCCAATTTTTTTGGTCTTGGGTGATGGGGACCGACCCCCTGAGCACCCATGCCAAAGGGTTTTCAAAAATATCAGGCGGTTTGGATTCCACAGCCATTTTAGTTTTTAGGTTTTCGAAATGTGTTAATTTGACGTAAAAGGGGTGATTTTTTTTTTGGGGGAGTCGGATGATGGTTTTTGCCTATCGTTTCCTTTCAGATGATAAAAAGAAGAATTTAAGTGGGTTTTGGACCCTCTCGCTACAATGTCAGGTTTGCTAGTAATTAAAATTTAGCAAAATTTAGTGAAAAACTAAAATTTTGCTCTATTTAAAATACGTTGTCATCGATTTTGACCGTTCCCTGGTCGAAGGGGGGTTTTTTTAGGGTCGAACAAACTCCAAGAATAAAAAGGGGGGTTTTCGCACTTCTTGACTTTTTTTGGGGGCCAAAAACTGTATTTTCCACACTGTAAAATTTCCCTGAAATAGCCGAATTTTATCCTGTCCTCCTCATCCGCCTCGTATGAGGTTTGTATGGTCCAAACACCCAGGAATGAAAATAATTTGGATAAAAGAGGTGCCCCAAACACCTAATAAGCAGTTTGAATAGAACATGAAGGTGTATTATAAACTTGTTAATTGTGTTTGTGTATGACTATTTTTTAAACCATAAAACCTTCCATAAAATTGATTTGTACCTTCATAGATGGAATAACAAATATTACGAACGGTGTGTTAGTGATAATTTTTGATAGTGACCATATGGCCTCTACTAACGTCTACAAACGTTTTTGGACGAAAAAAACACTTCTTTTTGTGTTTTCGATCGGTATTTGCTTTTTGGAACCTCGCCCAGCCGCGCTTAAGCAATCCCACGTTCCCTGCGTTAGTGATGATGTTGATAGTGACCATATGGCGTCTACTAACGTGTACTAACGCTATTGAACGGAACAAACACTTAAATAATGTCATTTGATTGGTATTTGCTTTTTGAAACCTGGCCCAGCCACGTAAAAGCAATACTACGAACGGTGTGTTAGTGATGATGTTGATAGTGACCATATGGCCTCTACTAACGTCTACTAACGCAACTGAACAGAACAAACACTAAGTATATGTCATTCGATTGGTATTTGCTTTTTGGAACCTGGCCCAGCCTCGCTTAAGCAATACCACGTTCTCTGTGTTACTGATGATGTTGATAGTGACCATATGGCCTCTACTAACGTCTACTAACGCAAATGAACGAAACAAACACGTCTTTGGTGTTATTTGATCAGTATTTGCTTTTTGAAACCTGGCCCAGCCGCGCTAAAGCAATACCACGTTCTCTGTGTTAGTGATGATGTTGATAGTGACCACATGGCCTCTACTAACGTCTACTAACGAAATTCAACAGAACAAACACTAAGTTAATGTCATTCGAATGGCGTTTGCTTTTTGGAACCTGGCCCAGCCTCGCTTAAACAATACCACGGTCTCTGTGTTAGTGTTGATGTTGATAGTAACCATATGGCCTCTACTAACGTCTACTAACGCAATTGAACGGACCAAACACTTCGTTTGTGTTTTTCGATCGGTATTTGCTTTTTAGACCTTGCCCAGCCGCGCTTAAGCAATACCACGTTCCCTGCGTTAGTGATGATGTTGATAGTGACCATATGGCGTCTACTAACGTGTACTAACGCTATTGAACGGAACCAACACTTAAATAATGTCATTTGATTGGTATTTGCTTTTTGAAACCTGGCCCAGCCACGTAAAAGCAATACTACGAAGGGTGTTTTTAGTGATGATGTTGATAGTGACCATATGGCCTCTACAAACGTCTACTAACGCTTGAACAGAACAAAAACTAAGTATATGTCATTCGATTGGTATTTGCTTTTTGGAACCTGGCCCAGCCTCGCTTAAGCAATACCACGTTCTCTGTGTTACTGATGATGTTGATAGTGACCATATGGCCTCTACTAACGTCTACTAACGCAAATGAACGGAACAAACACGTCTTTGGTGTTATTAGATCAGTATTTGCTTTTTGAAACCTGGCCCAGCCGCGCTAAAGCAATACCACGTTCTCTGTGTTAGTGATGATTTTATAGTGACAATATGGCCTCTACTAACGTCTACTAACGAAATTTGAACGGAACAACACGTTTTTGGGTTTTATTTGATCAGTATTTGCTTTTTGGAACCTGGCCCAGCCTCGCTAAGCTATACCACGTTCTCTGTGTTAGTGACGATGTTGATACTGACCACATGGCCTCTACTAACGTCTACTAACGATATTCAACAGAACAAACACTAAGTTAATGTCATTCGATTGGCGTTTGCTTTTTGGAACCTGGCCCAGCCTCGCTTCAGCAATACCACGTTCTCTGTGTTAGTGTTGATGTTGATAGTAACCATATGGCCTCTACCTACGTCTACTAACGCAATTGAACGGAACAAACACTTCGTTTGTGTTTTTCGATCGGTATTTGCTTTTTAGACCTTGCCCAGCCGCGTTTAAAGCAATACCACGTTCCCTGCGTTAGTGATGATGTTGATAGTGACCATATGGCGTCTACTAACGTGTACTAACGCTATTGAACGGAACAAACACTTAAATAATGTCATTTAATTGGTATTTGCTTTTTGAAACCTGGCCCAGCCACGTAAAAGCAATACTACGAACGGTGTGTTAGTGATGATGTTGATAGTGACCATATGGCCTCTACTAACGTCTACTAACGCAATTGAACGGAACAAACACTTCGTTTGTGTTTTTCGATCGGTATTTGCTTTTTAGACCTTGCCCAGCCGCGCTTAAGCAATACCACGTTCCCTGCGTTAGTGATGATGTTGATAGTGACCATAGGGCGTCTACTAACGTGTACTAACGCTATTGAACGGAACAAACACTTAAATAATGTCATTTGATTGGTATTTGTTTTTTGAAACCGGGCCCCAGCCACGTAAAAGCAATACTACGAACGGTGTGTTAGTGATGATGTTGATAGTGACCATATGGCCTCTACTAACGTCTACTAACGCAATTGAACAAAAAAAAACCCAAGTATATGTCATTCGTTTGGGTATTTGCTTTTTGGAACCTGGCCCAGCCTCGCTTAAGCAATACCACGTTCTCTGTGTTACTGATGATGTTGATAGTGACCATATGGCCTCTACTAACGTCTACTAACGCAAATGAACGAAACAAACACGTCTTTGGTGTTATTTGATCAGTTTTTGCTTTTTGAAACCGGGCCCAGCCGCGCAAAAAGCAATACCACGTTCTCTGTTTTAGTGATGATGTTGATAGTGACAATATGGCCTCTACTAACGTCTTCTAACGCAATTGAACGGAACAAACACGTCTTTGGTGTTATTTGATCAGTATTTGCTTTTTGGAACCTGGCCCAGCCTCGCTTAAGCTATACCACGTTCTTTGTGTTAATGATGATGTTGCTACTGACCACATGGCCTCTACTAACGTCTACTAACGATATTCAACAGAACAAACACTAAGTTAATGTCATTCGATTGGCGTTTGCTTTTTGGAACCTGGCCCAGCATCGCTTAAGCAATACCACGTTCTCTGTGTTAGTGATGATTTTGATAGTGACCATATGGCCTCTACTAACATCTACTAACGCAATTGAACGGAACAAACACGTCTTTGGTGTTATTTGATCAGTATTTGCTTTTTGGAACCTGGCCCAGCCTCGCTTAAGCAATACCACGTTCTCAGTGTTAGTGTTGATGTTGATAGTGACCATATGGCCTCTACAAACGTCTACTAACGCAATTGAACGGAACAAACACTTCGATGGTGTTATTTGATCGGTATTAGCATTTTGGAACCTGGCCCAGCCTCACTATAGCAATACCACGTTCTCTGTGTTAGTGATAATGTTGATAGTGACCATATGTCCTCTACTAACGTATACTAACGCTTTTGGACGGAAAAAACACTTCGTTGGTGTCTTTCGATCGGTATTTGCTTTTTGGAACCTGGCCCAGCCTCGCTTAAGCAATACCACGTTCTCTGTGTTAGTGTTGATGTTGATAGTAACCATATGGCCTCTACTAACGTCTACTAACGCAATTGAACGGAACAAACACTTCGATGGTGTTATTTGATCAGTATTTGCTTTTTGGAACCTGGCCCAGCCTCTCTAAAGCAATGCCACACTGTAAAAAATTTTTGTAGTCAAATTCCTATACATGTATATGAAACAATTCACATATTCATGTATAGGAATATTACCACACACTTGTATGGCAATTTTCCTATACATCGGTATGGCATTATGACCATACGTGTATAGGCGTTGTCCTATCTGTTGTACAGGATTTTTCCTATACATCGGTATAGCAAAATTGCAATGCATGTACAGTCGACTCTGTCATTTTGTCCATTTTTGCTGTTGTCATTTTGTCCACAAGTCATCCCCACCACTTTGGCTGGACGGGCGCCGCCGGCCAGTGCGTGGCCTCGCCGGCCCGGGACTGACCCAGCCCAGGTATGGATTACGGCGGCCTAATCCGCCCAGGCTGTTTTGATTTTGTCCACAGCTCCTCCCGGGTAGGTGGACAAAATGACAGAGTCGACTGTATAGAATTTCTCCGATTGAGGGAAAAAAATGCAAATTATGCAGGCCGCAAAACTGAATCGTGGCAGATATTGTACGCGAAGGTCAAAGTTCTCGCCGGTTAGTCCTAATGCCTGTCGTCCGGTGAAACCCGGGTTTACCCAAAGTGGCGAAGTCCGTCGCCCCCAAATATCCTCTTCGAAAAAGCGAGGACTAGTCTTGGTCAAAAATTTTGGGTAAGGTCGGAACGATGTCCGACTTCCTTCTATGTCGGGGGAGCGCCTGCCTCGTCACCCAACGAAATTCCCCCGCAGCACCCACCGAGAAGTAAGTCCGTGAAAAAGACACTAGCGCCATCTAGCGGATAATCCGGATTATAGGCAAAGAAGCAGCTTCGCGACTTTTTCACAAGTGAATTATTACTCGCACTGATTACTAATATTGTACAGGTCACAAGGATTTCAAACGTAGTTTTAACTGTTTCTAACAAAGCTCCCCTGATCAGTTGGCCCTATTGCTATACACGTATTGCAAAATTCCTATACTGGATAGGACTTATGGCAGTTGCTATACATGTATAGGAATTTTCCCATACTTTTCGGTCCGTCTAGCAAAAAACCTATACAAATCGGAAAAATCCTATGCATGTATAGGAATATTGGTGTTTCCTATACATGTATAGGAATTTTGCTAGACCACTGTATGGTAAAATTCCGATCACTTTTTACAGTGCACGTTCTCTGTGTTAGTGATAATGTTGATAGTAACCATATGGCCTCTACTAACGTCTACTAACGCAATTGAACGGAACAAACAGTTCGTTGGTTATTGGGTCGGTATTAGCTTTTTTTGGGAAACCCGGCCCAGCCGCACTAAAGCAAAACCACGTTCTCTGTGTTAGTGATGATGTTTTTAGTGACAATATGGCCTCTACTAACGTCTACTAACGCTTTTGGGCGGAACAAACACTTCGTTGATGTTCTTTGATCAGTATTTGCTTTTTGGAACCTGGCCCAGCCGCGCTTAAGCAATACTACGAACGGTGTGTTAGTGATGATGTTGATAGTGACCATATGGCCTCTACTAATGTCTACTAACGCTTTTGGACGGAAAAAACACTTCGTTGGTGTTTTTCGATCGGTATTTGCTTTTTGGAACCTGGCCCAGCCTCGCTTAAGCAATACTACGAACGGTGTGTTAGTGATGATGTTGATAGTGACCATATGGCCTCTACAAACGTCTACTAACGCAATTGAACGGAACAAAGACTTTGTTGGTGTCATTTGATCGGTATTAGCATTTTGGAACCTGGCCTAGCCTCACTAAAGCAATACCACGTTCTCTGTGTTAGTGATGATGTTGATAGAGACCATATGGCCTCTTCTAACGTCTACTAACGAATTGAACGGGAAAAAAACTTCTTTTGTGTTTTTTTGATCAGTATTTGCTTTTTGGAACCTGGCCCGGCCTCGCTGGTGCAAGCTGCGGCCGTGGTGATAGTGAATGATGTTGATAGTGACGAGATGGCCTCTACTAACGTCTACTAACGATTTTAGGACGTTTTCCCCTTTTGGCACGTTTTTTTTGGGAAAAACTGAACATGTGAATGTGGCCCGCCTTCTGGGTATTTTTTAAAACGCACTTGGGTTGTATACTAACGGCCGCATTGGGTCTACAATCATGTACTAACGATATACTAACGATTGCAGAAGGAAATTTGTTGCAGGCTGTGTGTGGGCGGGCTACCTTCACGGACCTGGTGTGCCCCCTTAACGTGATCAACGTTTAGACGACAGACTTCAAATTGGTTCCTACACCCGGAACACCGTGCAATGCGTTAGCATTGGAATTTTTGAAATTGTGAAAGTCGCGGTGCTGTCATGGACTTGAGGGTTAAAATTTATCATCTACCCACCTTTAGCTTCGATTTGGCGCTTATTTCAAATATCTGCACCTCACCGTTTTTACAGTGGAGGGTCCGGCAGGGGTCCGAAATTACCCCGTGTTTTGGGGTAATTTCGGACACCCCTGGAAAAAACGACTTTTCGTTCCGATTTTGGTCCCATAATCGATCACTGTCTCGTTCTTAAGTGCTAATATGATTATATGACAAATTCGTAAGGGTTTAGATGTAAAGGTAAGGTAGGGGTGGTCATTCATACATAATTTGAAGTCATGTTTTTGCACTCATATGTAGTTCGATTTCAGGAATGTGGAACTAGTAGAGCCATTTAGAACGCTTCTATTTTTTAATCTTTGACCGCTTAGCTTCCTTAGGCAACTCGGGCCATACTTTATTACGCGAAAGTGAATCTTATATCTGCCTCTACAAGATTGCATACGATCACATACATGAATATGAAAGGCAAGTAGTCGTGTCGTATGTACGGTTAGGAAGATACAGGGGCTCAGTGGAAAGCTTTGCATGGTAAACCGGCGAGCTATGCAGCCATTCGCCAAGTCCAACTCTCATGTCACATGAAAGAAAATTAATCACAAAACAGTCGTTGACACTAACGTAGGATATGCACATAAAACTAAATATTAAAGATGTAGCTTTGCCCCATTTTTATGAAATTCGAAGTTTACAAAGCAACCGCTGTAGCAATTGGGAAATATCGTTGTTATTGGATTATCTTGAACTTTCAGAAGAGCTCTTCAGCTTCCACTACTTAAACCCTGCGAAATTGGAAGTGTTCAGGGCATACCCACTCTCCCTGGCGTGACGTTTGTATGTCCGAAATTACCCCGTAAAGTAACATTTTTTCAGTTTTGAGCCCATATAAACCATACCATTTGACCCAGGTGATTGAAAATTTGACACAGTATGCTCTTAACATGATCGAATCGACAAACAATCACCTCATGAACCAGTCATGAACAGTTTCGGCTTGCCAGACAAAGTTTTTACGCATAAAGTGAATTTAGGTAAAAATGGTGAAATACAAAAACCACTCTTTCTCCTGAAGTTTGCCCCTGATATGGCCTCCGGGTGATTGATCAGATGGTTTTAAGTGTGGCCGATGCGATGCGCGCAACGGGACAAGCCTCCAAGTTGGCCGTTAGGTGGGAGCATCATCGCAATGCTTCCGGGCAGAGTTGTCCGAAATTACACCGAGTGTCCGAAATTACCCCGTTTCACGGTACGACGCAGCTGGTGGTGGAAGGCACGCGCCGCACAACATGCCCGGCAACGCGTCCGAGTTCGCCATCACGCTCACCTGGCTGCCCGGCTACAGCGGCGGCCTCGACTAAGGGAGGGTGGGGCACCATGACCACTTTTTTTTTGTGCCTCCCTCTACTCCACCGTGTGGTTCGAACAGTTAAGTTTCTAGCATGAGGGGATTCTTTGGACCTCCAAGGACCTCTTCCACCCATTGGAACTTGTCTGCAATGCACGGCAGGCTCACAGAACACTTTGGAAAATAAAACGCAAAGTGGTCATGGTGCCCCACCTATGGGGCACCATGACCACCCCGTGGGGCACCATGACCATAGTAATTTTTTGGCCCAAAAAAGTGTACTTTCTACCAGTATTCTCATTGAAATTGTTTATATCGCTGTCATTACCATCAGGCCAGTCAACTAAACTAAAAAACACTGTAAAAACCTTCGAAGTATCAAACGTTCTAAGATGCCTTGAAATGGACGGTTTAAAACAGTTAACGCTCTAAGGCTTTCAAATTTCACATCCAAAGCTATGACATGTGTTAACATTTTATGTTTGTCTTGCTAAGACGAGTCCAAATTCGTATGCAAATTTCAATTTGGTAAATTTTAAGAAAATTATCGCGGTTACTACACTGCAAACAAGTGAATTAAATGCTGTTTCTCATAATGCCAGAGCCATCTTGGTGCAAAGTAGCCACGGATCGCCTTCGCGGCCAACTTTTGCGGTTTGGAGCTCATTTAGTGCAAGAGAAACCACCATTTCAAGTCTCAGTTTCAGAACCATTCTTAATCATCTTGGTGATTCACAAATTATCACAAATTTGTGATAAAACTATCTATTCTGCAGCAATTATTCAACCTTTATACATTTTCAGAAGCAAAAAGCAAATTTTCGACGAAAATAAATCATTATCAGGCCAAAATATGAGAAAAAACACTCAAATATGTGTGGTCATGGTGCCCCACTAAAAAGTGGTCATGGTGCGCCACAGTGCAGTTTACGACTCTAAGGCTCCCCGAGCAAGCAAACAACTACTTAGAATTAAATGTGATGTTGGATATTTTGCCGAAGAGCCGACATTTTGAGAAAAACCTAAGACATCGAACCTATCTTCTCAAATGTGAGAGTGAGAAAAAATATCCCAGATTTGAAAAACGCCCAATTTAGCCAAAACGCTGTAACAAAAATTTTGGCGAGGTGCTATGGTCGTACCCTTGAAGCTAGAAGGTAGGGCTCTGGCTGAAAATAGTTAGAATTCTATTCTCTCGAAAGTCCGGTCGACCGGTTGCCGTCGGCAAAGTAGTTCCCGAGAGCGAGGGGGGTGGTCATGGTGCCCCAGTGGTCATGGTGCCCCACCCTCCCTTACAAGCAGAACTACACCATCTGGTGAGCTACACAGCCCAAAAACGCCAAAAACTAAATTTACTTTCGAAAAAAAAAATATTTTCTTTTAAATGCAGGTACCGGGACCGCTGCCCGTCCCAGTTCCTGCGCCACCTGAAGGCTCTTGCCGGTACATCGCCAGTACAGGAGAACCTTCTACGCCAGCTATGGCTCTGTTGCCTGCTAGTCCACGTCCAGGGCATCCTCGCCGTCCAGGCGGACGTGCCCTTGGAGAAGCTCGCCGAGCTCGCAGATAAGATCGCCGAGGTGACACCGACCCCCGCGCCCCCGGCGCTGGACTTCTCCGCCCTGGAGCGGCGGCTGGCCGCCCTTACCGACCAGGTGGCCTCCCTCAGGAGACCCGGTCACGCTCGCGGTCCCGCGCCGCGGTGTCGCCTCCCGCCGCCGGCGCCGCCAAGCCGGCCGCCACGTCGGCCGCCCGGACGTGACTTGCCCTGCTGGTGTTCCGCGCGTCGCGAAACACACTATACGCAGCATTTCAATCGGACCACCGACGGTCCGTCCGTGTCCTGCCGTTGGCGCCGCCTTGCTCCCGCCCGAGGTTGCCACCGGCGTGGCCCGCCCGTCGGACAGCCAGCCCGTGGTCCTCGCCCTTTCACCTCGCGGCGAAGGGTGAAGGGTGGCCTCCTTGCGATGACACCGCGCCCTCAACGACCGCACCATCCCGGACAGCTGCCCGGTGCGCCACAAGAGGGGGGGGGAGCCTTGTTAAACAATTCTCGGGGCGGAGAGGCCGTGACTTTTCTGTCTGAGTGTTCGAGCAGCTCCACAGCCTGAGCCACCCCGGCGTTCGCGCCTCCCTCAAGCTGGTGCCGCAGAGGTTCGTCTGGCCCTTCGTTAGCAAGGAAGTTCGCAGTTGGGCGCGCGCATGCGTCGGCTGCCAACGCAACAAGGTGTCCCGGCACGTCAACGCCCCCCTCGCCTACTTCACGACGCCGAGCACGTGCACATGGACATCGTGGGCCCACTTCCAGTGTCGCAGGGGTTCAGGTACTGCTTGACTTGTGTGGACAGGTGGACCGGCTGGTCCGAGGCGTGCCCCATCCCCGACGTCGAGACCGAGACCGTCGTCTCGGCCTTCTTGTTCTGCTGGGTAGCGCGTTTTGGAGTCCCTGTCCGCTTCACCACGGACCGCGGATCGCAGTTCACGTCGCACCTCTTCCAGTCGTGATGCAGCGCCTCGACGTGGAACACCACTTGATCACGAGCTGGCAACCTGCAGCCAACGGCTTGGTGGAGCGAGACCGCCAGCTCAAGGCCGCCATCATGTGCCACGAGGACGAGTCCTGGGTCGAGTCCCTGCCGCTCGTCCTGCTGGGCATCAGGACCGCCTTCAAGGACGACATGGCGTGCACGGGCGCCGAGCTAACCTACGGCGAAACCCTGCGCCTGCCCGGCGAACTAGTCATCCCCATCAAGGACGACGTCACCGTGCTGCTCGGACGGCTCCGCCATCACGTAGGTAAAGTGCGCGCCGTGCCCGCGTCTCGCCATGCTAACCGCGATGTGTTTGTCCTCAGGAACTTGCAGACTTCACCCACGTCCTGCAGCACACCAATGCAACGCGGCGCGCCCTGGAGCCCCCGTACGCAGGGCCGTACCGCGTCCTGAGGCGGGACGCCAAGACCGTCGAGATGGACATCAAGGGCAGGCATCCCACGGTCTGCTTCAATCGGGCCAAGCCCGCCTTCCTTCTGGCTGACGACGACGCCGGGCCACCCCGGCAACCCTCCAAGCGTCCGCCTGCAGGCGGGGAACCCACCGCGCCGCCCAGCCCGGCGCCTGTGGTGACTCGCTCCGGGCGCCACGTCCGCTTCGCCGAGCGCTAAACCCCTGGTGCATCCTTCTCCAAGGAAGGCGGTGTGGCGACGTTGCGCCACCGTTCGAACCCCGCGCGCGTCAGCGCGCTCCCCGACAATCAGATGCCCCTGGTCGCCACCGATCAGGTGCTGCCTGCGCGGGCCAACCTGTCGTCGGTCGGCTAGGTAGTTCGTCCACTGTATTAAACCTTGTTATTGTTACTTCACTGTCATCATGTCAGACTGTCCTGAACTAATCCTACAGGTTCGCGTGGACGTTGGGGTGCCCCTGTGTCTGACTCCCCCACTATTGCAGTCCTGGCGGCGCCACTGGGTGCAGGCGCGGCTCATGGTGGACGCCCTCCAGGACACCCCCGCTGAGGCCGTGGAGCTGGTGCTGAGCTCGGCGCGCCTCGGTCTTCAGACAGCCGTGATCCGAGTGCCCGTGGGTCCGAGGTCGCGCGCCTCGGTGTGCCGCACAGCTTCGCGCTCGCGGTGCCATGCCACGCCTTCGTCATCGCCGCGCTTGTCGAGTCGGCCGAGTAGGCCGAGGTGTTCGTGGCCACGCGCTCGGACACGGACACGGAGCGCTGAATGGCCGCGCTGCGCACGCCGACGTCGCCTCGCGCCCTGAGCACCGGCAGCCCCGCCCTGCTGCGCGGCCGCCGCCCGCATCAAAGGGGGACCTGCTGGCCGCGCCGCTGCGCCGCCGGGACCTCCAGGGCTTTCCCTCAGCTCCGAGGACAGCCTGGACAGACCCAGCCTGTGCGCCGGCCTGCGAGTGCCGTTCCCGGCAGAGTTACGCGCCAGGGAAGCCTCCGGCGCCGCGGCCTCGGACGGGGCCAAGACTAGCACCGTACCGCGGCCGTCGGCCAGCCTTAACGCAACGCAGGCCCGGGCCGCACGAGGGCGGAGACCCTGATCGCTCAGACCTGCCCGGGCAAGGACGGCCGTCCACGTCGCCGTTGCAGTCTCACTCTTGGGTCCGCGCCGCAAGGAGCGGTGCGTGTCCTCTGGTAGATGTATTTTTCATTTGCACTCAACCCAACGGTTCGGCCCACAGATCCTCGGGGCTGACGACGACGGCGCGGACGTGCTGCCCGCGGTGGACTTTTCGAGCGTCGCGGTGGCCGGATCTCCAGGGCACAGTGGGCCAGAAGACCGGCACAGGCGGCCAAAACTCAACAAGCGTTTTGAGCTCTAGTCGCTAAACAGGACTCGAACCGAGCGTGTGACTCCACCAATGGATTGCTCTCCAAACGAGGAAATCCATTGGTGGGATCACACATCCAGTTCGAGTCCTGTTTAGCGACTCTGAGCGGAAGAGTGAGCTAAGTCGACTCATCCCAAGGTTGAGTTTTTACAAGAAAACTGTCTCCAAAAACATTACGCATCATCTCTTTTAAGGCCCTAGTTGATATTTCACTTAGTTCATGAAAACACAGGGGTGAGAAATGAGGTGTAGTTTGATATGTCCCCTCTTACGTTTAACAAACGGTTGGAAAAAAAAAAGATGTCAGTTACCTCTCCACTTTTTCTAAGTAAAGTGTATCAGAGGGTTTCAATTTGTATATTAAAAATTAGCTCACTAACAGGAGAACTCAGACTAGCAGTTTGAACCGTCAACTCCAATCCATTTATTAGTTAACAATGTTCACGCTAAAAGTGAATAAACTGCGCGAACATTGAATACTCAGAAACGAATGGGAATTCAGTGTTTAATGTTTATACCAGCGGTCAATCTAATAATCTAATATAAAACATATTTGGTCCCAAATGTCACTTCTTGATTTTAAGCTCAGCGCAGAGACTTTGCTCTCTGAAAGGAACATTATGTCATAAGTAATGAGGGGAATCAGAGAACATTAATTAATCCTCTTGTAGTCTGAGCGTAATCCTTATGAGTTTTCAGTGCTTTTTCAACAAAACATGTGTCAACAAGGCGTGGTAATGCAATTTCTGTCCACTGTCCACTAGATGTGAGAACGGGACCCTAGTGTACTGGGAGGTCAAGGACCGCAGAACGCAAATCGAGAGCTCGCCGCAGGAACACAACCGAAGTCGTGGAGCATGGGATTGCCGGCCGTTGGACAACGCCTAAACGTGAGTATTATCGTTTGCATGGTAGTCAGACTCCTCGTTTTGTGCCACTTCTGAGGCCTCCGTTTTGTCCGAGAGTCATCCCCACCACTGTGGCCCGGTTCGCGCCTCGCCGGCCGGTGCCTGCCGTCGCCTGCCGGCCAGGTAGGGATTACGGCGGCCCAATCCGCATCGGCCGGCCGGGCTCGGTCCTTCGTTTTGTCCGCATCTACTCCCGGGTAGAGGGACAAAACGAGGAGTCTGACCCGCAGTGCGCTTACATTACAATTGCCGTCTCAAGATCCCCTCTTGCACACACCCATTCATTCATTCATTCACTCAGTCACTCACTCACTCGTTCTCTCGCCCACACACAGACAACATACCTGAATGCAGAGACGTCGTGTAAAGGTCCATTATTTAGGTATTCCACCTTGAAATAGTTGTATGCATTCAAAATGTCCTGCTGCCTCTGGCTG
Source organism: Thrips palmi (assembly GCF_012932325.1). Classification (NCBI taxonomy): domain Eukaryota; kingdom Metazoa; phylum Arthropoda; class Insecta; order Thysanoptera; family Thripidae; genus Thrips; species Thrips palmi. The sequence continues at coordinate 569,074 of NW_023144623.1, forward strand.
TTGAAGCTTCGGCCTCGGTTCGACACACAGCCCTGGGTCACGATAGGTTTATTCACCCGCACCGCCTTTTTCCTTTGTAGAATGTTTTTGCGAGCCCTAAGCCCCATGATTGATTGCACTAGGTCACTTCACTAAACGCAATTCACTGTACTGTTTTTCACTTCACGTCACGAAATCTCAAATCTTCTCAAATCACTAACTCAACTGCTGTCAAATGGATCAACAAGCAATAACTGGCTTGAAAAGACAAGTGACATCAACCAATCAGCTCTATGCAAATTTCCAGCCCCCCCCCTTTTTTTCTTCTTCTTTCTTTAATGGCGGTCGGTTACCCAAGCTCATGTGTCCATCAATAAAATTGATTTTGTGTATTTTCAGAATAGAAGGCAGCATCTGTTAAAGTTTTTCATTTATTTCAAATCGTGTTTCAGGGACACTGCTGCTACAATCACCACAAGACGGTCTTCATGGCGGTGCCTGGCAAGCCCGAGGCCCCGGGGTCGGGGCTACGTGCTCCATTTGCTCCATCTTCAACGAGCAACTACAATCTGGACGCGAGCGCTGCCTTGCTGGTCTCCGTGCCTCCCCCAAGGACGTCCCTTTAAGATTAAGGCCGTGTCCGTCGCGTGTCAGTTCTTGACTGAAGCATTGATACGTGCCACTCACCCACCCACCTACCGAGCGACATTAGGGGATGCCACCGCCACGCGCCGCCCCCTGCTGTCGGACTTGAAAAAGTTTTCCCCTGCCTGCGACTACAAGGTAGGTTTACGCCAGACCGCGTCTTGTCGTAACAGGCTTCGCGATGTCTCGCTGCCTGCTCCTCCAATCCACGCCTGGCGTACCTACCTTGGCCTGCGGCGCTAGCCTGCCTGCGGCAGGCAATGGCTTGTCCGTTGTTGGTTATTTTTTAACTTGTTGAATGCTGGGGGGCTCCGCCCCCCAGACCCCCCTACATTCTAAATAGAGTTGTTTTATCTACAAATAACACGATCTTGACCCTTGTCACTTTTTAACTTGTCGTAGCTGGGGGGCTCCGCTCCCCAGACCCCCCTTTTTCCAAGACAGAAGTGGTCTATCTGCAAAAATCTCTACTTTCCGCCGTTTTTTAGGTGTTTTTCGCCTATAAAAACTGAACCAGTTGAGCTAGGATGGTGAAATTTCGCGTGTGCCGAGCCAAGGACATACCCAAGAAGTGTGCAAAATCTCACTGAGATCGGCCGAGCCGTTCAGGAGGAGTAGTGCGGACACACAGACACACAGACCGACAGACAGACAGACAAAACTTTTCAACCCCACTGGAGTAACAGGCTTCGCTATCGCTCAGCCAATTAAGACCGCGCGGTGGGACATTCCCCGGCCTGACAGGTGTTTAACGTAGTTTGCAGTCAGAATGTAATTGTTTTCAAATCACTTCCCAGCTCATAACTTCATGAGGTATCTTATCATCTATTTTAACATGCATGGATTCCATGGAGTTTTTTTTCTGAAGTTAGAAAAGTATAGTCTGTTTATTATTGAATTTGGGATTGTCAGGAGGTGTAACATATAGTAAGAAAGAAACTATCACGTATCCTGTAAATTGCACAAACTAAAGTTTGATTTCATTTTTTATTTTATCGAAAACCATTTAACAGTAATAATGACAAATATTTACAATACAAATGATATAACAGATGTCTTAGCAGAAATGTCCAGAGATGTGGGTCTTTTTATTCTATTCTGAAGTCAGTAGTGTTATTTCAAAAGCGCTAGCATTCGTGTAAACTGAACATCAAAATATAAAGTCATATATAAAAAAAAGTCAAATATAAAATCATAGTTCGTTAACAAGGTAGAGCTCGTTTTCCATAAGGTACCTTTTGAGTTGAAGTTTAAATCCAATAGGCTCGTTTTGTAGGTCTTTGATGAACTTTGGCAATTTATTGAAGAAGATGGATCCCTGTTGCCTGGATTGTGGTCACCAATTTTTCCTCTGAAGAAAGATTTGTGGGTATCATTGGCTCTACAGACATTATGGCTAGGAACATCACTGTTATGGTGAATTTTTCCAGGATGGTATTTAACTATGTAAACATTTTTGGTCAGGATATGCTACAGGTTGTGGGTGATGGGTAAACTGTTCCTGGCGATGGCCTGGTCTTGATAAGACTGGTCTGGTGGGTTCGATTCCCACTGGCGGCATCCTCACATCCCTAAGCAAACTGACTATCTTTTAAAATAAGAGGACAGTTCCCGCAGTTCATGAACGAGCTTCTACTCCTTTGCCTAATTTGACTACGTGTTACAAAACACTTATGTCAAAATCATTTCTGTGAACACGATCCAAATGAATGTTGAGCATCACAATCAATCGAATAAATTAAGAAGGCGTTCTGCATGAGGCAGTCCTTGATAATCTTAGAATTTTTTAAATGCATATTTTTGGGTTCTAAATAAATTTTGAATCTTTCCCTCTGCTGTACTTTTTCATAAAATAAGTTCAAAACTTATTCAACCAATTCAATAAGTTTCTTGTGGTCTACACAAACAAATGCTTTATTTCAGTAAGATTCAGATTCTTTAGACATGTCCAGGAACAAGCCTGCTATCTCGTCTTTTCTGTTAATGGCATTGTTTCTAAGGTCAGGGCTACATCCTTGCAAACAAGGAATGTTATTGTTATTGATATGCATGTATTCGTGTGGCACATTGTTTAATTTGAGCAATTTGAGCAACACTCAAACACCATTGCATGTCACTACCCTTCTGCCAGTTTCTTAGATAAATAGTGTAGGACTGCCCACAAGGAACTCCAAATGGTAAAAGTATTTAAATCTATAACCATTTCTGGTCATGATTTGCTCCAGGTTGTGGGTGATGGGTAAACTGTTCCTGGCGATGGCCTGGTGGTGGGTTCGATTCCCACTGGCGGCCTCCTCACATCCTTAAGCAAACTGACCACACTTAAAACAAGGTAGGTTAACGCCAGACCGCGTCTTGTCGTAACAGGCTTCGCGATGTCTCGCGGCCTGTTCCTCCAATCCGCGCCTGGCGTACCTACCTTGGCCTGCGGCGCTGGCCTGCCTTCGGCAGGCATTGGCTTGTCCATCGTCGGATACTTCTTACGTGTTGCATGCTGGGGGGCTAGCCCCCCAGACCCCCCTTAATTCTAGATAGAGTTGCTTCATCTACAGATAACACGATCTTGACCCTCGTCACTTTCTAACTTGTCGAGGCTGGGGGGCTCCGCCCCCTACATCCCCCTTTCTTCAAGACAGAGGTGATCTACCTGCAAAAAACTCGATTTTTCGCCGTTTTTTAGGTGTTTTTCGGCTATAAAAACTGAACCAGTTGAGCTAGGATAGTGAAATTTCGCGTGTGCCGAGCCAAGAACATACCTAATAAGCCTGCAAAATCTCCGCCAGATCGGCCGAGCCGTTCAGGAGGAGTAGTGTACACAGACAGACAGACAGACAGACAGACAGAAAAAACTTTTCAACCGCACTGGAGTAACAGGCTTCGCTATCGCTCAGCCAATTAAAAGACAGTTCCCGCAGTTCATGAACAAGCCTCTACTTCTTTGCCTAATTGTCTATTACAAAACGCTTATGTCAAAACTATTTCTGCTAACACGATCCAAATGAATGTTGAGCATTATAATCAATCGAATAAATAAACTTTAAACTATTCTTGTAATTTGGTTTTTGTTTGTGCCCATCCTTCCATCTTTTGCATCCTGTCACTATCAGTTGCAGTCTTATTATTCTGTGTTGAAATGAATGATGGAGGTGAATGCTCTGATATATTGGAAAACAGGTCAATTTGAACATTTTCTTTATTTTTCAAAGTTGAGTTGAGTAACACTTCAGTATCACTGAGGTGGTTCAATGTACACTACAGAGTTTCGACAAGCTGGTTTGGTTTGGGAATTTAAAAATGGAAGGAAAACAGTTAATTGTTAAATGAATAGGCGTACTTCTTGAAGTTTCACATACGTTCCAGGATGACAGCTGATAAGCCCTTTTTTGAAATCACACGAGAGCAAGAATCGCACTAGTATGGCTGGAGCAACTATTTTCTTTGACGAATCAAGATTACCCCTCCAATGCCAATATTGATCACAACGCAAACAAGAATGGAGCAGTAGAAAACATTTCGACATTACAATCATAAGTGTTTTGCTAACCTTTAATAGTTCAGAGGCCCAAAGCAATTCAAGTGGGCATATTTTTCAGAAATACTTTAACGCTGCTGAAGAAAACCATCGCAACCCTGCTCAACTTGTGAACAGAGTCTTGTGTGAAATAACCATTTTACAACGTTCCCTAACTGGTTTAGAATCATATTTGAAAAAGAAAACTATTTTGCCACATAACTAGTCAGTCATCCTAAGGATAAGTCAGGATCCTAAACGAATAACGTCTGTGTTAACCTTCGTCTACCAAATCAACATGCAGTTTCTGTTTACTAATAATATTTTGCAAACAAACAACAGCAAGAAAGGGGTCGGGGAGGGGGAGATGGGGATACTTTGACTTTTTTTTTTGCCAAGTTGGCATTGCTTTCACAGCTCAACTTTTCCGAGAGGGCTGTGCCTTTCTCCTCTAGCGCTGGTCCAAATGGGCAGGTAGTGGGGGCGAAAGGCGCTGGAGGGACAGGAGGGGAAAGCGGCCAGAGCCACGCCGAGGTTCATTCGGCCTCGTAAACTTTCGGTAGAACGACTATACGCCAGACCGTGTCTTGCCGTAACAGGCTTCGCGACGCTGAGCCGGTTTCGTCAATCCACGCTTGGCGTATACACATACCTTGACCTGCGGCGCTAAACTGCCTTCGGCAAGCTGCTTTGAGAGACAGACCGTAGAAATGGGCGTGATCACTGAGAATGAAAGAGTCATGATCATGACTAAAATTTTGGGCGAGGAATTCTTTATCACCCAAATTTGGGTGAGGAAAGTTTCCTCGCCCAATTTGGGTGAGGAAAGTTTCCTCGCCCAATTTGGGTGAGGAAGGTTTCCTTACCCAAATTTGGGTCATAATACTATGGGGCCAGATGGGTAGCTGATACACCCTTCCTCACCCATTTTGGGCGAGGAAGCCTTCCTCGCCCAAATTTGGGTGATAAAGTATACCTCGCCCAAAATTGAGTTTTGATCATGACTTTTTCATTCTCAGTGATCCCCTCAAAAAATAGCATTTGTCATCAAAATCTATACTAATGGGACTTAACTTTGGGTCTGGGGTCCGAATGGGTTCTATTTTCGTCATCAGCAGCCTCAAAAACATAAACATAGGAAACGACATGAAACTTGACCAAAAGTTGTACGTACCTACAAAGTTGTCTTTTTTCTGCCGTTTTTAAGTGTTTTTGTGCTAAAATGACCAAATGGATTGCGTTACAAAGCTGAATTTTGGTGTGTGGCGAGCCAATGATATACCTAATGACCCTGCAAAATCTCAGCCGAATCGGCCGAGCCGTTCAGGAGGAGTCGGGCACACAGACACACACTGGCAGACAAAACTTTTCAACCGCACTGGAGTAACGGGCTTCGCTATCGCTCAGCCAATAAGGATAAAAAATCTTCTTATATATTCCACAAGTAGTACTTTTCACTGAAAATAAGTTAAATGTCTCAGAAAATCAGTATCGACTGGCTAAAACCCCACTTCTGTAAAAAATCAAAGTAAAAACCAGGACAACTTTAGAGGCCCATTACTCTCATTTTAGGTGAGCTTCAAAAAATTCATGGGGTCCAAACCGATTGTAGTCATGTGAAATCGAACTTAGTTGGGATTCGGGCTGGTAAGAGAAGTGTTGTGGACACACGGTCTAAAAAACGTGAAATATTGTCTCAAGTTACCCCGGTTTATGGCACGCAAGGACTCTCTCTCGAGGAATGGTTGGACAAGATTTAAAAGCCAATCAAAGCACTTTGGAGTCATACGAAATGTTTCGTAGAACTTCTCGGTATCATGCTCCTTCGTAATCTTGATCGTTGTTTTCCAGGCACCCAAATACTTTATGATGCTGGAGAAGTGGCCTGACCTTCGGTGCCTCCTCTTCATCTCTACTTTTTTGACCCATGATGTGTGACCAATGTGACGGCCAGTCTTGCTTGGCCTTCTGCAAAAAATAAGGGTCAAAAAAAGAGCAAATTACGAGAGTTTAACATATATGCACCTTTGTGCAAGATTGATACTGGTGATGAGATGTATTTGGGCCGCCTCTTCAGCCGGGCTGCTGTCGCCAAAGTCGCAGCTTTTAACCGCATGACAAAAGATGGGAAAGAAAAGAACCATTATAACAATAGTGAACGAAAAAGCCTACACTTCGGGAGTTGTCTGGAGTTAGGACTTGCTTTTCAGCGGGGAAGCAGAGAAACAATATCACACCAACTAGTAGAACCGCCAAAACGACGCCAAGCTCACACTTCTCATTCAAACTCGACAACGATTCCCCGCTGTTTACCGTTTCTCGATCTCTGATTGGCCGACGCCTTTGAGAACTACATGGGAATCTCTCCGCGTAACGTACTGTGTCGCACTTCGAACCTACCTTATTTATGCCGTAGGACGCAGGTCTACGAGGTGCAATAAAATATTTATTCGTATAAAATATGTAGAAAGTTAAAAAAAAATACGATTTCAAGAAATCCTAGGAGTCACGAAGTCAATTTGATTATTGTGTAAGAGTGTGGAGAAAAAAAAGAAGTGGTGTTGTGAAGTTGTGGCTCAGGGGACTACTAATGGCAGTGGTACCAATGGGGTCGATGTGCCACCCGTCGAAATTGAAACTTGACAATAGAAATCAAAATGCTGGTAAATTAAAAAAAATCCAATGCTAATGTATTCCGCAGTGTTCTAACAATGGAACATTTTTAAAGTCCATCATTATTAAAATGTTCTTGGCAGAAAGAAGGCAGTAAATTAATTTTCACGGGTTGGCAACTAGTTTCTCGGCGTCTGCGCCCTTGCGAAAATCGCGAAGCTGAAAGCACCAGCCAGCAGTCGCGCATTAAAACACTGCCCATCCATTGTTGCTGACGTTGAATCGTTTGGCTTGTTTCAAAAGGCTATGGTTCTCTAGTCATGTTTTCTTCAATTCTGTGTAATAGTTCTCCCTTACAACGTATCAACACCACGACGGTTGGTTTGACAAACTTCATAAACTCGGGAGGGATGGTTTCGAAACGCGGGTGAGTCTTGTTCGAGGAACATGAGCACTGCAAGTCGCGAGGTGGAGCGAAGTGGTCCTAGTGCTAACTGAATCACAACAACAACAAAATTGTTTTATTGACAGGAAAAAAAAAGGAATATTTGAGAAACTATATGTCAGAAAAAATGAACTTTTGTTTTGCTAATTTTCTGTGAATATTTTTTTAGAAAGTCATCACACAAAAATTGAAAATTTGTTTTATATGAATTTTCATAAGCAGGAAACAGAGAAAAAACAAGAAAGAGAGCAAAATTAATACAGATTTCAAATGCTACAGTTGGTTAAACTGTTAAGCAGGTTGCAAACCTACTGCGCATGTCCAAAAACACTCCAATCAAGAAGTATTATTGGATAGTTCTACCCGAAAAACTGCGTTCGAACCGACACCAATTCTATTGTTGCATCTTGTCTACCTGCAGTCAAAGAAATTTTTCATTTCGAACGTGCTGATTTTAGCTTTTGGAGTAAGCTGTACAGACCCAAAAAGAAGCTCGGCTATTGGTCCGCCCCGGCTCGGCTCCCCCCACTCCCTTTTTTTTCCTTTGCGAATCGAGTTTTGCCATGGAAACGGCGATTTTGACAGCAAATTTCTCAAAATTGGCCACCAACTTTTTAACCAGATTTCAGCATGAGAATCAGCGTTCAAAGTTCTACAAGTCTGCAAAGTCTCATTAAAATCGTATAGAAAATTTCCGAAATGCATAAAGGGCCACACAAATTGAATCTCGGGCCGGCTGAATCCTGGGTATACTATAAGGCTACTTCGTGCCTAAAAAATAGAAATATCCAGTGCCCTAAATGAAGCGGTGCGGACTACACTGTCAAAAAAATAAAGTTCAATTGACTAAAATTTAGTGGATTGTACTAAGAAATTTAGTCGTTTTTCAGGGCGACTAAGAGTTAGTAGAATTAAGAACACGCCAATCGAGCATGAGTGGACAGTAAAAACGACCAAATATTAGTCGAATCAAACAAAACTTAGTCGAAATTTTGACCAAAATATTTAGTCAGTTCCCTTTAGTCGGCTCTTGTGACGTAAGCAGCGGTGACGTCACACCATTTGGAGACTTGATGACGATTTTCTTAGTTTTAGTTGATTCGACCTCCTCGAGATCCTTTTGAGATTACTAAGAACTGCGTCCCCTCCTATTGGTTGAAGAGAATCACGTGACCACACGACCTCCTTCTAAATGTGACGTCAGCGCCCAGGCACTGACACTTAATCAGAGAGTCGAAAAATCGGAATCTCTGGCGGGTGTCGAACACGCATACTCTGACACGCCGTGCGACAACGCTAACCACTGCGCTACCGACTTGACGGAGGAAGACTGGCCGAGCGCAGCATCTTGACGGACCTCGCAGGGTGGGCAGCGACTATACTCAACTAAATTTTGGTTGAATCGACTAAGAATTAGTTTTAGTTTGAATGACCAAAACCAATTAGTCGATTGTACTTAATTTTTTTGACAGTGTACTTGGGCGCGCGTCGACGCGAGCGCCACCTCCCGGGGTCTCACAGAATTTCTTCGCCGCCATAGCCCGTTCCGTGCGAATGCACTATACGTTGGACTGGTCATATGTCGCGTTATACGCCGTGTTATTCGTCATTTGAAGGGTTTTCTTACTGAGATATTCATTTTTATCCACCAAATATGTTCTTATCTAATAAAATCATTAGCAGTAGGTGTCTTTGGATAAGATGGAAAATGATGAGTGATGAGTTGATTGTAGTAGCACCTTGAATGTAACAAAATGTGAACTTTCTGGTTTGGAACCGGTTTGGGCCCCAATCCCCAATCCTCAAGAAATTAATCACAAGAATGTTGTTAGGTGTTGATATCCAATAATAAATAGAGTATTCCATTATGATGCTTGCTTTCTGCACATCATGGTGAGGTTGAACTGTTGATGTTAACTTGCATTGTAGTCACTGTTTTCCATTTCACACGAGGACTGAATGATGTTTGAACAAAAACATAACATAAACAACGATAAATGATCTGGTTGGGGAATGTCCTTGTCACACGATTCATGTAAAGCCATAATTTTGATAAAGTAATTACTGCAACACCAAACATGAAGACGGCCATTTCCAAAAACTGTCCTCTCCAAAACGCTCAGACTCTGCAGTGTGCGAGGCTAGTTTGAGTTTTTCATACCTGACTCGAATCTGAATCTGCACTCACAGCGTTTTGAAGAGGACAGTTTTTGGAAATGGCCGTCTTCATGTTTGGTGTTGCAGTAATTACTTTATCAAAATTATGGCTTTACATGAATCGTGTGACAAGGACATTCCCCAACCAGATCATGTATCGTTGTTTATGTTATGTTTTTGTTCAAACATCATTCAGTCCTCGTGTGAAATGGAAAACAGTGACTACAATGCAAGTTAACATCAACAGTTCAACCTCACCATGATGTGCAGAAAGCAAGCATCATAATGGAATACTCTATTTATTACCGTCAACGGGGGTAACTTGGGACACTTTTTCACGTTTTTTGAACGCCAGAGGCAAGATTCTCAACCCAGACCAATGGATCCCAACTATGTTAAAGTTTGGCCCTTTCCCCATGATTTCATGCTTGTCTGGTTCATTTGCCTCGATTATATCGTTTCCCAGCGGTCTCGAAAGAGTGTCCCAAGTTACCCCATGACCGGGGGTAACTTGGGACAGTAGGTAATTAGCTACATTCCCATGCATCTATTGATGTTAATGGATGTAATAAATTTAAGTCACATCATGTAGACCAATTATTCAGGCCTAGGAACTATTGTAGGGCCGATATTGGACTATATCTAGGGCTCTACGTGGAACTCTCTTTTCGACTGGTATTACCCAAGCATTTTCTGAAAATTTCAAAATATGGATTACCAGAAGACAAAACTGCAGAGCAAGGCATCTCTTTCCATCATCAGCGTAAAATCCGAAGTTCAAGTTATGTCAGGGACCAGGTCAGTCAACTCCTAGAAGGCTAAGACTGCTAGAAACATGAGGAAAAGACTGTCCCAAGTTACCCCGTAAAATTTCGATTTTTGATAAATTGAAGTCTGGACCGAAGATGGGAAAACTGTAATCAACGCCCTTTTGCGAACGTTATTGTCTGTGTATGATCTAACAACCCAGAGAGACTAATCGGCCAAATCTGCATTTCACTCCTTGCACTAGGGTCAACTTGTCAATGATTGACATAGTTTGTCAAAAACCCTATTATGTAGTTTCCTGTTTCTCAAATACTAACGGTGATGTTATGCACCTCTTCCACCTTTCCGCGCGTGTCCTGAGGCCTCTGAAATAAAACCCTGCCGCGGGTTTGACGCTAGGATCCCCCGTCGCTGAATGGCAGCACCAACAAGCTGTTCAGGGCAGACTGTCCCAAGTTACCCCTGGTGTCCCAAGTTACCCCCGTTGACGGTATTGGATATCAACACCTAACAACATTCTTGTGATTAATTTCTTGAGGTCAACTTCTAAAGTACATGTAGTAGGTAAACATGACTGTAAGGGAATTTAGTCGGGTTTGGTTTGAAGTACTAACAGTCACTACCAAGAATGCAGCGGAAGCAGTCGAAACTTCAACATCTACCAAAGTACACAGGTATTTCTCCCAATGATGACAAAAGATGTTTGCCCAGAGCGCACCCCAGTCAGCACAAATGCGGGAAGTCATAAAGGTGTTTGCAGACCACACACCTTTGCGCCTACTTCAGCCTAGGCTGAAGGTGTTTAGACTCCACGCACCTTGTCCACTGCCATGCAAAGAAAGCGCAAGGTGTATGGCCAGCATACACCTTGCGCTGCATCCATAGTGCAGCAGGGATATTTGGCCTGGGCGCACCCCCACTAGTAAAATCAAAGTGAAAGGTGTTTACATGGGACGCACCTTTGCAAGTGAGCCTAAGCAGCCATGCATTGCTTTCTCATGCAGTGGTTTGGGCCCAAGGTGTTTCAAAAGAAAGCGCCTAAGGCGCTTTGTTTTGAGGCGCCTTCTGGCGTTATGTGGTGAGGCGACTCAAGGTGGTACAATACCTAAGGCAAGCGACTAAAGGCGTCAAGTTTTAGAACACCCCTGAATGAGAGTGTAGCTACATTCCCATTCATCTATTGATGTTAATGCTTGCAATAAATTTAAGTCACGACATGTAGACCAAGAATTCAGGCCTAGGAACACACTAAATGCTTATGGACTATTTTCCCCATAACAACGCATAATTTTCTGCATAAGGTGTGGATGATTCTGCGCATGCGTAACAACGCATAAAAAATCCCTAAGCTTACGCATGTTATTATTTATTCCATAAGATCCGGATAAAAATAGTCTGTAGCTTCTGTACAAAATTAATCCATAGTACACCCAGAAGAGCTTTGGAATTAATCCTTAAGTTATGCATAAAATGTGCAGAAGTGACGCAATAAATATTACATAACATACAGAGAAATCCGAAGGCCAGAAATGCATAGGCATTAGCAGAATATATTCGTCAACTACGCACAAAATAGCTTGCTCGAGCTTGCTCGAGCTTGCTCGGCACAGATGCCGTTCTGAACCTTGCTTGTTAACGGCCTGGATCTCACCAAAATGACCACTACCTAACGGAAAACTGAACTAAGCAAATCAATAAAATGTTGGATCAATAAGTATCAGAACAGGTTAACAAGGAATCGCACAGTTGTATTTTTGAATTAGGGTTTACTCCAATTGCAGTTGTGGTACTCCAATTCCCACTACCACTGCTTGTGTTGTGTATTTTGCTAAGAGAAAAACGCAATATTGTGTGAAACTCACCAGCACTGACAGTCTCAGTCCAGTATATGGTCAAGCAGCACCACATCAGCTGAGATGGATAACCGGTTTCTTCATCTTCTCTTACCATCACTAAGTCATGACTCAAAGCAAGGTTATTAAACCTGATTCCAGCTAATTCCAGCCACAGCACACGAACTAAGTAATACGTGAGGATCCATATCTCATGCCAGGGAGGCACAGCATGTAACAGTTCATGATGGCAAACAGGCATTTGCAACGCATTTTGTTCCACAAAAGTTTCAAGTTCCTAGATAAAAGTTCGTGAAACTCCACGCCAGACGCAGACAACGCAGACGAGCAGAAGACAACTTCAAATCAATCAGTTTGGCCACCTGTTGGCCACCAACCAGGAACCAGGCAGTGCTCAGCGTGACTCGGGGCAGGAAGGACTGCACAGGCGCAGGGCGGGATGACTATTCGCAGTCACACCGGCAGACGACAAGTTGCAGAACGCAGTTAACGTCATTAATTTCTTTTCCTCCCTTCATTAAGAGAGTTCTCTGTTCACTGCTTCAAGAAAGGACGTTTACTTTGATAGTAACTCAGGGACGAGACTCACCAGCCGTCAGTTTAGACTTAAGAGCCAGTAAAAAGAACCGTAGCTGAACCGTAGTAGGAAGTATCTCTCTCTCTCTCTCTTACTTGGAGACAGCCTTCGTCTTAGCGTCGGAGTCGGAATCTCACTCGTCAGAGCAGCGCAGGTTTCTTTCCATTACTATTTCTGAAGTCTCTGATTAACTTTCAAGCCACTTAAGAGAAAACACTCCCATTTGTCTCCCTATCCCTGTTAGGTTTTTCATTTCTAGAAAAACAGGAGTGATAGATGAGAGGCGATAAATAAAGAATGGATCTGCTCAAATGACTTTCTCAGAGACAAATTTACAAATTTGATTTATTTACAAATTTTTTAACAAATAGAAATGCAGCATGAAGACCAATAATGCCATCAGCTGTGGTAAGATTTCAAAACATTTGAAGGAATATCTTGTTAACCATTTTGAAAAATCTGAAATAAAGAAAAAGAGTTAGAAATACCCACAAATAAAAGATACTAAATTAATTACTCAATAACAAGAAAATAACAAATGGATCTATGATCCATGTATGATTATGATCTTACCTGGGATACTTAATGAACCAAAACTGAAAGCAAATAGCAAATGCATTTCTTTGTCCTTGGAAGAAGCAAAGGGCGAAGGCAGGAATCTGATATCGACTGGCATGCCATTTCCTCTCTGTAAAGAAGACAGACATCAGCACTAATGATAAAATATGACTTCATTATTGTGTCTAATTGACTACTCACCTCTGATCATTCAGGCTCTTACATCTGAAGTAAACCCACAAAATGAACAAGTTGCAATAAAAAAAACTTGTGTTAAGGACTTTGCCAATTTTCAATCATACATAATTTAAAAATCTGAAACAGTAAGAATAAGGAACATGTACAAATGTTAAGATTTAAAAAAAAAAATGGAGATTTGCATCTTGAATAAACATACCTGAAGGTTTTCAATCAATGAAAACTTTGACCTAAGACAAAAAGAATTTCATTGTTCTTCAGTTCATTGTTCTTCAGTGATCTGATTCAACTTGCTTCTCTCTGTACCAGAAAAAAAAAGACATTAGCACAAAGAAGAAAATATAATTAGTTACTTATTTTACTATCTCCACCTCACCTGTGAATCAGATGACAGTCATTTGGAGTGCAGCACAAGGGCTGTGCTTTCGTGGAAGGAACCTCAAGTGACGTGTTAAAACAATTGACTTCTGGCAGTTGAGGAAAAACTTCATTTGTTTTAAAAAGAATCAAATTTAAAATCTGAAATTTAAAAAAGGATTTAGAATATATATCCAAAAAAGCAATAATTATTATTATAAATACATTAGGAGAGTCTGTGGAACTCTACATCATCTCAAATCAAGTCCTTACCTCAATTTCAAAACCAATCAGTTCTAATCAAACCAATACTGTGCGCAGAGACAAATGGACTTCATTTGTCTTGGTTGGCCATGCAGCAATGCACCTGAAGTGTGCTAGGGATTTGACTTCAACTGCAGCAAGTTTCCCTTTCTGAAAAAAAGAAAGATTATTAACACAATGAAGACAGAATAAAAAAAACTTAGTCCTTAAATTCTCACTTTACCTCTTTATCACACTCCACACACACAACATAGGTATTGTAACGAGGACTCAGTTCTAAAACTTTCCAGGGAGCCACAATGAAAAAGACAGACTGGTCTTGTGTTACAATGGCTTGTTGAATTCGTCCAAAAATTGGTTGCCTTGGAGTGCTGCCAGGCAGACATACAAACAGCCCTGTTCGGTACTCCTCTCCATTCACAGTGACGCTTGAGACAAAAGTAATTATTTCTTCATCCAACCGATTTACTAGTCTTAACAAATCTGCATGAGGAGAATCTGATAGCCTCATTGATGTTCCACTCTGGTGCTCAATTTGATTTTCCAAATCACATCGGAAAGACTTCAGATTACTTAACTGGAACATCTTTGCCATGGTCAGAGGAGGGTTTTTGAAGTTACAGCAGACAGCCGAGTGTTGGCGGAAAATTTTTAGCCTGCCTTCAAATTTGGCACACCACACTCGCACTGGACTCGCATACTGCCTTATCATTTCACAATAATGCTTAAGGTGGTGTAACTTATTGATAACATACACAATGAATTGTTTTCGAGTAAGAAATACAGTTCCTATGCTGCCTTCTCCATCTTCACTTTCTCCTTCTCCCTCTTCTCCATCCTCTGGTTCAACTTCACCTTCTTCTGTTCCTTCTTGAATACCAACTTCGTCTTCTACTTCTCCTTCTTCTTCATCTTCTCCTTCTTCTTCTTCTTCTTCTTCTTCATCTTCTCCTTCTTCTTCTCCTTCTTCATCTTCAACATCTTCCTCATCTTCATCACCCTCTGTTGGTTGTCTGATAAATAAATCTACAAATAATGCATTATGCTGAGTGATAAGTTGGTCCAGATGGTCATTGTCTTCTGGCGCAATCTCAAAGGCAAAAATTATTTGCATCATATTTTGCAACAGAAATAGAATTTGCATGTGAGGATCAACTTCTTCTCCATCTTCCAAGAAGTCATTGATGAGAAACGGAAGGCTTCGGATGAGGCACCACATTTGAGAGCCTGTTTGCTTGAAATTAGTGTGCCTGTTAGTAAACATTTCATCAGTGAAATTGGGGGAAGGCTTATTTTTGCTGTCTGGCAGCCCATAAGAAAATGAAGCAATAGCTCCATTCAAATCTTTGACCGTGAAAAGCTTCCTAATGACAATGAACTCACGTAAAACTAACTTGAGAACCAGAGGCCCAATTCCCTCCAAAATATCATGGAATGCATCAAAGACAACATTCTCAACACAACTGAAGAATGGGATCTCATCGAGGGGGCTGGGCTGCTTGACACCACATTCTGTGGAAAACTTCTTTCTTCGAGCAACTTGTTCCAGATGGTTCTGATGTAACTCCTTCGTTCTAGGAGCACCCATAGCATTTGCATCAGCCCGAACCTCATTGCGACTTACCATGCACTTACGACAAAAATGCCTGGCTCCTGGTCCCAGAAACCCCAACACCTCATGAGCAGCTTTGGTGTCTGCAGTGAAGGCAGTAAGCACAGCTCTAATTACATGCTCTTCATTGTTTATAACAACAGGTACACCCTCTTCTGAGGAAAGCTTCTTCATTTCCTGGATGAAAGGCGTTAAAACTTTTTTGAAAGCACCTTTCTTCTTCATGTCATCTGCATAGACCAGGGCAAGCAAGAAAATGGATGATAGCTCAGATGACATAGCAGCTTCTAGATTCATAATTTGGAAGAAAAAAGCTCCAAGCTGATGAATGATAGTTTTAGACCCAAGCGCATTGCTGATCTCCAATTCATCATAGTACAAGAGAATGCAGAAAACCTTCTTGTGCCTCTGCAAAAACTGAAGAGTTTTGTAACGGTAGCCATCAGCATGTGATCTTAACTTGCCATCACGACTAGACAAATCTTGAAATACTTTTTCTCTCATCTTATCATTGGACAGAATAGATTTAAGAGTATCTGTAATTTTAACAGATTGAAAAGTTTCATTCACTTGTTTTGGAACATAGGCATTGGTTTGCGGGTCAAGTCTTTTGTCTATACGAAAATCCAAGAACTTTGAGTCAGGCACAGGAAGTCCGAACTTCTCTTTAAAACACTCAAGCTGGTCATCAATTGTTTTCAAGTTTCTGGGTTTAGAACATTTACATCATTTAACAAATTGTCAACAGCTTCTTGATCAAACCCTGTATCCAGCAAGCGTTGTTGTATTTTGGCCTTTAAAGAAGTGCTGTAATCTTGCAACATTTGATTGCATCCAGTTTGAAATCGTTCAATGGCCTTGCCAGTCAAACTTGCCGTGGACCTCATATCAACAAGTACATTGACAGCAGCCTCATCCACAGTTTCTTGCAGAGTAAGTGGGGGAGGTGGAGGGGCAGCAACTGCAGGGTCAGCAGTAGGAGATCCAGGTTCATGTAGTGCTGGTGGTGATGGTGAACGTGGTGGGAGCTCTCCAGGCGGCACACCAATAGATCCCTCTCCACAACTGGGACCAGCCAGATCATCGTTGGAACCAGTGTGATAAGAGGACCAGTGTCTTATCATAGAGGTTTTGACCAAAAACCGCTTTGGGCAAAATCCGCATTTAAATGAGGTTAAATCTGAATGGATTTGCGAGTAATGCTTTGACAATGCATTGAGGTCTGCACACTTCTGAGCACAGTCTCCACAAAACACCGCCATGATGACCTAAAACCAACACACAAGTTACTTTCATAGGTAGCACATAAAAAAAATAGTTTACCTAATAATGGCTGACCGTACCTAAGAGTTGTCAGCTTTTGTATCAAAGGACACACATGACATACGGGAAAAAAATTAGTCAATAATCATTCCGAGTCAAAGGCAATGGCTTCATTTGGAGATAGACTTCTGCAAGAGGACAACCCACAAGTGGACAGCTCCATGATAAACCTGCAGGGACCAAAACACGAGTTAATTAAGAATGTAGCAAATCTGAATTAAGATCTACTGTTCACCCTAAACTTACCTCACTTTCCCAAGAGATTACTTCTGCCCGATGTTAGATTTTGATTCAAAGATGAGCTCGTGCAGGAACAGACTTCTTTGAGTGGATTAACCTGAAACAAACATACATGTTAAAGGATGACAACAATAGAACAAGCAGCGTGATTATTATTACTTGCTCTGATATATTTTAATGAAAACAAGAAGCAAAGAACATCAATAGCCAATAACCAATTGAAATTAGAGTCTGATATGGAAGCACCTTTTGTGCAGTGCAATGAGATTCGCAACAGTTGTTACACCGTTTGCACTCTCAACAACTTTAAATTAACGAGTCCCATGATTCTAGAATCACATTACAAATTGTCCCACTAAACAACCAATGATCTTATGTAGCAAATCTAAATAAGGTTCTACTGCTCACCCTAAACTTACCTCACTTTCCCAAGAGATTACTTCTGCCTGGTGTCGGATTTCGATTCAAAGATGAGCTCGTACAGGAACAGACTTCTTTGAGTGGGTTAACCTAAAACAAAGAAATACATGTTAAGGGATGACAGCAATAGAACAAGCGGCTTGATTATTATTACTTGAACTGATTATTTTTAAGAAAACAAGAAGCAATGAACATCAATAGCCAATAACCAATTGAAATTAGAGTCTGATATGGAAGCACCTTTTGTGCAGTGCAATGAGATTCGCAACAGTTGATACACCGTTTGCACTCTCAACAACTCTAAATTAACGAGTCCCATGATTCTAGAATCAGATTACAAGATGTCCCAACAAACAACCAATGATCTTGATTTAAAAGAGAAAGTGAAAGACATACAGTCAGCCTATAACCTCTCGCGACATTCCGCAAAAATTGTTTTTATCAGTATTTTCCCAGATAGATCAAAGTGCGCCATTGATTTCTCAACGTACGACAGTCTGAACAAACCTTTGGGGATGGAACGGAGATTCTTCCGGCATTATTAGAGACTAAACGATCTCGCCGCACTGGCGGCGCCCGTCCAAAAGGACTCAGGAATACTCACTAACACATACCTCCCGGACCAAACATGACAGGCTTGCTGGGAGCAAAAAAAAATTAAAATAGATGAAAGTAACATAAAATTGCGAATCTGGCTTTTTATTCGGCTTTCATGCCAAATATATTGATGATTTCTTGCCGAGAGCAACAGGGTGTCCGGCCGGGGCTCTTACGCGCGCGCAACCTGCACATAGCAGTCCCTGCCTGCATATAGCAGAACTGTGAATAGTCAAGCAGACAGCAGCTCAGCTGTTCATCTGTGCTCAGCTGATCCTGGTCTCTTCCAACGTTCCAACTTTTCTCCCCAAATTCTGAGTTTATTGAATTAAGCAAGTATCACCATTTTCCCTCTTAGATTATACAAGGGCATTTTTTTTTCACAGTTCCAGAAAAAGGAGTAGGAAATCATACAACACTTGACAAGGCAAAAGAAAAAACAGCGAGCCAAAATGAGTTTTATTACTACTAGTGATATTCTATTTAACATCTTGAACATAAAATGAAAAGATTTGTGACTACAAAAATAAAAATTTAATAAAACTGTAATGTAGTAGTTTAGATTGAACAAAAGTTGTTCAAAATTGAGACTACCATATCTGTGACATAAAATAAAAAGAACTGTATCTACAATAATTAATTATTTAATAGTTGAGATTGAACTAAAGTTATTTCTTTCAACTTGTTTATAGTAAAGACAACATTGTGGAAACAAAAATGATTAAGCTTTGTTAAGCTTGTTCCACAATTCTATTTGAGATGGGCTTGCGAGGGATCTACTGCCCCTGGATGTCCACATCTCCTTTACCCCACAGAGGAAATGCTGAATAAAGTGCAATGTATTTCTCCACCCAACAGGGTGATTAACATTAAATACAACATAAGTCTTCATTAACAAATCAAATGCCTGCAGAAAGGCGTGAGGGCTGGATGTGTTTAAACAACTTAACTCCATGGGCCTTCCATCTAGAACTAGGAAGTACTTGAGTATTTTCTTATCTAGAATATCACTTTGAATAAGTACAAGGTACGGTTGAACTGAATCTGCTGACTGGGCAACTCTGTCAACCGCAAAGCCTTCTACATCATCCTTGGCCTGCAAAGAGCAGAAATAAAGAAATACCTATCAGCACCTCAAATTTTTATTGAAACCACCTAAAACAAACTCACCTTCAGAATTACCATCAGATCTTCTTCTTCAGCCCAAGTCCTTGTTTTGTCCTTGTCCTTCTTCATGGGAATGTCATGAGGGAGGTTTTGCGATATTAGCATGAGGCATTTCATGACAGCTAGAAAGAAAATAAATATAGATTAGCATACAATTTAGGAAAGGCACAAAAAATTCTTTGCGTCAGGTTTTACTTACAAACATCATGTTTCAATGCGAGGGGGCGCCTCTGCGCAAGGCAAAGAAACTTTGGCTGCATTTTCTGGAAATTTGCCATCATGTCATGGCTAGAGGGATGCATCCTTAAGAACTCTTCACAAATCTACAGAAAAAAAAGAAATATCAATGAGTACATTACAGACAACCAATGATAAGAACTGTGACACTTTAAAAAATTCTTTTTAAAAAGAAAGGAAACTTACTACTTCACCACCATAGGAGGAAAAATGAATGTATTTCTCAAGAAAGAAGGTAATGCTTTCACCTTTCTTCCTTTCATCTTGTCTCAGATCGAATGATCGTGCCATTCCTTGCATAATTTCTGCTTTGACAGCTGCCTTGTCTACTGGCACAATTAATGCCATAGCCTCAACCTGAAAGATCAAAAGCATTGAGTTATAAGATAGAAAGGTCCACTGTGATATGCAGCAAGTAAAAGTAATTTTATTACGAAAGCCAAGGATGAATAGGGGTAATTTCAAGAAAATGGTGAAATGAAATACCAATACTGACTTGTGCATTAGTGAGATTTGAAGAGGATTTAGTCAGATTGTCATCTGCTAGCTCTTTCTTTGACTTGCGTTGCCTGTTCTTTTCCTGAATTGGTCTGGCTGCATTCACAATCCACCCAGTATTCGTAACTCGATTAAACAGAGGTTCCTAACAAGAAAGACACATTCATTATTACTTTCATTACACTATTAATTGTCAAGGCCAGACACAAACAATATTTATATAAATATGTATAAATGTATAAATATACACATACCCATGGAGGCAGGTTTTCATCGGTACTTTCTGTCAGGGAAAATGATTCGGGATAAGCTTTGAAAATGGACTTCGCTAGCCCATCCTTCATGTCTGTGGTAACTTGCTTAGGATCACTAAAAAATTATGAAATAAAATGAGAATATGTTTAACTAAGACCCATAGTATTCTGAATGCATGAGAATCACCTCACTAAGTTGTGATACATCCACTTGGTTAAGACTCGTACGACAAGCTTTCTGTCTTTCCTTTCAAGACTTTTCTTGTTGGAAAGGTTGTTTATAACAGCCAATCCTCTGCTCTCTTTTGGGAGCCTTTGGGTCAAAAGTGAGCCCACATCATACTGTAAAAAAGGAGAAAAGAATCACAAGGGCTTTTCAAAATTAGAAAGCTAAAAATTTTCAATAACAATAGAAAGAGCAAATACCTCAGGAAGTTCTCGATCTCTCCAGTTAATAGAAGGTTTCGCAATGGAGTTAGAGTTGTGCTCCTGTAAATTTGCACCTAGAGGTGAGTCAGGCTCACTGAAAGTGGAAGGGGAGCCAGGTTGTTTTGAAGTAGACGGTTGAGGAGAGCCAGGCCCTCTTGAAGTAGAGGGTTGAGAGCCACGTTCTCTTGAACTGAAATGCTGAGAAGAACCGGTATTCTTTCTGGCCCTCAGAACTCGAAAAGGTGCATCTTCTTTTGAAGTGGAGGGATCAGAAGCCCTTGATGAAGAGGGTAGACTTTGAGATGTAGATTGCTGTAACCACATGAAATGGTAAACAAATAAGGGAGTTGAAAGCATGATCAAAACTTCCACTCCACACACAACATGCAAATTAAAAGTTTCAGAAACTACTACTTACCTCCTCAAAAGCAGTTTTTGCTTTACGTTTTAATAGGTTCTGAGAATCTCTCTGTCGTTTCTCAGAATCAGTTACAAACTTTGGTTTGAAGGCAGCAATTATCTGAGCATCTGCAAACAAAAATCCTTATTTATTTACAAACCCGAACAAGAAATGTACTTGGTTGATTTTCCCTCACATTACCTTTCTGCTTTTCTTTAAAGTCCTCCCAAACCCGAAGTTGTTGATACATGACGCTTTTGTCATAGTTGCTCCTCTCCGCAAGATCATCTTCCGTCAAATACTTTCTTAGAGCAGCCTCCTCAATGGGATCAAGTTTAGCGTCTTCACCGTCACTGTAGCTTTCATCACTATTGATCTGAGCACAATGACAAGGAATATAAAAGCAATACTTCATGAAATTTTACGAGATACAGAAAACCGTTCAAAGAACACTTACAGAAAGCTTCTCGTTGGAAAATCCTTCGGGACCATTTCAGGAGGATGTACAGAAGGTTTCTTATTGGAAGGCGGAAGCACCTCAGAAGTATGTACAGAGATGGCATCATTCCAAAATCCATGGGGATTCTTGGAATTATTAGAAGGCGGAACCACAGAAGTATGTACAGAGATGGCATCATTCAAAAATCCATGGGGATTTTTGGAAATAAGATGCATTATCTTTACTATCTCAGCCCCCGAAAATCCTAATGGTTTGAGGGTCTCAGGCGTCAGAAAGAAGAAGGATTCTTCATCAAAATCTTCACCTGCGATTAATAACAAAAGAAATTAAAAAATTGCGACCACATAATATAAGAGTTGGCTCTAGGTGTAGAGGGAAGGATCACACTTCATCGCTCTACGATTCGGACCAAGCACAGTATGGCGGCCATTACCGGCCTGGCCTAGGCTGTGAGTGAGACTAACACATAGTCGCCCAGCAATAGCAAGATAATGAGCCTTTCAAACAGCAGAAAAATTACTCACGGATACATTTCTGTATGGTGTCTTCTTTCAGGCCACGCTGGCGCAGTGCATCTGCCAGCATTTCAGAATCCATCTTGTTGAAATCCAATTCACTGTCCACCGACGTCGGAGCGGGTTTAACTTTCAACGGAGCTAACCGCCACTGTTGTTGGCGCGAAAGGCAGTGCGCCTCCCGTTTCCCAGTCGACGATGCAGCCAACACGAAATGTTGATGTGGAGTCGAGTGACAGGACACCTGCGAGAAAAGTACACAAAACATGATCAAAGCAATTCTTTTTTTGTCATGATAGGATAAATTATGAGTAGAAAAAAAAATCAGAAGCGAAATGGTTCATTACAACTCACTTCGACAAGGATGTGCCGGAACTAAACGGGAATGTTGGTAGCACTCGCAAATAATTCAAATTCAAAAAAAAGAAAAGAAAATCCGGAGAAGTAGTAATTGTGAATACTATCGTCCATTCTAAAAAAAAGTACTGTTTTTTCCCGGTCATTTGGCTTTAGTTGAAAGCTATCCTGTTCAGAATTGATCAAATGCCTGCAGGTCGGCCGATCGATCGATCGATCGATGAGTCGGCAGGAGGGAAGGTTTTCGCGCCTCCGCGGCTCTCTCGAAGAGATCGCAACGGAATGAAAAAATTAAAGTGAAATTAATGAAAAGTCACAGTTGGAAAGGAGTTCGAGTTTCTAACCGTGAAAAGGCGGTCCTGATTATCGCCCGGCTTGAAAATCGGGCTTCAGTAGAATCATAGACAATCGAACCCACGGAGGGTGGTTCGATGTTCGATCGTGAATCGATCTCCGACCGCTTCGCTGGCTACGGACTTTCGCAGGACAGCGCCTGGAGTGAATTTTCAAACTTGACCAAACACACATCACCTTACAAATTTAGATTTGTCTCAAAAAGACAAACAAAAACTGTCAACAGATGCGATGGTTTAAAATGGAAAATAAAAGAGTTATAGAACTCCGATTATCTTTTTGACCATTTTAGCACTCTATAAATCCAATAATTATCTCATTTTCCATTTTTAACCATGACATGTGTTGACATTTTTCGTTTGTCTTCTCGAGACAAATCGAAATCTGTATGGTAATGTCTATTTGATTAAATAAAAAAATTCACTCTACTCAACGAAGTTAAAAAAGACATTAGAAGTTCAATAAATATTTCATTTTCCATTTTAACCAAGCCGAAAATCGAACCCTCATCTTGTCCCCTCGCGCTCGCCCCACCGTAAACGTGGGATAAAAAGAACATTGAAGGAGGTAGGCAAACCCGCCACCACCTCTGTCCGGCGGGTTTGCCTACCCTCCCCATCACAGGGGCGCTCGGCAAAGCGATGAGTGAGACTGACAATTTTTCTTGATATCAGCCTTGACAAGCTTATTTGTATTTTCAATCTTGCGTATTATAAACTTCTCTCTGTTTAATTTACATAGACTATGCACAATTTGTCAGAAGAGGAAAACTGCATAATTTTAAGCAGTTTTTGACACTGATCTTATGCATTATTTAGCATGTATTTGCGAATTATACGTAACATTACGCACAATTTGATCAAAAAGATAAATCATGCATTAGTTATGCAGAAAATTATGCATAACTTATGCATTACTTAATTATCCATAAGGTTATGCACTAAAAAAAGTGCATAAGAAATTAGTGTGAACTCTTGTAGGACCGATATTTGACTACATCTAGTGCTCCACGTGGAACTCCTTTTTCTACTGGTATTATCCAAGCATTTTCTGAAAATCTTAAAAGATAGATTACCAGAAGACAAAACAGCAGAGCAAGGCATCTCTTTCCATCAGCAGCGTAAAATCCGAAGTTTAAGTTGTGTTATGGACCGGGTCAGTCAACTCCTAGAAGGCTGGGACTGCTGGCGACACGAGGAAAAGACTGTCCCAAGTTACCCCGTAAAATTTCGATTTTTGATAAATTGAAGTCTGGACCGAAGATGGGAAAACTATAATCAACGCCCTTTCGCGAACGTTATTGTCTGTTAAGGGGTATTGAAATGCACGTTTTTTTGAATTCCATACCGGCACACTCGGAAAAGGGTTCATTCTTACCTAAAACCACCGCAAACCAAAGTTGAGACCGATCGAAAAATATTTAGGGGTCGCTACAATGGCTGAAAGTTGTAAATTTGACGTTATTTTTTAAACTGTACAACTTTGGAGTATTTGAAGCCCTGCGCAGCCGGTGTTGGTCCTAGCTTGTTGCCCCCGCAGACGTTTTTTTCCCGGGATCCAGGCCGACCAAAAGAACCCTACGGGATGCATTTTGAGCGAATGATAACGGAACTGGGTCCATTTTACGCTCAAAAAAGTGTATTTTTCTCCGCTTTCAGGGGTTTTTGAGGGGGGTTACCCTAGGGGGTTTTTGGGCACCGGGTTCCCAACCCAAGGGGGATTTTTGGATTGGGGAAAAATTTTTTTTTAAAGGCCGGTTTAGGGGAAACAATCTAAGTTTTTGGTTTTGCTCCAAAAGGGCCCTTTTTAAAATTGAAAAATATTTTATTTAATTTAAAATTAAAAAAAAATGGTTTTTACTCTTTCCTGGGCTTTTTTTCCAAAAAAGGGCCTTTTTCCCGGGAACCCGGGCGCCTTGGGGGGAAAAGTTCCCCCGGGTGAAATTTTAGGCTTTTCTACGGCTCGGGGGGTTTTTGAGAATCGCGCCAAGGGTTTGAAAAACCATTTTTTAAAAAAGTTCCCGAAGGTGCCCCGGGAATTTTGGGGGGGTTCCAGTTTTCCGGCCGCCGCTTTTCAAAAGGGGGTTTTTTAAAAAAATTTAAAAGTTTCCCGAAACCCCCCAAAGGGGAAAAAAACCCAAAACCCCCGCAAAAACTTTTTGGGCTCAGAAGAGAAAAACCCCTTTTGGGGGTCGGGGAAAAAACCTTCCCCTTTTTTCCCAACAAACCCCATTTTCCCCGGGCCGGGGCCGACTAGGGTGAAAAAAGAATTGAGCGCTGCCACGTTCCCCGAGGGTTAAATGGGGGGCCCTTTTCCCAAACCAAAGCCCCCAAATTTTTTTTTAAATTTTTACATCCCCAAAAAATTTCGTGGAAAACCCCCCCCCCAAAAATTTTCCTTGGGGAAAAAAATGGGAAAAAAAAAGGGCCAAACGGGCCGGGAAAAATTAAAATTTTTTTAAGGCCCCCGGGCCTTTAAATTTTAAAAAATTTTTTTTAGGGAAAAAAGCCGTTCATTTTTACCCGGGAAGTTTTTCCCCCCAGCGCACCCCCCGAACCGGCCCGGGGCGCTGTTTAGAATTTCCTTGTGACGGGAAGGGCAAAAGTTTTTGGTAAGGGCCAAAGGCTTTTTAAAATTTCCCCCATTTTTTATTTCAACAAGAGTCGAACCAAAAAAATTCCCCGGGTTTTTCGGGCCCCCCTTTTCTTGGCCGGCCCTTTTCAGCCAACCTTGTGTCCGAACAAAACCCAAAAATTTGGCAAAAGCCGCATCGCCGGCCGGGTCCAAAAAGGGACCATCCTTAAAACCCCCGCTTCCAAAGGGATGGGGCCGGGCCAGGGCAAAAACCCCAAAGAAGCCCCCCCGAGGGTGTCCAGTTTCCCCAAGGGGCCCCCGGGCCCTGCCCGGTTTAACCTTGGCAGTGCAAAAAGCGGGACCGCCCGCCACCCTTTTGGAAAAAAGGGGGGGAGGGCACATAAAAAGGGGAAGGGCCAAAAAATTTCCCCTTTCTTTTTCCCCGGGCCCCCCAAACGGGCAGGGTCCCTTTCCCTTTGGGAAGGGTTTTTTTTTTTCCCCCCCTTTCCCCTTTTTTTTTTAAATTTTCCCCCCCCCGGGCCCCCCCCCCCTTTGGTTTTTTTTGGGAAAAAGGGGGGGGCCAAATTTTCCCTTTCCCAAATTAAACCCCGTTTTCCCCCCTTTTTTTTCCCCCCCTTTTTTCCCCCCTTCGCGCCCAAAAATACCTGTAAAAGTACCTGCAGTTCTAGGTAAAGTTACTGCCCAAAATGTACCTAGGTACAGGTACAGTTACAATTGTGACTTGAGTACATAGGTACAGTTATAGGTACCAAAAAAGTACCTAGGTACAGTACCTAGGTACTTTTTACCTAGGTATTTCCCAGCCCTGTCCCGTAGGGTTCTTTAGGTCGGCCTGGATCCCGGAAAAAAAAGTCTCCGGGGGCAACAAGCTAGGACCAACACCGGCTGCGCAGGGCTTCAAATACTCCAAAGTTGTATAGTTTCAAAAATTACGTCAAATTTACAACTTTCAGCCATTGTAGCGACCCCTAAATATTTTTCGATCGGTCTCAAATTTGGTTTGCGGTGGTTTTAGGTAAGAATGAACCCTTTTCCGAGTGTGCCGGTATGGAATTCAAAAAAACGTGCATTTCAATACCCCTTATTGTCTGTGTATGATCTAACAACCCAGAGAGACTAATCCACCAAATCTGCATTTCACTCCTTGCACTAGGGTCAACTTGTCAATGATTTACATATTTTGTCAAAAACCCTATTAAGTAGTTTCCTGTTTCTCAAATACTAATTGTGATGTCATGCACCTTTCCACGCGTAGTCTGGGGCCTCTGAAACAAAACCCTGCCGCGGGTTTAATGCTAGGAACCCCCGTCGCTGAATGGCAGCACCAACAAGCTATCCACGGCAGACTGTCCCAAGTTACCCCCGTTGACGGTTCTAGTCGACGGACACGCCGGTTGCCGACTTTCCAGGGGCCAATCACGCGTAACGCTTCGTTTCTCAGGAACTGTCACACAAACGTGTGTAGGTCAGTAAAAAACATTGATGTTTAAGTACCCGTTCATATGTATTACAAATAATGTTTTTGTACCATTAAGCAGATTTTGGTAACGGGTCATGAACGCTGTCAAAATAATTTGTTAAGTTTATCACATTTTCGATCCGCACTCACAACGAAGAGGTGACGCTGCATTTTTTCTTCGTCGTAAGTTTGCTTGCCACAAATTTGGCAAGCCTTTTTGAATGGCAAAATTTGGCAAGCTTTGGTCGGTACTCTTCATAAGCTTGCCAAATTTTGGCAGGCTGGAGAGTGTTACCGGGCCAAGCTTGCCAAGTTTTAGCATTCAGAACGGCTTGCCAAATTACCACTGGCATTGCAGTGTTGTTTCCCTCGATGAGCCTAGAGGCCGCTGTAAGCACTGTGGCAAAAAGGTACGGAAAAATCTGTTAATTTTTTTGCCAGGACTCTCCGTAGCCCTCTCATCAATATATTCCGTAGGCTCTAACAGTATTCTCCGTAGGACCGCACAGTCATCTCCGTAAGGCCTGGAAGACCGTGTAGTCTACGGAGAATACTGATAAGGGGGCTACGGAGAATTACCACAAGCTGTTTACAGAATTTTCCGTAGCTTTTAGCCACAGTGAGGCAGCCGGTACTCCCGGTCGGGTGACAGTTGAGGCGTCTCAAATGTGTTAAACACTGCACTTCACAAAAAAAACGAAATTATGGTTTCTTTTGAAATTTAGATTTTTTTCTCTTTTCTTAACATATTTTCGTGTGGCAAATGAACAACGCTTCTTTCAGCAATTTCCCGCGCTAACTAGGCAAGAGTACTGGCGGATTTTGGTGAGTTGGGAATTGTTCTTGTGAAAGCAATTCTTCAATCTTCTTCTTCGCCTACAAATTGCACATCTCGCTACTGTAGAAGTAGGATGAAAAAGTTGACTATCGTGCCCAATCCCTGCAATTGATGAAACCAAGAAACATTGTCAGTAACAGGAGACGCAGCAGTGCGAATTGTAATTTTGAGACACCACTTGAAAACGGCGTTGAACATTAAATAGGAAGTAAAATATAATTGGGAGAAACGACTCAAAGTTTACGTAAATCTCCATAGCTCAGAAAGTTAGGAGTCGGGGCTCTAAACTTTGAGAATAAATTCATCTTTAAAGAGTTGAATTTCGGTCACTAAAGGAACTTTCTGTGACAGATAATTTTGCCCCCTATTTTACGAAGCGTTACGCTGGACCAGAGCCCACCGCCCTCTCCAGCAGCGCAGTTACTCAAATTATCATCAGGTAAACGCTTTCCTTGACCCAATGTACTGTGTGTACTTCTGCTATATGTTGCTTTCATTTTTATTATGTTAAACGTAACGTTACGCTGGCTGAGGACAGAGTGGGGGTAACCTGGGCCTCGGGTGCCCAGTCATGCGCACACTCGCGTTTGTAAATCAAGGAGACTTAAAGTGTGTCGAAGTCCATGGTCTGGCTTGTAGTTCAGACTTGGGTCCAAACTTTTTGTCCCGTTGTCTGAGTTTAAAGTGATTCCTTAATCGAAGTATTTCAATTTTGCAGTCTGAATCAGACTGTTCTCTTGGCCAAAATTTAAGCCTCTTCGAAGCCAAAATTTCAGATGTTTTAAGTCTGAATTCACTGCAAAATTTAAGGGTGAGTCTACATTCTTGTGGGCGTGGTACATTTTGTCTGACACAAGTGTGAGCATGGTGTGAACCACGTTTGTCCCACACTTGCTCCCATGTGTTCGCCGAGGCTCAATGTCACGGGTCCCACGCTTGAGGCACTGTGGCAAAAAGGTACGGAAAATTCTGTTAATTTTTTGCCAGGATTCTCCGTAGCCCTCTTATCAATATTCTCCGTAGGCTCTTACAGTATTCTCCGTAGGACGTGGAAGACTGTATAGTCCTACGGAGAATATTGACAAGGGGGCTACGGAGGATTACCACAAGCTGTTTACAGAATTTTCCGTAGCTTTTTGCCACAGTGGAGACAACCCCTTTTCCACGCTTGTAAGTGTGAGACATGCGTGATACTGTCACTCACTTGGATAGGCATTGAAATTCCAGAGGCTCTCTTGGAATATTTAAACCACTATAATGAATGTCTCCTTTCCATTAAGTCTAAATTTTCCGTGCACCGTGTTCACGTGTTTTTCGCAGTCATGGAGTGCCTTCTCTGCTCGAAGCCTTACGATCTGGCGGAGCGTCGCCCGAAGACGCTGCCTTGCGGTCACTGCTTTTGCTTGGAGTGCCTTCAGCAGCCCGATGTCAGGAGCTCCTGTCCCCGGGATAAAAAAGTACGTATTTGCAAGTCTAAATGATCCATGAACCCGAAGAAGGGGATAACTCAATTTTCAGGAGAAACAAAAAAATGTCTGCAGGGAAAATCAAATCCTTTCAGATAAATAATGTAATTGTTTTTTGTACCAAAATAAAGCATCAGTTATAACTGGAAACATTTTCAAAAGTGTAACATGACTCTGCAGACGGTTTCTGTCGTTTAAATCGTTACGTTAGAATGTACTAAGGAACCATGTTTACTTGGTTCTAACAAACGAGATTCAATATGGAGACAACTTAAGTGGAGTTAAGGTCTGCGTACACTCTATTTTGCTGTGGAAAATTTTTACCTCCTTTTTCCATTAGTTTTTGAAAATGACTTCGGAGTTGAGTTGACTCTTTTCACAATTAGATTCATTAAGTTGAGTTGATTCCTTTTACATTGGATTCATGAAGACACTATTGCTATTTTGTGAAACGGAGTCATGTGGATTTCGGTGGAGTTGAATCCATTTTCCGATGAAATTTAGACCGAAAGGAGGCAAGTTCAGGTTTATCTATTTTCCATGTGGATTTTCTCCCAAACTGCTGGGGATTGAGTCAAACTTGTGGCGTAAAGATGCTAACTATCCTGAGGCACAATAATAAGATAAAAACTCAATTTGGATAAAAGTTTTTACTGTCATATCTTCTAATGGATTAATGCCTCGGCCCCTATTTCTTAATTCTAGATATTTCTGGCAGTCCCTGCGCAGCTTCCAGACTGCTATCCGGTGGTTCAGCTGATTATCAAGTAAGTGGCATTTGCGCAGTCGGCGAACAATTCCACGCTATTTTATTCACTAAATGTCATGGGACTTTTTTTGTCCCTTGAATGATGCAATTTTAAGCACACCCGGTGGTGATGCGGGACAAATTGTGTAGTGAATGTACAGTTAACAACAGGCGTCGAACAAAATGTGTCGCCAGGCGGGAACAAAATTGTATCAGCGTCGGATGTGCTTAAAATTGCATAAATCGTGGGACAAAAAAAGTCCCATGACATTTAGTGTGTAAGGGAGGGTGGGGCAGTTTGA
Organism: Thrips palmi; assembly: GCF_012932325.1. Lineage (NCBI taxonomy): Eukaryota > Metazoa > Arthropoda > Insecta > Thysanoptera > Thripidae > Thrips > Thrips palmi. Next base: position 599,270 of record NW_023144623.1, read on the forward strand.
AACAGGGGCAGTTTGAAACAAACACCAATATTAAAGCAATGAGGGCTGCCGGAGGAAATGTGAGTGTGCACAATCTTCTATTTTCATGATCTTACTGATTTGCGATCGAAACGGTCGTCAAAGGTGCACTTTAGTGGCCTTGAAAGAAAGGTGAAACTTCGGTACCATTGAAATTGGCCTAAACTTAAATTTCTAAATCACCGCAGTTTCCGTCTGGGTTTCGCTCGTGAGCAATCATCTCGCGCGCACTTACTTCATCTTTTAGTACTTTATTAGATTAACGTAACGCACCCTCGGACACTAACGTAGCCCTCACCAATTCCGGCGGGGAGCAGCACAACTGGAATGGTGCCCTCTGGGGCAGTTTGAAACAGAAGTGGATGGGGCAGTTAGAAACACAGCAATATCACTAGAAAAAACGTTTTATATTATGGAAAGCGAGCATAATGATGGAAGTTCGTAATTCCAGATCGCATCAATGGAGACGTTGTATGTTTCACCCGTGACTTGCATCAAATTGCAACATTCCATGCTGTAAACTTTGTGGGCCGAAAAAGGCCTTTATTTCAACTCAAAAACAGTAATGTGTGTTAACAACTTTTGTTCGTCTCTCTAAGACAAGTCTATTGCCATACAAATTTTCAAAAAAATCGCATTTTAAAAAATGGGCTATTTTGGCTTTTAAATTATTATTAAAAATGTTGAAAAAGTTCGGCAAAATGTCAGCACTCGCATGGGAACATCTATTAGAGTCCATTTGAATCTATTAGAGTTGTGTACGCGGCTCTTCTTGGCCCGTTTTGACTTCCATACAGCTGTTTCAAACTGCACCATCGCTTTTTCAAACTGCCCCGGCCTGGGGCAGTTTGAAACAGATGCAAGGGTTGGAGTTTCACCTTATTATAAACGTTGAGCGAACTTGTGAGCGTCTGCGGGCGTTTTCTAGTCTAGATAATGGGTGATTCCACGCCAACTGAGTCAGTCACAAAACGGCATGGTCTCGGATCGGGACGAAACTTACGCAAATCGTAGGTCTAGTACAGTCGACTCCCGTTAGCTGGCAGGGCAACCGGGAGGCGCGTTGGACAACTAACGAGAGGCCCGGGCAGGTAGGCCAGGCCCAGCCCGGCCGAGGGTCTGGCCGGCCGGCGAGGGATTACCGGCGGCTTGATCCCCTCGCTTGTCGTGTACTATTCCAGTAGAAATATTAAACCTTTTTCTGTTCATTTTTCTAACGATCTTTTAAAATCAATGCATAGATGAGTTAAAAAGACACAGGTTTAAAAAAAACCGCACCCCAAAATTCGAATTTTTACCATAACGGTCGGCATGTCCCTCCGGTGGTCAGCTAACGGAGGCCACTGGTCCGGGCGTATGCATCACGGAATGACAGATTTGCGTTGCATTTTGTTCTTGACTGTGATAAAATAATTGAAGACTCCGCAACTCGTCAAAAAGTCAAAAACAAAATCCAACGAAAATCTGTCATTCCCGTGATGCATACGCCTGGACCAGTGGCCTCCGTTAGCTGACCGGCGGGACATGCCGATCGTTATGGTAAAAATTCGAATTTTGGGGTGCGGTTTTTTTAAACCTGTGTCTTTTTAACTCACCAATGCATTTATTTTAAAAGATTGTTAGAAAAATGAACAGAAAAAGTTACAATATTTCTACTGGAATAGTACACGACAAGCGAGGGGATTAAGCCGCCGGTAATCCCTCGCCGGCCGGTCAGACCCTCGGCCGGGCTGGGCCTGGCCGCGCTGCCCGGGCCGAGGTGGTGGGGATGACTCCGTGCCAACTATCGAATGGTCAAGGGTGGTCAGCTAACGGGAGTTGACTGTAGTGGGATGACAAAATCCAAAAGCGTTTGGCCGAAAAATATCTAGAAGCCGAGATATTGAGAGGTTAAATATGGTGCCGGGACAGCGACACGGAGACAGTTTTTCGCTCGCAGTTTCGGTAATATCCATCGGATCGAGAAACCAAGCATACCGTTGGAAAGAGGAGAAAATTTCACAAAAAGTACTTCCTTTACTTTCTTTTAAAAAGTAAAAATAGTGTTTGATACGAAATAACCTTACCTTTGATTTATCGTAGAAAGTTAGTTGCACCACCAAATTTGCTGGGAAACGTCTTAAAAAATTCCCCGTGAAACAAAGATAAGAAAAAGATCAACCACAAAAAGTACTATTTCTCGTTCCCGAGATATCTGCATTTAACTATCTTGAAGTAGCGTTGCGAGTTCAAGCTCGCGCGGCGGACGAGGTATGAGAAATCCTGCGGCACACTGGGTTGTTTACAACCGTTGCATTTGTGATTTTGACCACATCCACAGCTATGTCCGCCTCACACACTCTTCCTTGCACGTTTCGTACGCCACTTTGTCAGTATTGTGGCTCAAAATGTACGTTTTGCTCTAATTCGGGTCATTTAGCGACGTACCTACTGATGCGCGCGCCGCAGGATTTCTCATACCTCGTCCGCCGCGCGAGCTTGAACTCGCAACGCTACTTCAAGATAGTTAAATGCAGATATCTCGGGAACGAGAAATAGTACTTTTTGTGGTTGATCTTTTTCTTATCTTTGTTTCACGGGGAATTTTTTAAGACGTTTCCCAGCAAATTTGGTGGTGCAACTAACTTTCTACGATAAATCAAAGGTAAGGTTATTTCGTATCAAACACTATTTTTACTTTTTAAAAGAAAGTAAAGGAAGTACTTTTTGTGAAATTTTCTCCTCTTTCCAACGGTATGCTTGGTTTCTCGATCCGATGGATATTACCGAAACTGCGAGCGAAAAACTGTCTCCGTGTCGCTGTCCCGGCACCATATTTAACCTCTCAATATCTCGGCTTCTAGATATTTTTCGGCCAAACGCTTTTGGATTTTGTCATCCCACTACTAGACCTACGATTTGCGTAAGTTTCGTCCCGATCCGAGACCATGCCGTTTTGTGACTGACTCAGTTGGCGTGGAATCACCCTAATGCGTCATACTATTAATCTAGTGCAAACACGCAGCATATACACAGACAGTACGATTACACTGAGAATGAAAGAGTCATGATCATGACTAAAATTTTGGGCGAGGAATTCTTTATCACCCAAATTTGGGTGAGGAAAGTTTCCTCGCCCAATTTGGGTGAGGAAGGTTTCCTTACCCAAATTTGGGTCATAATACTATGGGGCCAGATGGGTAGCTGATACAGTCGACTCCCGTTAGCTGACCACCCTTGACCATTCGATAGTTGGCACGGAGTCATCCCCACCACCTCGGCCCGGGCAGCGCGGCCAGGCCCAGCCTGGCCGAGGGTCTGGCCGGCCGGCGAGGGATTACCGGCGGCTTAATCCCCTCGCTTGTCGTGTACTATTCCAGTAGAAATATTGTAACTTTTTCTGTTCATTTTTCTAACGATCTTTTAAAATAAATGCATTGGTGAGTTAAAAAGACACAGGTTTAAAAAAAACCGCACCCCAAAATTCGAATTTTTACCATAACGGTCGGCATGTCCCGTCGGTCAGCTAACGGAGGCCACTGGTCCAGGCGTATGCATCACGGAATGACAGATTTTCGTTGGATTTTGTTTTTGACTTTTTGACGAGTTGCTGAGTCTTCAATTTTTTTATCACAGTCAAGAACAAAATGCAACGCAAATCTGTCATTCCGTGATGCATACGCCCGGACCAGTGGCCTCCGTTAGCTGACCACCGGCGGGACATGCCGACCGTTATGGTAAAAATTCGAATTTTGGGGTGCGGTTTTTTTTAAACCTGTGTCTTTTTAACTCATCTATGCATTGATTTTAAAAGATCGTTTGAAAAATGAACAGAAATTTTTTTTATATTTCTTCTGGAATAGTACACGACAAGCGAGGGGATCAAGCCGCCGGTAATCCCTCGCCGGCCGGCCAGACCCTCAGCCGGGCTGGGCCTGGCCTACCTGCCCGGGCCTCTCGTTAGTTGTCCAACGCGCCTCCCGGTTGCCCTGCCAGCTAACGGGAGTCGACTGTACACCCTTCCTCACCCATTTTGGGCGAGAAAGCCTTCCTCGCCCAAATTTGGGCGAGGAAGCAATCCTCGCCCAAATTTGGGTGATAAAGTATACCTCGCCCAAAATTGAGTATTGATCATGACTTTTTCATTCTCAGTGTATAATAACGAAATTCCAAATTCTGTTTCAAACTGCCCCACCCTCCCTTACGCTACGTGAATCACTGCACTCTCAGCACGTTACCGTATTTTTCCTCATTAATTACGTATTCGTATAAACAGCAATAACAAGTACTGAGTATTTTCTAAGTAAGTAATGACTAATTTCCTTTGTAAAATTATGTACCAAACAAAATTTTCAGTACATTATTTATCCTTTTCTTAGTAGTTCTTTATAAAAAGGAAACATATGGTTGCACAAATCACTTGCATAAGTACTGAGAAAGTGAGCAAAAAGTCAATAACGTGCAGAGAGTGTGGTGATTTACGCTACCTTTCCGTTTACATGATAATACCACTTCACCGGAATATCGTTCGAATCCCAGGTTTTACCGTGTAGTTTGTGACATAAATCGTTCCAACTTCTTGAATGTACCCCAAATTTGGAGATCCCCTACCGTACACACAATTATTTTGAACACTGTGAACCAAGCACGTCGCGTATGCTGCACTGCCTTGCGTGCAATATGTCCTATTCTGATGCACGGGAAGTCCGTGCGATTGGAAAGTATTCGTTTGATGAAACCGGGTTGAAACGCATTTCACCAATTAACGCCACACGTATAGCCTTGGTGTGTGAATGCTCACCCTCAAGACATTTGCGACTACACTTTACAAACAAGAAGAGGTTGTCAAAACAAAATATTTTGAGCGTGCAGAAGCGTAAGAAATGACTTGCTAAGTTTCCGAACTGTTCCATCGTATAGTTTGTACCTTCACATGCTTTCAATTACTTCGTGAGCATGTTTCAGGATGATAAGTAAACGCGTCTGAACAGAATAATCCTAAGTTCCAGGGTAGATCTAAGACGACCCTAACTGTCAGAGCAGATCCAAGACAATCCTCTATTTTTGTGTCAATTGTGAACTATTCCAGTTGCACATCACGTGAAAAGCGGTGACTTCTCAAAGTCCGTGACGGCAACATACTTCATAAAATTACTCGCCGAAGGGCTTGTTACAATGTTTAATCCTTATATAAATAAGTGGACATTGTATTTCAGATGTATCGAGATTCTCTGATTTGCAGTGAAGATAGCACACACTAAATGTCATGGGACTTCTTTTCGCCCATGAATGATGCAATTTTAAGCACACCCAGTGGTGATGCAATGTTGTGTCCGCCAGGCGGGACAAATTGTCTAGTGAAAGTACAATTTGCAGCAGGCGTCGGACAAAATGTGTCGCCAGGCGGGAACAAAATTAAATCAGCGTCGGCTGTGCTTAAAATAGCATAAATCGTGGGACAAAAAATGTCTCATGACATTTAGTGTGTACACCTATAGGTACCTCTGCAGTTAAGATAGTTCTAAATCTGCTCTGACAGTTATGATTATTCTATCAGGACGCGTGGAAGTGTGTGCCTGGTGATAGCCTTCATCGTCCATCACTTTCCAGGTGGGGTCGGTTTAGGTGCCGGCAGTGCGACCTGAGGCCCTCAGAGGCCTGCCCGTCCGCCGCGCACAAGATCTGCGCGCGTTGCGGCGAGGCTCTGGAGGCCCAGGTTGCACCCTGGCGGAGCGAGGACTGGGCCCAGCTGCAGGCCGCCACGGGCACTCTGGAGATGACTCTGCGCGCCAAGGACTCCCAGTGGAGGGCCAAAGTGCCGCTGGGCGAGAGCCGGCCGGACCTGGAGCCGCTGCTGCGGGAGATGCTCTTCCAGTTGCACGCCGACGGACTCATCAACAAGGTGACCGCACACTGCTAGAAAAAAACAACAACAAAAGTACACAAATTTCTGGCAGATATTTTGTTAGGAATTTATTGTACTTTCAAAGTGCAACAATCGTTGCTCAAAGCGAGGGGTCAGCCACTCTTGTAATCGTGCGTCCACTTCGTCCAGTAATCATTGGTAATCACGCGCCTAAACTGGCTATTTTCGCCGTTTTTATCGGATTTTGGGGGGTTTTCTTATGAAAATGTGCCAAAATGATCAGCTGGCCAAAATTATTGAGTTTTTAGAGTATTTTCGTAGGTAATCACTGGTAATCAGTAATCCTGTGTACACTCCTGAGCTGAGTGGTTGACAAAGTATAATGGAACCGGCATAAGGTGTGCTATGCAGTCCAGGCCTCGTTGTGGTTTGTAGAATTCTCGTTGTACTTGATCCCTCACTGAGAATGAATTGGTCACCACCATCACCCTTTAAATGGGTGATGCAACTTCGTTGCCCAAATTTTGGTGACGGAAAATTCATCACCCGAAATTTGGTAACAGGCGTTTGTCGCCCAAATTTGGGCAACGCCGTCCGTCGACGACGCCGTGAGGTTCCCGATGGCGTCCTTCCGGGGCCACCACGATGACCGGAGGCCTCAACGCCACATTGGGTCATCGTGGTGGCCCCGGAAGAGCGTCATCGGGGACCTTACGGCGTCGCCGACGACGTTACCCAAATTTGGGCGACGATTTTATGACTGCGCAAAATTTGGTCACCGCTGGCTCGTCACCCAAATTTGGGCAACGGTGCGTGCGTTACCCAATGAAAGGGTGATGGTGGTGACTCTTTCATTCTCAGTGGCTGGAGTACTTTTATTGTACAGTATTTGTTGTACATTTGTTGTACTATTCACTCTTTTTCTTGCAGTGCACTCCGAGACACGTTGACACGAGCTTGCAGAAATGTCACGCTACTTTTGAGCTTTGTGTCGTTTGGGTGCGCTTAAGCTGTAATTCATGGCTGATACACATGTGACATTTTGTTGTCACGCTCGCCTCAGCGTGTCATGTTGTGTGAGACCATGTGCTTAAGTCGCACATAGTATTTAAGTGTGCTTTGTCTCGTTTCCCTCCAGGTGTCGACTGGTTCGGAGGAGGCGGCCGCGTCTGGCCCCGCTCCGCTTCCCCGTGCTTCACCGGGCATCGCCATGAACTTGGACCACATCCAGCCCAATTATGATAGTGAAAGTGACGACGAGGACACTCCCAAGGAGAAAGAGATGACTCAGCAAATGAAGACCGCGTTGGAGCGTGCCCGCCGCAACCCTGTGAGTACACCGGTTAAACTAATGCGTAGTGGTGGGTGCTCTCCGCTTCCATGAGGTTTTAGCTTTTACGCCTGAAATCAAGCGTGGCCCTTGCGCCAAGATGCCCCCTATTTTAATGCACGGAACAGTTTCTTGTGTTATGTGTGTATGCTTTATGTCGGGTTGCGTAACGTCTTTAACTGTGAGTCTACACACTAAATGTTTTATGTAGAATTTTGTACGTGCCACTTGCACGATTTTGTGCATGCGGGGAATTTGCATAATATTATGCGTGAAAATGCATGAATTTATGCAAATTCACGCACAGTTTTATGCACGACGGAACACAAGTTTAAAATTATGCATCACCACGTACAAAATTGTACATAAACATCTAGTGTGTATCCTTGACTCAAGCATAGACTTACGGTTCATACGTCATTTGCGTCCCTCTGAAGCGAACCATCCACTGTTGTTGAACCCTTCTAAACTATAAGTCAGGCCGTACGTACACTGTCAGAAATCAGCTCCGAAATTTTATGGAGAGGACCCCTACAATCACGTTCGTGGAGACTCCATTCATTTTCCATCTTTTTCGGAGAGATTTTCTCAGGGCTTAAACAGATGTTCTTCGCAGCATTACTGGGGTCCTGGTGGGAGGTAAAATGCATGTCTTTTCTCAGATGTGTTAAAGAGGCCTTCGCTGAAGCATTCTTTAGTCTGAAATGGTCAAAGAAGGGACAATCTCCTTCGAGCTCATTTGACTTATATCCTGTAGCTTTCCCTTAATATCGTGAAAACTGACGTAAACAAGTATGGGTTTTTACCTTTCCCTCATTTTTTTAACTGGTTGCAAACCTTTTTTTGTGATAGTGAAGCATGCATTTTGTTCAAAATTCCGAACCTTTTCGGAGAAAGCCCAGAATTTGCATTTATGGAGAGCACCATGCAGAAGTTTCGGAAAAACTCCATGATTTTTCCATAATTTTTTTTCGGAATTTTCTGACAGTGTGGGGGTTTTACGAGTTATTTTCAGCCTATGTCGTGTTACGTATATCGAACTTCAAAACACATCTAATAGGCGTGACTGCCTGCCTAGCCGCCATTCCTCTGCCTTACCTCCTCTGCCCGCAAATAATTTTTGGAAACAGAATTTTTAAACCCTCCGAAGTGTACACACTAAATGCTTTTGTACAAATTTTGTACGAGACATCACAGTTTTTTGTGCATACGAACTTTTCGTACAAATGTGTACAAAATTTTGCACAATTTTGTACAAAAATGGCGAAATAGGTGCAGTTTTTCGAACGAAAATTGTACGAAAATTTCGTGTGCACTAAAAATGTGATGTCTCGTACAAAATTGTACATGACATTTAGTGTGTACTACCCCCTAAAGAAAAAAGCCTCGTCACGATCTAATGACTGCGACATCGTATTCACGCATTAAACCGTCACTAGGAACATTTTGAGTGTATAACGTACAAATTATTTAGGTTGTAATGCGAAGAAATTGCTCGTCTACGAAGTATTTTCTTTGTACGTCAATTCATACTATACTCATATAGTATTTTGCTAGAAATGGTTTTTTCTACGCCCGGCCTAAATTAATTTGTAAGGTCTCCTGAGTGCTCAAACGAACAGTGCGAAATTCACATCGTGATGAATATGAAGTCAAAAGTCTCATTCGTCGCGAACGAATGTCCGAAGGTGATACTTTTAGGACGTTTTTGACGATACAATTGAGTATCGCCATAAAGTGTACCTAAGTATCGCCTTTGCATTTGCAGTGCAGTGGTCTTACGACGGATTTTTCTGCATCCCAGGTGCGTAAGCTGCTGCGCCTGCACTGCTACAGTCACCTCGGGTGGAGCCTGCAGATCCTGCAGGCAGTGGCGCCGCACTTGGAGGAGCTGGACGCGATGGAGGCGGAGCGAGAGCATCTGGAGGTGGTTCGCAACATGCCGTCGCTGCGGAAGCTCCGACTGATGACCGGCGACCTGTGGGAGGAAGCGCCGCCGCTGCCACCGCAACTGGAGGATCTGGACATCTACCGCGGCAGCCTGGACCACACCCTATCCATTCGGCGCATGCCCCGCCTCCGCAGGTACACTGCAAATTGGATAGAAAGACTTGGCGCCAAAATATGGCGAGTCTCGCCAAGTTTTGGTCCAAAGGCGAGACTTTCGTGTCTGACCACGGCCTTGAGGCCGTAACCGTCCGGCGCATTACGGCCTTTAGGTGGCGGTCAGACACATAAGTCTTGCCATTTTGTGGTAGATTTCTGTGTCTGACCGTTCTGTGGCGAGACTTTCAGGTCTGACCAAAAGTTGGCGAGATTTTTATGTCTCGCCTCTGGAGTGGCGAGATGTCTGCCCTTGGGATTTGTAGTGTAGGAAGGTTCAGTCAAGAATCTTCTGACCACTCGTTAATACCTACGAAGCATTTGCTTCACACTACGAAGAAAATGAAGGCTTTGTAGAATTGCTTTGTAGAAACGCTCTCTTTTCAGAAGGATTTTTCTTTGTAATACGAAGAGGCATTTTTTTTAAGAAGTCCGATCGTGGAACACGACCGATGCCGATTTCCTCCATTTTTGGCCCGCCCTTCTATTCAAAAAATAGGGGGAGGGCCTATGCATTTGCCTTTGTGTCTGTGTGTTGTTGTTGTTGTTGTTGTTGTTGTTGTTGTTGTTGGCGTCTGTGTACAAGGAAGGAGTTAAGCTAGAGTAACCAGATTTGGAGGGTACTTCAGGAGTACCGTCCAAACAAATAATCCGGTGGTGCAAATCCCGTCCGGGTCGCACAAGGGCTGCTGCAGGTGCATCATGGTTTACATGAGCGGGAGGGGGATTTCCGCCATTATTGGTGCTAGCAGGGCACATAGGGGTATTTTTGGAATCGGGGCGACGAGACAAGATGAATGGGCCTGGTCCCGACTCCATCGGCCGCTTTTACAAGTTGGCCAGATCAGGATCTTCAAAAAAGGGGGTCGACCGACTAAAAAAATTTATTGCAGATTTCGATTGGTCTCAGCAAGACCTTTTCAACGAGGGGTCGGAGGGGTCCAGGAGCCCGACTTCGTCTATTAGTCACATCAGGATCTTCAAAAAAGGGGGTCGACCGACTGAAAATTTTTACTTAAGTTTTCGATAGGTCTTGGCAAGACCTCTTCAACGAGGGGTCGGAAGGGGGGTCCAGGAGCCCGCCTTCATGAGTTATGGGAAAAAGTGCGACGGACTCGTTTTGCGCTCCTGCTATGCCTCTATTGCAAGGAGTTGCAGTAGCATGGCAAATATGGGTATTTTCGGAATGAGGGCGAAGAGACAAATGAAATGGGCATATTCTAAGGACAGTTGGAGTAAAAAGTGTAAGGACTATTGCATATTGTGAATAGAAGGGCGGGCCTAAGTCACGATGGTACATCGATAACTTTGCTTTACCCGCTCACGGTGTGTGTGATGCGAGCGGGCCGAAGGCCCGGGCCTTCGACTGGCCAAGTTGGGTCTGATGCGAGGGCCGAAGGCCCGAGAAAAGGCCGCCGGCAGGCCAAGCTGGGCCGGCCCCCTGTCGAACCGAGTTGCCGGCGCAGCGAAGCGGAGCTGGCAACTCGGTTCGACGGAAGGGCGGGCCCTAGCTTGTTTGGTCAAAAGTAGTCCTTGTGAGTCTAAGAAAGGCCACAAATTTTTTGGGCCGAAATATGCACCGTTCAGATTCTATGGGCAATTTTCGTTTTCTCTGACAACTTTTCACATAATATGGCCAAAATTGAAAAATCACCTTTCTGAGGCCTCTATGCACTCGATTGAGCTCAAAATGTGGTATCTTATGTAAAATCACGCGAGGAACACGAATCCGGTGCCCGTTTGTTGATAGGACAACCCAAACAGATGTTATGACTGTTTTTCAGGTTTTGTAGTGGTTTTTACTTTTCTTGGGGTTTTGGTGTTCGGCATCGATTTTCGCCAATCCGATGAGTGGATTTTATAGATAAAGGACCAATCTATCATACTACGAGATAAAAAGTTTGTGTACGCCGCGTGAAAAGCAGTGGCGCTGCAAAAATTGAAAAACCGTCATTTCTGGGTAGTTTTAGATCAGATAAGCCACCTTTCGCGTGACCGTCTCCGCCCCATATTCAGTCTAAATATTGTCCCAAGTGATGTCAGAGTTGGTGTGAAATTTCACCGCTGTAGCTCAAGTAGTTTGGAAATGGCAGCTTTCTAAAGTTTTGCAATCGCGTAAGGCATTTACTTTAAGTAGAATTGCGGTAAATGTGAAGACTTGTCACAGATCGGGTAATAAATGAGATAGATGAGTGCGTCAAAGTTCTCTAGGCGTAATTTTGGACAAGGAATCCGATTTTGCCGGTACGAAGGCCCTAGGTGTACTCTAAAACTACGTTTTCGTGCGAACCACATAAAAATGGCCATTTTTCCAACTTCAGAGTTCGCCTAGGGTCTTCGTAGCAGCAAACCCGGGTGGAAGGATCTGCAGTTCAAGTGTAGTTTGAACTCAGTGGAAAAACTGCAGTATTGGAACAGTACTATGGATTCAAAAGTAACTGCAAAAGTATTAGAGTTGAAAACTTCTATTTATGTGCATTTATCACTGACTTTTAACTAATAATAAATTGCTCTCCTGGTCTTCAGCCTTATTACAGAGCGCCTCTACAGAAAGATTTCAGTTTTGACTTAGTTTAAATTATAGTCACTACAATAGATAAGAAGTACAGAAGTAAGTGAAGTTGATGACTAGTTCTTAGGCAGTTAGACTGCATGGTAGTGTCGTGGTTAGAGAGTGCAGAAGAATCTGAAGAAAAACTGCAGTTCTAACTGAGTTTCCCTGCTAATGCCAGCGGCACCAGGCCTTATTATGTGATCGCGTTGGGTGGATGGCCTTCCCAGGCAGGTGGCGTAGACCAGTGGATAAGGCACTTGGTCCGCAACCAAAAGGTGCGAGGTTCGATTCCCCGCAAAGTATCTGATTTCATCATCAGACGAGAAGGAAGTTGGCCAAGGAAGGTCGAAGGGGGCAACAGAATGCAACAGAAGTAGGAAAATTGAACGTTCAAATTCATTTTTTAAACACGTACTTTTAACACTACAATTTAACTGCATTCGTTTTTTAAGTGAATTCTGTAGGTGCAACTATGTTTAATAAGTACATTCACTGCAGTGTAAAATTGGTTTAAACTGTAGTCAAAACTGCAGTTGGGCGAAAAAACTGGTACTTTTTCTGCAGTTTTTCTACACTTTTTGTATAAAATTCTATAGTCTTTTTGTAGTTAATTACGGTTACAGAATAGTTTAAACACAGAAAATTCTTGGCTTTTCTTCCACTTTTTTTATAATTCAAAGTTACTTAAAACACCAAGTTAAGTTAAGTAAAACGCAAGTGAAGAAGTGCTGTTCAGACTACAGATCCTTCCGCCCGATTTAAATCGGATTCCTTGTCCAAAATTACGCTTAAAGAACTTTGACGCACTCATCTATCTCATTTATTACCCGATCTGTGACAAGTCTTCACATTTACCGCAATTCTACTTAAAGTAAATGCCTTACGTGATTGCAAAACTTTAGAAAGCTGCCATTTCCAAACTACTTGAGCTACAGCGGTGAAATTTCACACCAACTCTGACATCACTTGGGACAATATTTAGACTGAATATGGGGCGGAGACGGTCACGCGAAAGGTGGCTTATCTGATCTAAAACTACCCAGAAATGACGGTTTTTCAATTTTTGCAGCGCCACTGCTTTTCACGCGGCGTACACAAACTTTTTATCTCGTAGTATGATAGATTGGTCCTTTATCTATAAAATCCACTCATCGGATTGGCGAAAATCGATGCCGAACACCAAAACCCCAAGAAAAGTAAAAACCACTACAAAACCTGAAAAACAGTCATAACATCTGTTTGGGTTGTCCTATCAACAAACGGGCACCGGATTCGTGTTCCTCGCGTGATTTTACATAAGATACCACATTTTGAGCTCAATCGAGTGCATAGAGGCCTCAGAAAGGTGATTTTTCAATTTTGGCCATATTATGTGAAAAGTTGTCAGAGAAAACGAAAATTGCCCATAGAATCTGAACGGTGCATATTTCGGCCCAAAAAATTTGTGGCCTTTCTTAGACCCACAAGGACTGCCTTTGACCAAAAAATGGAGGAAATCGGCATCGGTCGTGTTCCACGATCGGACTTCTTAAAAAAAATGCCTCGAAGCATTTGATCCAGGAAGCGGAAGAAGGGGATAACTCAATTTTGGCCATTTTTCAGGAGAAACAAAAAACTGTTAGCAGGGAAAACTAAAACAAAACAAATGAATGTTGCAGATGTTAATAATTTCAAAAAGCATTAGTAAAATTTTGGAAAAAAAATCAAAAGTGTAAGGTCACTCCGTAGAGGATTTCTGCGACTTATCACTTTCCGTTGAAATGGAAAACAGAGTCAGCTCACCTTATATTTCCTAAACAAAGAGGAATTTTGAGACAAGTCAAGTGGAACAATAGTCTGCATAAAGTGTATGTTACTCTGGTGTATTTTTTGGACTTAGCTCTTTTTTCCAAATTGAAATTTAAAATTAAGGGGGGGTTAAGTTGAGTTGATTCTTTTTACACTAGATCCATAAAAACACAAGTTGAGTTACATCCTTTTGCCAATTTGTCAAACGGACTCATGTAGACTAAGGTTGAGTTATCTCCATTTTCCAATGAAATTTAGACTGTATAAGGGGTTAAGTTGAGTTATACCCTTTTTCCATGTGGATTTTCTCCTAAACTGCTTGGAATTCAGTCAAATAATTTGGTGTAATGATGTAAACCATTCTAAGGCACAATAATAAAATAAAAACTCAATTTGGGGATAAGTCAAGTTATTCCCTTCTTCCGCTTCCTGGATCATTTCTTCGAAGCGTTTTCTTCGTAATCCGAAGCAATTCTTCGTGGAGTTTTTACTGTGGTGGTTCTTATCGAATGAATGATCGGTACTACGGCCAGAAATGTTGCTACACTGAGATTCCAAACGCTACGAGTATAGCACGTATGGTGCAATGCGCTGTGATATCGCACCATACGTGCAATGCCACAGCCATATTGCACCTTTGGTGCAATGCTTCCCGAAAAAGCTCTATGCTAATGCATGGGGAATGGGAGGCATTGCACTTCATGTGCAATGCTTTTGCATTGCACCAATTGACGCTATACTCATAGCGTTTAGATTCTCAGTGTAGAGGTTCCTTTGTAAAGTTCTTGGATTGACCTAAAATATTTGTAAATTTCCGAGAACACTCTTAAAAGCCTACGAAGCATTTGCTTCTCATAAGTGCGCAGAAAATGAAGGCATTGTAGAATTGCTTCATATTACGGAGGATTTTGCTTAGCATTTCTTTGTGGATTTTACATCGCCTTCATTTTATTCGTATTACGAAGCGATTCTTTGTTGAGTTTTTATTGTGAATCTTTGTCGATTCTGCGTGAACTTACGAAGGTGCCTTCGGCAACACTCTTGCCCGAGGTACCTTCGTAAATTTCGTACATTCTTTCTACAGTCTGCATTCTTGCTTGTCGCACCAGGTTGACGCTGAGCTACAGCCGCATGAAGTCCTTCCCGCCGTTGCCGCCACACCATTGCGGCCTGGAGTACCTCAACATCCGCGGCAGGGGGTGCAGCGAAGACAAAGACAGCATCATCATGTCCTTGATCCGTGCCCACGGCGCCACCCTGCAAGAGCTGCACATCTCGACCACCAGCCAGAAGCTTACCAAACCGTTGGCGACGGGCGAATTTTTCGAGGACCTGGGCCCCAAGCTGGGGCAGTGCGGCCTGCGTTCTCTGAAATTCCTTGTTCTGTCGAGAGACCCCCCCTTGAGGTTCCGTGACGAGGGCGAACCCAAGGGGCACAGCGTTCCGTCCTGCAAGCAGCAAGTGAAGGAGATCACCGAGGCTCTCAAGGGGGGCAGCCCGACCCTCAAGACACGAATCATTTGCAGCATCTGCGACAAGCACTGGCTCAAGTAAAATTCCGCTTCGAGTTCTGGTGAGGTACCTGACCCTCGGTTGTAATTTGTCACCTAAGTTAGGTTTATTTCTGTCCAATCTGGAATTTAAATATTGTATATCAAGAATTAGCTCCCGTCTGTCCAGTATCTCACTTCTACCGGATTTAAGACCACTGCGCTCGTTGCCTGTGAGAAGTTGACTGTCTTGGAATTCTAAAAATTGATGCCAAATTGTACAGTTATCAAGTTCTGTGCAGTTTATAAGGAAAGTTCTGTGCCAACATAGCTTCAAACTGTGTGTGAGCACTGTTACTAAGCGGCCAAAATGTTTCTTTGCAGTATGAAGATTTTTTTTCTGGCTTCGTAAATGGATAAAAATGGAAGAATCTGTAACTTTAAGTTCGTTTGTGCGATTGTACTTTTTCATACTGGAATGTTCTTGTATTCAGAGTGAATTAAAGAACTGATTGCAACGCTGTCAGTGCTGGATTCCTCCTACGCCCACAATCATAAGACGTACAATGTGCCTGGCACACACTTGAGTTTGCAGAGTACGTTACTGACTTTTCATTTATCAACAATTACGTAATTGTTTCAGCAAGGACAACACTAAGTATTTTCTGAGGAAGTTTGACTAGTTTCCTTCCTGACATTACACTGCAAATCCAAGTGTGGGATGGATACTAAATAACGTGGAACAAACTGTCCAACGCTTGGAAGCGTAGGACAAAGTGTCCCGTTCCACTTTTGTAGGCGTGGGACAAACCGCGTCCCACGTGGGAGAATCTGTCCCACGTTATCTAGTGCATGCCTGTCCTACACGCGGGTTTGCAAGTGTATTAATGCGAATAAACGTGAACGAAGAGTTAACTGTTTAACACTTCCTAATTAGTTCTTTATCAAACGCTAGGTACGTTTTATGGTTGCACAAATTACTTCTATGCGTACCGACGTAAAAAATCAGTAACGTGCTGACAGTGTGGCATGTCCGTCAAGCATTGCAAAAATTTGTTGTCACTTAATACCAAAATCGCGGATGACGATTTTCATCAAAGCGCCTTTAGTTAAGGGGAGGTTCTACTGAAAATATTGCATTTTTCAAATTGAGACCCAGTGTAAAAATTTGTTGCAGATGTATAGTAATACATAGTTAATGGTCAAACATGAAATTCAGAGCCCAATACCTCCCTCCAAATCCAGTCGAAGAGGTTTTTTCAGCCTGTTGTAGCAATATCTTAAAAAATTCTCCTACGCAAAGCATTTCAACGTAAACTGATGTTCTCGACATTTTTCACTTCTTTGGCTCATATGCAATAAAGCATGGCATCACCAAGACATGGGACCCAACAAATTTATTTTGTCGCTGCTTTTCAGAAAAAAAGTCACTAAAATATCAGAAATTTTAACATTTTCTTGAAATTTTATTGACATGCTGTCTTAAAAACACAGCTTACGGTTTTGTAATGGTCCCAGTATCTTACTAATGCCACGGTTTATCAATTATGAACCAAAGAAGTGAAAAATGCCCAGAACATCAGTTTACGTTGAAATACTTTGCGTAGGAGAGTTTTTCAAGTTACGACTGGAAATAGCAGAAAATTCCTCTTCGACTGGGTTGGGGGCTAGGTATTGCTCTCCAAACTTCAAATTTAACTATTTACTATGAAATACTTTAAATTTACAATGAATATTGATAATGGGACTCAATTTGAAGAAAGTAAGATTTTCAGTAGAACCTCCCCTTAATGCATGGACATGACAACACTGTGGCAAAAAGGTACGGAAAATCCTGTTAATTTTTTTGCCAGGATTCTCCGTAGCCCTCTTATCAATATTCTCCGTAGGCTCTTACAGTATTCTCCGTAGGGCCGCACAGTATTCTCTGTAAATCCGCACAGTCTTCTCCGTAGGACCTCGAAGACTGTATAGTCCTACGGAGATCACTGTGCGGTCCTACGGAGAATACTGTGCGGTCCTACAGAAAATACTGTACACACTAAATTACTATGTAGGTTTTTCTGCGCGCTAATGCACGAAATTGTACATGCACTTCCTAACGCACGAATTTGTGCGCGACAATGCACGATTTCCTGCATACTTGCGCACGAAATCGTGCATTATTGCGCACAAATTCGTGCGTTACGAAGTGCATGTACAATTTCGTGCATTAGCGCACAGAAAAACCTACATAGTAATTTAGTGTGTAAGAGCCTACGGAGAATATTGATAAGGGGCCTACGGAGAATTACCACAAGCTGTTTACAGAATTTTCCGTAGCTTTTTGCCACAGTGTTAACTAAGTCATCAAATGTTTTGATGACACTCTTGAAAGGAACATTAGCCTTTTAATTGTCAACAAGTGACAACCAAGCTTTTCACTGTGCGGCTGCTCCTAAACCAGTCAGACTGCACACTTAATGTTATGTACACTTTTGTACGAGACATCACAGTTTTTTGGTGCACACGAACTTTTTGTACAAATTTTGTACGAAAAACTGCACATATATCCACATTTTAGTGCAAACTCACGTACAAATTTGTGCGAAAATTTCGTGTGCACAAAAACCAGTGATGTCTCGTTCAAGATTTTTACCAAAACATTTAGTGTGTACCGGTTATACCGTTTCAGTTCCATGCGACGAACCTGCTGACGTGTTCACGATTTCCCCCTTTTCGGCCATGCAGTGCATGCAGGATGAAGTAACAAATGACGAAAGTAAGAACCAGTTAGCTTTATTGGAAAACTAAAAATTAAACGAGTTACTGTTTTAAAAAACGTTTCTCAGACAGACACGTTACAGTTATACTGCTCCTTGGAACAATGGAGACAAAATGTCAAAGATAGAAGACGTAGTTGTCATAATAATTGTTTAAAAGTCCAAGGTCAAAGCTACATAAACAACACTAGAATATGACAAATCTGGACACTCATATTGTTTAGAAAGAAACGCTGTCCTTTTTTTTTTACGGCGATGAAACTGAAAACATGCCAATGCCCAAACTACCATGATGAAGTGAGAAGCTAAGTTAGCACGAGTCTTTTCATCAGGGAACTCATTTCAAACGCCACTCCACTCTTTGATAACTTCTTCTGCAGCGACTCGAGGGTCTCCGTGGCGAGGTCTACCTTCCCCTGCTTGAACAGCACCTCAGCTTCTCCGCACTGCTCCCGTAAGGCCTTCTCCTCCGCCTCCCGGACGCGCAGCTCCCTTTCAAGACGCTTCTTCGTATTGAGGCGGGCGGCCTTCTTCGCCAGCGCCCCGAGGCGTTCCTCTGAAGTGAGCTCCTCGTTGGCAGCATCACCGGTTAGTGCAGCCAGTTCCATCTTGACAGTGTCCAGCTCAGCGGCAACCGTCTCGGTGAACCGCTCGGCCTCGGCGAGGGCGGCGGCCAGGCGGCACAGGGCGCAGCCTTCCTTGGCTTCCCGGACGTCGGCGGCACTGAGCGCGGAGAACCTCAGGCCGTGCGGGCACACCAGAGGCAGCGCCGGCCCAACGCGGCCCGCCTTGGCCAGCACCTCACTCACGTGCCGCCACGAGGCGGACCCGGACGCCGCCAGGCACGTCATGTTTCCCAGCATGAAGAAGCCTGTTGAGGATCAAGATAATACAACTCAGTACATTTGCTTGGAATCTGTGCCCCACACTGAGAATCCTAACGCTTTGAATATAGCATAGCGTCGATTGGTGCAATGCTTTTGAATTGCGCATTGTGTGCAATGCCTTCACACTAAATTCTTGTGGACTTTTTTATGCATAGTTATGCATGCGCAGAAACGTCCATATGTAATGTATAATATTATGCATCACTGTGTACATTTTATGCAGGAAGATGCATAAAACGTACACAGTGGTGCATAATTTTATACATACCTTATGGACGTTTCTGCGCATGCATAACTATGCATAAAAAATGCGTCCTCATGCATTTAAGAAGTCCACAAGAATTTAGTGTGTTCCCATTCCCGTGCATTAGCAGAGGGCATTTGCGGGACGCATTGCACGTATGGACATTGTACGTATGGAGCGATATCATAGAGCATTGCACCATTCGTTCTATGTAGGCGTTTGGGATTACAGTGCATTTCTAGGGATGTCGCAAGGACTTCCGCCACACTCAGAATCCAAATGCTAATACACAGCAAATCCAAGTGTGGGACACGAATTTGTCCCACGCTTAGAAACGTGGGACACGGCTTTGCTCCCACGCTTTCAAACGTGGGACATTTTGTCCCACGCTTACAAGCCTGGTACAGTTTGTCCCGCGTTATCTAGTGCATGCCTGTCCCACACACTTGCATTTGCAGTTTAGCGTCATTTGGTGCAATGCTTTTTGCATCGCACATGAAGTGCAAGTGCCTTCCCATTGCCATGAACTAGCATACGGCATTGTCGGGATGAATTGCACGTATTGTGCAATATGGGTATGGCATTGCACGTATGGTGCGATATCTTCGAGGGGGGAACAGCTTCCCACATTAATTGTACAAAATTTGACCACATTCCACATTCAGGTGGCAAAAACGCCTGTAAGTAGGCAACATGTGTGGCAAAAATGCCAGCAAGTACATTTCTGTATCGCCTACAAAGGGCCGTACAGAAAAATTTACCTATGACGTTACAAATCTAAAAGCGAAACTTGAGTATCTTTTTGGCGATAAAATTAAGTGTCGCCGGCTTAGCCGAAATCCTGCCTTCAAAACGACAATACTCAAGAGTGTCGGTACATTTGTTTACCGCCTTTTTGAAGGCAATATTTTCTATGCGGCTCGTTCCTGGCGATACTCCATTGTTTCGCCAGAAAAGGCACTAATTGGCTGAGCGATAGCGAAGCCCGTTACTCCAATGGGGTTAAAAAACATTTCCTGTCTGCGTGCGTGCGTGTGTGTGTGCGTGTGTGTGTGCACTACTCCTCCTGAACGGCTCGGCCGGTCTGGCTGAGATTTCGCAGGCTTATTAGGTATGTTCTTGGCGCGGCACACGCGAAATTTCACTATCCCAGCTCAACTGGTTCAGTTTTTATAGCCGAAAAACACCTAAAAAACGGCGAAAAATCGAGTTTTCTGCAAGTAGATCACCTCTGTCTTGAAGAAAGGGGGTCTGGGGGGCGGAGCCCCCCGGCCTCGACAAGTTAAAAAGTTACAAGGGCCAAGATCGTGTTATCTGTAGATGAAGCAACTCTTTCTAGAATTAAGGGGGGTCTGGGGGGCTCCCGGCATGCAACACGTAAGAAGTAACCGACGATGGACAAGCCAATGCCTGCCGAAGGCAGGCTAGCGCCGCAGGCCAAGGTAGGTACGCCAGGCGCGGATTGGAGGAACAGGCCGCGAGATATCGCGAAGCCTGTTACGACAAGACGCGGTCTGGCGTAAACCTACCTTGTGGTATTACCCTTGGATTTTGGAGTGTGAAAGCGGAAGACTAAAAATTTTGATTGCCTTACCAGTTTTGGCTCTGCTTAACGCGACGCACGCTCTGTTCTCTTTCTCCAAAAAGCCGATACAACCCGAAGAATTACTTCTCACTAAAGACAAGATGATGATCTCGTTCTCTTCGCCTTGGAAGTTGTCTACACACGTGGCTCTGATGGTCTTAGCATCACCTCCAATGTGGCGCAACTGCAATAAAAAAAAAAGTTAAATACAAAGAAGTTTAAACCTAAATGCCAGATGAGATCACTGGTAAATCTTAAGCGTAACTCTATGCTTGAGTCAAGGGTAAAGTTATGCTTGAAGACATTACGCTTGCACTGACAAAAATTTTGTCGTAACTTAGCAAAACATTTATCGCTAATTTTTTTGGCGACAAGATTTGTTGTGGAACGAATAGCTTGTTAAACCAAACTCGTACTGGAACTAAAGGATAATTTCACAACGACTAACTTGTAATAACACAGTAGCAGTCTACTTTCAAATACAAGTTGTTGACCAACAACAAATGTTGTTGGTCAACGACAAGTGTTGCAAGTTGAAAATGATTTTGTAATGTCTGGGACAAGTATTCATGGAGTACTTTTGTCGCTTAATTTATTTTGCTTAGTTCTTTTTTTAATAATAGTAATGTTGCTATGACTAAAGAAGACCAATATATGATTATTCATAATATGCTTTAATTGAGCAGATAATTGCAAAAGATTTTGTTTCCATACAAATAGTATCGTTAAGGGTGGTAACAAGAATTTTGTTCTTCAACAACAATTTGTCGCTTACAAGATTCAATGACATTTCTTTCGCTTTGGTTCATGATAAATTTCTTTGTTTTGGAACGACTAAATTTTCACTCATCTGATTGTTTCTATACAACCATTTTTTAACAGTGCATGAAATCAAGCAAAGATTAGGAAATCACCCATACATTTAGATAGTGGGAATCTTGGCGGATAGGCCTGTTACGCTTGATTTCAAGCGTAAACCGATTACGATTGAAAACACTGGGTAATACTACATTTTAGCTTCAGTAGTGATTATAGTACAGACTATAAAATCTACTAAACCTGAATTTTTGTCATTTCTTAAGTACTTTTTGATTTCTATATGATCTACTGACAATTTTATCCTAAAAAGATCAAAATTGGGCATATTTTAAGAGAAAATGGAACATTTTACGTCTGCTCAAAACGTCTAGGAACAAGAGAAAAATAGTCCATATGAGACTGAGAGTGTACTTAACAAGGTAGGTTTACGCCAGACCGCGTCTTGGCCTGGTCGCTGCCTGTTTCTCCAATCCGCGCCTGGCGTACCTACCTTGGCCTGCGGCGCTAGGCTGCCTTCGGCAGACAATGCTTGTCCATCATCAGTTACTTCAGAACTGTTGCATGCTGGGGGCCCCCAGACCCCCCTTCATTCTAGATAGAGGTGCTTCATCTACAAATTACACGATCTTGACCCTTGTAACTTTTCAACTTGTCGTGGCTGGGGGGCGGAGCCCCCCAGACCCCCCTTTCATCCAGACAGGAGAGGTCTACCGACAGAAAACTCGATTTTTCGCCGTTTTTTAGGTGTTTTTCGGCTATAAAAACTGAACCACTTGAGCTAGGATGGTGAAATTTCGCGTGTGCCGAGCCAAGAACATACCTAATAACCCTGCAAAATCTCAGCCAGATCGGCCGAGCCGTTCAGGAGGAGTAGTGTACACACACACACACACACACACACACACACACACACAGACAGACAGACAGACAGACACACAGACAGACAAAACTTTTCAACCGCACTGGAGTAACAGGCTTCGCTATCGCTCAGCCAAAAACCCGGTTTGATTACCCACTCCGGATACCTTAAGGGCTCAGGCAGACCTCTTAATCAACATTACTGGTGCGTAAGGTAACTTTATGCTCGAGGCAAGCATGGAGTTACACTTTAAGATGTTACGCTTGAAATAAAGCATACACTGAAAATTCCCCCAAGTTAAGTTAGGGTTAGGGCGGGGAAGAACTGGACACCCCACCCCACTTCAAATACTGGAGGCATAGGAAAAACAACTATCAAAAGTTGTTCCGTGGCATCAGCAGTTCATTACATGACAGTTGTCAGGCCAGTACATACGGCATTTGAAGTAAAATGTGGGGTGTCCAGTTCTTCCCCTGTTCAGTTTTTCCCCGCACTGACCCTAAGAGGAATCTTAGCGAAATAAACTGTTACTCTAGATTTCAAGAATAAAATGGTAACGCCTAAAACAAAGAGTAACAGCACAGTTTGGTATTTTTAGTGATATTAGACTTGCAGCACAAAGTCCAAAGTATTTTGAATTCGGATGTCCACTTTACTGTGTTCGACTCAAGATAAATATCGGTAAAGCAAGGTAAAGCAGGATAAAGAATTTTAATATTTTCACTATGGTCTCTTACTGCCGTGAGTTGCGCTTAAATGGTGCTTTATTTGTTGACACCGTTCCAGAGAGTTACGCTAAGTACTCTGAAAACGGTCGAAAGAAACAACAGTTGTGAATGGTCTACGCTTGAAAACATACGCACGTGTTTTAGCACCAGGCCGAGCTGTTTCCTGTAGGTTGTCAATATTGTGATCTTGTCTGCATCGTACCCTTGATGGAGCAAGTAAGCTCCAAGTTCTGCAGCCATCTCTGCCTCTTGAGCGTGGCAGTAACCAGTACCCTCCTACAAAATCAGAAACAAAACAAAAAAAGTTAGGCCAGGAACAGCAGTTACGAAGAAGGAGGAAGAAATTTCGGGCCTTGCTGCAAATTGAACCGGTTGGGAACTACAGCGTACTCAAAATGTTCCTAATCTTTCCCTCAACATGATTTTTATACGTTTCGAGGATTGGTCTAAGGGTAAAATTCAAAGGGATTGACACAAATTCGAGACATAAAAAAATAACCTACCCTTTTGAAAAGATGTTCGAAGTTAAGGGTAATAACTTTAACTCTTATGATAACGTTATGATGCCCTTATGAGGTAAGTTAAGGATCCCTGTAAAGCAGTGGGACCGAGGGCAGACCGATGCGTTTTCTCTTTGCGTGGAACATGTATGAGCGTTAGAGCACTGAAAATTGAAGAGTTAGAACTCTGACCAAATCTCGGCGAGGATTAAGGTGAGATGTGGGTGAAAATTTGTACCAAAATTGATTAAAATGATAAATTTGAACAGTAAATCGCCTGATTGAGAAATCTGTTTTTACTCGTTACTGTTAGACTGTTAATACTGTTTAGGGGTAAAATTCAAGGGGATTGACACGACCTGAACCTCATGTCGTCAGAACTTGATGAAAGTGGGCTCAAATGTTACCCTCATAGGGGTAAGCAAGCCCACAAAATTTGAACCCTCTAGCTCAACTAACATGGGCGCAGTGAACAATCTAATTTTCGCCTGAAATTCATTTTCACCTTTTTCAGCAAAATGCACATTTTTGGAAAAGTCGTCGCGCTGGCCGCCCCGACGGCCTTTCCTCCGCCTGATCGACGTTTCTAGACTCAAAATTGTCTGGGGAATCCGAATCTGGCGTCGGTTTTCCGATAGCGTTCCGATAAAAATCCAAAAATGGCACCTTTTTTTACGGAAATTCAGTTATTTTAGGGGTTCACGCGACAGGCCGTATCCGCTAGCCCCCAATCCAAACATGCCCGTTTCAACTTTTTTTCAGTTCAGGGACACTATAAGCTTAATTTTAAGATGGGCCCCGATATTGTGTATGGGTCTCGTTTAGGAGCTAGCCCTATGCCCAACTTTTGACTTTTTCCCTAAAACTTGTTTTTCTATGAAACCTTTAAAAAGGCATGGCCTCCTCAAAAAACGTCCTAGGCGGCAAATAAAGTAGTCTAACGGACGCAGAATTCCCCGAGGATCACGATGCTGCTCGTGCACTTGAGTTTTGGGTCCTCAAACACAGTCAAAACTCCAAAAAACAAAAAATTTATGTTAAATGCCACAAAATGTTGAACGGCAATTACGACCCTTTTCCCCGTCGCAAGGCCGCTTTGCCGTTGCCTACTCGGACTCCTTGGAGTTTCTACTTTGAGAATAAGCAGAAAAGGGTCAGCAGCCCACACTGGAAACTGCGGACTTCCCCGTAAGGGCGATGCACCGCGCCGCCAAGGTGGGCAACCAGTTTGACGCACCCCTCGGCCACAGGCAGTGGAGGTCGCGCGCGCCGCCCGGGTAGACATAGGCGGTGGGCCGAACGGAAAAAAGCTGTACGTCATGACCAGATATTGAGCTTTTACACAGTTGTAGTATGGACGTATGGTGACAATTTTGGCTGGAGAGGCAATTGATTCGTCCCCTAGGCTATTTTTCAAGGAAATTCCAGGAAATTGCCGTTAGTCCGTTTTTGACGTAGCTACGTTTCCAGTGGACCGATTTCAACACGCAAAGAATGCTTTCTGATGTAAAATTTAACAAGGAATCTGAAACTGCCCAGATTTAGCGTAGTTAAAATACTTTTGACTTTTAGGCCGACAAAGTTAGAATTTTATTTTCACACAAAAGCTCGAAGTTTTGTTCATTGGCCCATAACTTTTTTCCTCGCTTGATTTTGGGAAATGACCTTTTCTAACGGCTGTAGCCTGCTTCTTTTCGTAAAAAAATGAGCACAAAACCAACTTGGTACCTTGAACGGTGCCTGAGATAGGTGGGTGCGAAGCGCGCGCGGCGGCTCTAGGCGCAAGCGCGGGCCCGCCCGGCCCGGCCCTGTGGCCGCGCTAGCCAAAAAAGTCGCACATTCAGTGATAGAAGCATGAAACTTGACAGAGACGTTCTCAAAGGTATAAGAAACCATTCTGTACGAAGTCTTTTGGTTTTTTCGGACCGTTTGGCCAGAAACGTTCAATGTGTTCAAATTAAACATTTTTTTAAAAACTACATGCAAACTATGATAAACAGTGGCACCAAGTGACGTTTTCACAGACTTCGATGTCTCTTAACGTGAATCCTGCCTCATCCAAGGAATTGGAACACATGTGAACACCTTTGTGAACGATTTTTTTCATTTTCCTACATTGCTTCTAAGACAGCGGTTCTCAACCTTTTTTCGGCTCGCGACCCCAAATTTGTAGTCAAAGGTGCGATTTTATGCCTTAGTTTGGGAGAAGTGTTGTCTCAAAGTTGATCAAAACGGTCAAAAAAGCCTTAGAAAAATCATGTTTTGGGCCGACTATAAGCAGCCTGTGCGTCTGATTCGACGCGGGCCTTCGTACTTTCTCAACGGTCATTGGTCTTTGGACCTTCCTCTAGCATGCCTTTGTTACGGAGTGCGATTATCCGCCTTAGTCAGGGAGCAGTATTTGCTCAAAGTTGATCGAAACGGTCAAAAACGCCTGTAAAAAATCGTGTTTTGGGCCGACTTTAAGCAGCCTCTACGTCTGATCCGAGGCGCGCCTTCATACTTTCTCAACAGGCATTTGGTCTTTGGACCTTCTCTTAGCATGCCTTTGTTACGGATTATAATTATCTGCCTTAGTTTGGGAGCAGTATTGGCTCAAATTTGATCAAAACAGGCACCCGCGGCTTACCTCCGGATTACATCAAAACATTTCCAGGATTACCATTAGATTACGCCCGATTACCTCAGAATTTCCCCGGATTACCCCGGATTACTTCGGAATTTCTGGTTATCCGGATAACGGATTACCAATTTGCTGTACACCGGAGCGAAGTCATTTCCCCCTCGGTTTTGGGCCGATTTTAAGCAGCCACTGCGTCTGATCCGAGGCGGGCCTTTGTACTTTCTCATCGGGCATTTGGTCTTTGGACCTTCCTTTAGCATGGCTTCGTTACGGAGTGCGATTATGCGCCTTAGTTGGGAGCAGTCTTGTCTCAAAGTTGATCAAAACGGTCACAAATGCCATTAAAGTCGGTTTTGATCAACTTTGAGACAATACTGCACCCAAACTAAGGCGAATAATCGCACTCCGTAACAATGGCATCCTAAAGGAAGGTCCAAAGACCATATGCCTGGTTGCCTACCCGGGCGGCGCGCGCGACCTCCACTGCCTGTGGCCGAGGGGTGCGTCAAACTGGTTGCCCACCTTGGCGGCGCGGTGCATCGCCCTTACGGGGAAGTCCGCAGTTTCCAGTGTGGGCTGCTGACCCTTTTCTGCTTATTCTCAAAGTAGAAACTCCAAGGAGTCCGAGTAGGCAACGGCAAAGCGGCCTTGCGACGGGGAAAAGGGTCGTAATTGCCGTTCAACATTTTGTGGCATTTAACATAAACTTTTTGTTTTTTGGAGTTTTGACTGTGTTTGAGGCCCCAAAACTCAAGTGCACGTGCAGCATCGTGATCCTCGGGAAATTCTGCGTCCGTTAGACTACTTTATTTGCCGCCTAGGACGTTTTTTGAGGAGGCCATGCCTTTTTAAAGGTTTCATAGAAAAACAAGTTTTAGGGAAAAAGTCAAAAGTTGGGCATAGGGCTAGCTCCTAAACGAGACCCATACACAATATCGGGGCCCATCTTAAAATTAAGCTTATGGTGTCCCTTAACTGAAAAAAAGTTGAAACGGGCATGTTTGGATTGGGGGCTAGCGGATACGGCCTGTCGCGTGAACCCCTAAAATAACTGAATTTCCGTAAAAAAAGGTGCCATTTTTGGATTTTTATCGGAACGCTATCGGAAAACCGACGCCAGATTCGGATTCCCCAGACAATTTTGAGTCTAGAAACGTCGATCAGGCGGAGGAAAGGCCGTCGGGGCGGCCCCTTTCAAAGCTCTGTTTTCTTCATTGAACTGATTGCACATTTTCTTCAGAGTCAACTCACAAGATAGGTACTTTTGCTTTGTCTGCTTCCTGCAGTAATGAGACACGTAAGCAGGATAAGATTTAATGTGATCCAAGACTTTTTGCTTCACGTCTGCAGCCAAGGCATGAGAAGGAGTTTGTTTCCCTCGACGTTCATTGGGACCAATTCCAGTTGTAGTCTCCGATTTTTTCTTGAGGCAGATGCGAACAAATGTATCTGTTTCTCCAAGTGTATCGAGGAATGTTGATTTACAAACCTGATATCTACTCCCTTTGATGTCAAAGAAATATTTGTTTGAATATGTCTTTCCCCGGTTTGAAGCCTGCCACCTTTTTCTGGAGCGCTGAATTCTTTCAGTTTGAACTCTGGAGCAGATGTAGTTCACTCGCTTTTCGTAACTACCCATAGCCCAATACTCAGAAAATATAGCGTCACCAATTTCATTAGTAATGATGTTCTGACATTTCAGACGTTTACACTTGTGAACAGCTTTTCGTTGCCTTGCACTGACTGATACACCTTCACCAGACACATAAGCTTGACCACTATTTCGCTTGGCTTTGCGAGCAGCTCTTAGCTGTTTCTTAGTTATCTTCGGTGGGGGTGAAGATGGCTCATCAGGCATTTCTTCAAAACCTGCAGACAGAAGGTTTGCATGAATATAAGACCAAACACACAATTCCTTGATGGTGCATAAGAATTCAGAACTCACTAGCATCAACTGCAGAACCTCTATGACTAGGTACTTCAGAGGTGCCTTCATTTCCTGAACTGCTTTCATTATCATCTGTGTCATCTCCATTACAATTTGTGAAGTCAGTGTTTGGACCAAAGTTCCCCACAATCCATGAGGGATCATCATCATCAGAACCAATAAATAAATCATCTGAACTATCATCAGAAGTTGGTGTTAGTCCATAGGTTACTTTGGACGTTCTGTTTCTAAGATGGCGTTCTGAAAATCCAAAACAAATAGAGTAAGAATGGACCTTCAGACACTAGATAGAAGGGCCCACATTTTCAAAAATTAAGATGTAAAGTACATACGAGATGATGCAGAATTGCTTGTTGAGGTTTTGGTTGAGGGCAAAGGCTTGTTGAACCTACTAGCACCTGTAAAAGAAATAACAAAAATGGAAGCAACCGTCTCATAAGCCTCATTACCTTACTCTGATTCCATGGTCTCTCATGTCAAAGCACTAAATACCTGTTTCTGATTGAGGCAAGGGTCTAAGTTGTCCCATATTCACCAACACAGCTGTGAAAGGAAAAAAATAATTAATAGTGGAAAGGCTGCAAAAAATCCAAAATAAAACAGATGCTAGTGACTTGAAAGATTTACCTCGAGTTGAGGGTAAGACAGTCCCTTGTGAATCACAGCTATTTCTAATCACATGAGGTGGAGAGTTTTCTGAGGGTTTAGCTGGTGTCGGTATCCTTTTAGGAGGTGAGGGAGTCCCCTGAGAGTCACAGGCATTTCTTTTTGCAGCTGCAATAACAGTAAGGTATGAGGTATGAGTATCTATTCCAATAAATAATCATTCCACAAAAGATTGTTTTTGTTAACTCACAATGAGGTGGAGAGTTTTCCGAGGAATTGGTTGACACCTTGGATCTTTCGGTACTGGCTTTGGGTCGGGGTAGACCAACACGTGGAGCTAAACAATGAGGTGGAGAGTTTCCTGAGGGATTAGCTGACACTTGGAATCTTTTAGGTGGTAAGAATGTCCCCTCCAAGTCACAGGTATTTCTTTTCTCAGCTGCAAGAACAGTAAGGTATGAGTTGCTATTCCAATAAATGAATTATTCCACAAAAGAATGTCTTTGTTCATAGTCACATTTTGGATGAGGTAGAGACTTTTCCGAGGAATCAGTTGACACCTTGGATCCATTGGCTTTGGGTCGGGGTAGACCAACACGTGGAGCTAAACAAAGGGTTATAAATGAATTGTACTTGATAAATTTGAAAAGAAATAAAAGGATAGAAAAGGTTATGTGAATGAGAAAAAGATGCACTTAAATTTACCTTGAGGAGCTGGTAGGATTTTAGAGGATGTATCCACAAGAGCCAACTTTGTACTCTTTCTGTTACATTCCTTCCCCTCATCAAAACTTAAAGACCTGACCACAGCTGCAAAAAGAGAATACATGTAATTAACTAGACCCCATTTCCAGCATTATTTTAAAACTTCTTCTAAACACTTACATTTTAAAGGGGAGTTTTCCGATGAAAGTGGTGGTGCAGACTCTCCAATGGTCTTGCTGATTCGATTTTCACAGTCACTCTGAATGCATGCAGCAGCTGACAAGACCACTTTGGGCAACAGAGCTGAAAGCAGATTGACAATTTAGCAACATGAAACCTGAAAAGTAAAAAGCTTTTTACTATAGTGCCTTGTACTTACCTTGCTTAGCAGATGGCTGGTTACCCAACTGTGTCAGATTCTTGCCAGTGTCAGTGATTTTAGAAATACTTGAACTGCCTGCAAAAGAAAACATTTCCAAGAATATAAATAGAATGATACTTTGTAGCTTGTCCAATTAAAAACTTAACTTACAGGTACTATTGGATGAAGGGGAGTAATCCACAAGTCCTATTTTTCTACCTGAGGCTTTAGCAGAACCTAGTGAAGGCTGATTCAAACCTGCAACACAGAAGTTAGGGGCAGGTCACCAATCAAACCTTCTAGATGAATGAGCTAAAAACTGATCTAAGTCATAGCATAGGTTTGGAACAGCAATGTCATTTAATTTAAAGCGCAAGACCTTTAAGATAGCATCGTACAACATAAATTCATGCGGACAAAGGCAAGGTTTCATGAATAGAAACTATACCTGAAATGGATTCCACCCAGGCGTGGCACTTGTCATCCATGGATGTTGGCA
The DNA here is from genome assembly GCF_012932325.1 of Thrips palmi. NCBI lineage: Eukaryota > Metazoa > Arthropoda > Insecta > Thysanoptera > Thripidae > Thrips > Thrips palmi. The sequence goes on from NW_023144623.1 coordinate 629,524, forward strand.
GGGAAATCAAAGCCGCAGCAGCAGTCAAATCTGATGAAGATCTGTTGGACAACAGGACCTGCTTGGCAGATGGAAAATCCTCATGCCGCCACCGGTCCTGCATCTTCATCAGACAGGCTTTGAAGCGAGTTGGAATGCATTTTGCCGTTGGCCGATGAACAGGAGGCTTCAAGCCTGAAGATGTTGTTTTCGGCTGAGAGAAGCCAGACGGAGGTGCACTCAATGGCTCTGACATCAAACTAGGTGGCACTTCCTTGTCGGATCTAAATTTAGGTGAGGGCCACCTTCCTTCTGTTGAGTTGGAACCTGCACTATCACCCCTGCTGTAAAAGTGCTTGGGTGTCACTGGCATGATGGCCCCTAGCCTAGAACCAACAGAAAGACAAATACAAATTACCAAAGTGAACTAAACAAGAAAAATAGCAGCTGGAAGAGAGATGAAAAGAGCCCTGACAACCAAAAGAATAAAACACAGCACATGAAATCAAACAGAAATCACAACAAAAAGTTTTATGCTATGTGAAGCCTTAGGCAGCTCAAAGCTTAAACAGGTGAGCAACATAACGGTCTATAAGATAGGAAAAGGGAAATGCAAAGGGAACTGCTGTTAAGAAATACGAGGGCTTACTAAGTTCTCTACACCTGAATCTTCTGTTTGACAGGGCCTCGTACGCTATTACCGCGCCACAACAGAGTTCACAAGCCAACGATTAAGGTCGCGTCCGCGGCGGGCGCTAGCGAGTTCATGATAGCCAACACTGCACCACTCACATACTTGCGTGAAAATACTCCTAGTCTTGAAAACACCCCATGAATATATTTTTTGTTAACTTATGATAAGAGGCAACAAAATATGAAACGCACAGAAAATCATCATCTCCCTAGATTGCGGTTTCCCAGAAACAACATAATTTTTGTGGGGTTGGCCATATTGAAGCGATTGTTGTCTAACGACCAATGGCAACGCAGAAGTAGCCGATTCGCCGATTCCCTTCCAAACCTTTACCCCACCCGCCCCCACCTCACCCACCCCTCTCGTCCCTCCTCACTGCTAGCCACTACAAGCCACTGCACAGTGGAGCGAAACGCCAAAAAATGCGACATCGTGCGACATAGAATCATTTTCCGATCCCTCAGCTTTTTTCACGGCATATGGTCATTTCATGATGTTATCTAGTAAAAGAAATGATTTCCTGGTATTGGCTAGGCTTATAGAGCAAAAAATCGCGAAAAACACGAAAATTTTGTATCAAAATGTGCCATTTTTTACACGTTTTTTGCCCGTAAAACTGTCAGTTTTCGATTCTGCAACTTTTCTCAACAGATTCTGAAAGCTAAGGACAAGGCCTACAACTTTTGTTATGGTCGCAACACTGTAGCGAGGTCGGCTCTTCGAGTTTTTTGGCCTCAAAGGTTTTCCCTATAATAAATTTTATTGAAAAATTATTCCTATTTTGACAAATTTAGGTATTTTTGTGCCCTTGAGGTCTGTGTTGCCTCGCTACATCTATTTCCGGTTCTTATTAACTCGATCGGATGAATTGAAACTGGTTGGGATGTAAAGCGGACTGCAGGGGCACAAGAATACCTAAATTTGTCTAAATAAGAATAATTTTCCAGTGCAATTTATTATAGGAAAAACCTTTGAGGCCAAAAAAGTCGAAGAGCCGACCTCGCTACAGCGTTGCGACCAAAACAAAAGTTGTAGGCCTTGTCCTTAGCTTTCAGAATCTGTTGAGAAAAGTTGCAGAATCGAAAAAATGTCAGTTTTACGGGCAAAAAACGTGTAAAAAATGGTACATTTTAGTACAAAATTTTCATGTTTTTCGCGATTTTTTGCTCTACAAGCCTAGCCAATACCAGGAAATCATTTCTTTTACTAGATAACATCATGAAATGACCATATGCCGTGAAAAAAGCTGACAGATCGGAAAATGATTTTATGTCCCACGATGTCGCATTTTTTGGCGTTTCGCTCCACTGTGCACTGCAAGCCACTGCAAGCCAAGAAAACCATCAAGGAACTATCTCAAAAAAATGGTATCATTGAGTGAAAGTTCGTCCATGTGGACTAGTGGGGACGAAAGTATAGACAAAGATGAGACCTGGATGTTATCTGGGGAGGTGAAACTTTTGGAGAAGAAGTGGGAGGAGCTTCCTCCTTACTTCCTGGGTGGCAGGGCATTTGCCGAAAGAGAGATGTGAGTATTCTAGACATGGTACTGGTACTGGTAAACAGAAACGAATGCCCCTCTTTCAATTATTATTTTCTCTTGTCACAGTATGGATCCCCCCAAGTATAAGGCTTTGTTCATACCTAAAAGAACTAGCTCTCCATTGAGAAATAAGAGTCTCAACGAAACAGAAAAGAAAGAGTTGGAGAGATACAACAAGTGAGAGAAACTAACATTAATCCTTGAACCAAGATAGTGCTTTCTCCTGCTCTGCTAAGTAATGGTTTTGTTTATCAGGTTTCTAGAAGAAATGGAGCATGTGGAAGAGCAGCGCAAGCAGAGAAAGAGAGTTCCAAAGCCATTCTGGCCTGATCCCGAGACTCCAGAAAGTAAGGATGAACTCGGTCATGCTTTCAAATACTTCCCACTTTTCGAGCAGCCATCAGTACCAATTTGCTCATTGCATCATTTCAGACTATTGGAATCCAGGATGGAATTCACCGCCAAAGGAGGAAAATAAGGAATAGGTTGTTAAGTTCTTCATATAATAAATTATTAATACCTGCACAATAATACAGAGTGAGGTGTAACCCATTAAAATGTGCCTTTGGATTTGTTTTAGTTTAATACTAATATAATTTGGTCTCCTAAACAACTGTTGTTTCACCGAGTGATTCATAAAAGTGATGAGAGTGGAGTTTCGCATAACCAAATATCCCAGGTTTCTTCGTGCTGAAGCATCAGGAGATTGGCAGTTATAGATTGGTGGCGTGAATAAGCGTTATTACAATGCGAACATATGCTTATTAAGATCTGTTGCGAATGTATCACTTGAGTGTAGTGTCTGAAGCTATGGCAGTTTTTTTTTTGTTTTACATAAAATCGTAGTTATGCAATATTTTAGATAGAACTTTTGTGCATGGGATAAGACTCTGAGCTTCTCATCACCACATTGCAGAAATAAGTTATTCTTTACATTTCAAAAATCTATTTTTGTCCTGTCTGTTCTATCTGAGGTGATAAGAAGCTCAAATGGAGTCCTATCCCATGCACAATGGTCCTTTCTTAATGACTTAATGATTCTCTGATATTAACCCACAGCCATCTTATCAAACACAAGGCTCAATTATTGCTAACAGTAAATTGATCTGATGCATGCCTTTATCTAGAGCCAACATTTGGAATTATTTTTAAAAGCCAAAGATAATCCTCTGCTTCAGGCTTGGAAAACAAATTCCTCCAACACTTTTATCTAATGATCTTCCGATGCTCCAACACCAAGAAAGCTGGAGATGTAGGTGTAAATCCACTCACAACACTTAAACGAATTATCACAGATTTGCGGTGGTTGTTTGAGTCATGCATTCACTTACCTAAACTATGGAGTTTTGTAGCACGAGTAGAAAAGAACCAATGGTGAGATGGCTTGAGCCATGGCATCAGTGGTGATACCGATGACATGCTGACTGGGTTCCACAGGGAACTCGGGAATGGCAAGATGACCCCAGCACAACCAACGCAAGATTCTGAAATGTAAATACAATAAGAATTAAGCACATTCTGGGCACTTTGAAAATGTAACACGAGGAGCACTTGCACAGCTGTCACATGTAAAATTTGTCACATTGTTTAGAGTTAAATAAGAATCTTTTATAACTATTATTATTGTGCTGCAGTACTTGTTAACATTTAGATTAATTATTCGCTAGTCATGGTTTGTCTTGTTAACCCAAGAATAGTTGTAGTGAGTAATTACAACAGAAGCTGACAGAAGTTTACTAATGTTGCTATCCTTGCTAGGTGAAATGACTGAGTTACTGAACTCGGCCAACTGCAGGCAATGTTTTCAAATATATTTATCTCACCTTCCAAGGCTACTATCTTCATTCAAGACTTACCAGATACCCGATACTCCTCAATTCCACTGCCTGGCTGAAGACTGGCTATTCACTGTCTTTGGCATTACTCCTGGACTCCGTTTCCTCAGACACAGCCACCACATTTCGCCTTCTAATATTCCTGTACAAACAAAGGTAATGGATAGAGTTCTCCACTTCAGTATGGACATTCAACAGCAACAGGGAAAGCCTGGGGCTAGAACGCAGGGTTAGGACAAACACTCTAAGGCTTATTGTAGAGTAGTCAAAATGACAAGAATGACAGCCAGACGGAGAAAAATAAAGGTGTGCGCAAGAAAGCCTGTGTGAATAGACCAATGAAGCTCAAGCTGCTGGTGCAAGATCAATGCACTTGACTGCAACACATAAACAACAAGGGACTCGAGTCACACATGCTTCATAAGGACTTAGAATTCTGAGTGAAACTTCTTAGTAATTAAAAAAAAGTAAAGAAATTTTACAGACTATCAGCACCAATATAAGAGAGAGAAAACAAAATTTTTGAAGAAAAAGCTAAACAGAAATATTGGGCTCGGCACTTAAATTCTTTATCTACCATTTTACATGCGTGTGAGGTCTGTGAAGCAGATTCCATTGTTAGTGACAGTATCAAAATGATAAACATATCAAAATGCACTTCCTAATATTCCCAAACACAGAGCCAACATTTACTTGGTAACAATAATGATTGGACTGTAATTCTTACCTTCCAGTCTTGATCCATGCTGTTGCCGCCCAACTACAACCAGTTGTTGGATGAGTAGTAGCTCTTCTGAGCATGGCTTCGCTGCAAAAAATCCTCCTTAGTGATCACAGAATCCTCCTCTGATACCTGCACAAAAAAACAAAGCAGCACTTCAAGCAAGAGCAATAAAATTAAAAATAACACTATCAGAAAAGCTCCCTATGGTATCAAGACGGGGTTAGGTAACCAAAATATGAGACAAAATCAAGGCAACCAATGGGAAAGAAAACTTGACGTAGTGCATAGGAGACGCAACACGCATGTGAAGGTGGAGAGAGAATCAAGCAGTGCACTGCATACGACTAAAGTAATTTACAGAGAAAGCAGGATCGCAAAATGGCGAAACTCACTTACGACGGACGGGACGGCCAGGGTGGGCCAGGGCCAGACAAAAACAACAACAAGGACTGCATCTCGAACGCCTCCCTCACATTGCAGGCCCAGGGGCTTGAAGGGCCGTGACCGGGCCGCACAGGTGAAGGCACCTCCAGAAAGCTTGAAGTCTGGGCTTTCGGCGATGCGGTATTACTTTCCGTTCACGTCCTCCCTGAAAAGCGGGCTGCGACCGCACCATTGGTGGCACTTTCGGACGCCACCCGCCTGATGCCGTCTGCTCTCCGCCAACCCCCTTCCCCTCTCCCCCGTAGTGTGAACAAGCAACAAGTATATTATTTGCACTCGAGACTGGAGGGTGAATAGTTAGTTGTCTGCAAGTTGCGTTGACATTTTGACAAACTTCATTTCAAGCGGATCAGTTTCATCATTTGCACCGACATTTCGACAATGTCGCGTATTTTGAAGATGTGCTCAGTGTGGTTCTTGAAGAAATCTTTCTGTGTACAGTCACATCATACCCACAAACTTGTGGCTTCCAGCCAATTTATGTTGCTCAAGTTTCTCTTTAAGTTGGTGGTGTCTTTTCAACCAAATCAATGCCACTCAGTGCATGACAGAAACAACTCTAGTTCTGATTGGAAAGAGGCAGTCTCAAAAAACAAAAACAACAGCTGCATCTTATCCGAGCTGTGAGTAAGTACTCCACTCCTACTAAATGGTGGGATTTGGTTTCAATGTTACAATAGAGTGTACTGGGATCTGAATGTTAGACCATCTGACTGCACGATATTTAAACACATCTTCATCTGCAGGCTTTGTAAGCCTATCTCACTGTCCAATATTCTAAACGCATCTGTTGTTTGAACGTAAGTCCATCTACTTTCTGGCAATATTGCGTATGTCCACTGGTTTTCTGACAAAATAACGTATGTCCGGACTTACGTTATTTTCTCAGAAAATCAGTGGACATACGCAAATTTGTCAGAAAATGCATGGACATACGTGGACTTACGTCCTTTGGGTCAGAAAATGGTGGACATACGTTGTTTGGGTTATGGGCCAAACAACGTAAGTCCAGTGATCTTGGAAACTAAAAGAGCTGCAACAGATTTCAAAAGAGTATGTGTTCCAGCATCAAATACAGAGCACTTACATATTTTCAGATCCCAGCTCCAGTTTCAATTTCCTGAGATATTTAGTTTTTATCCTCTCCTGAAAAATTTTGTTCCGAGGACTTACGTCCCTTTGTCAGATCATCAGTGAGTTGTGGCTGCCTGCCGGGGCGTGATGGCTGCAGCTCGGCTGGAGCTGCTTGTGATCTCCTTTGCGAGGAAATAAACAGAAACCGTCAACTGTCAGGTTTTTAAAACCAATAAGGCCCATTTTCAAAAAATATATGGGATAAATGTTTAGTATGAGTTTTTGCTCCAACGACAGAGCGTGTATTTGACTATGATTCAACTACTTCCACAGCGAAAACGGTTTCTGGTTTTCCCAGGAGCTCCCTGGAAACCGCCTGTCTCTACCATAAGCTTCCTGGGAAAACCAGGTACCGTAACCGTGTGCAGCTCGGGCCATAAGCTGCATTATATTTATGTAACCTTCACATTGAGATGGGTACCGGTTAAACCTACATTGATTTCAGATTTTCGGAATCAGTACAAAAATTTACAGTTAAGCCAAAGTGCGATGAAATTTGTACACACTGAATGTCATGGTTATGCAAATTTAAGCACAAAAGTCCCATGACATTTAGTGTGTATTGCGCTGGAAGTGTGGTCTGTATCGCAAGCATGGAATAACAATGCTGTTGCCAAACTTCCACTTGAAGTTGTTTTTCGCCTCTTGGCGGTATTTGAAACTAATGTTTCGAGCCTAATGCAAACGTTGGTTTTCTCCATAAAATTTCGGAGCTAGTTTCTAACACTGCGGGCACTTGCCAGGCGTAAACAAAATTGTTTCAGCGTCGGACATGCGCTAGAGATTGTCCCCTAAGTAAGAGGCAGGCAGAAGAAGACATCACATACCAATCTGGATAAGGTGCTGGACGTTTTTAGGGATGGAGGCCAAAACAAATGCCTCCAAAGCCTCAGCCGCTTCTTCTACAATGACTGAAATCAAAAGAAGATTCGAAAGTGACAGTGTTTGGCTGCATAGGGACAAATTCTTTTAAGGTAGAGGTAGTAAAGCAGTGAAGCTATCAGATCTTCGTTGTAACTGACACCTGCAGACCTGCACAGTCGCTTAGTCCCATCACCTGCCCACCTTAAAAATGCAACTTCTGTAATAACGTGCTTAAAAGGGCCGTAACGATGGCTTGCAGTCAGCGTGATGACACTGAAACTGCGCACCTCTTCAGTGTCTCCTTGGTTTGCCTCCAGGCAAACTTGACAAACTCCTAATGCCCTGAAGTTCGAATAAATTTTCAAAATTGACCGACCGAATTGAATGGAATATTCTCTATAGAGATCTCTATAGATATATATCTCTATGGAGATAAATACACTCCCGACAAAAATTAGCGGAACGCTTTTTGTCATCGTAATATTTTCTAAGTCTTCCGAGCTAGGAAGCTGAAATTTTGTACACGGGTGCCCCTACTACTTCCCTCGAGGCCTGCGAAGCGCGTAGCCCGTGCGCCTCCCCTAACGGACGGCACCCACCCCTAAGTGCGCGAGGGTGAAAAAAACGATGAAAACGTGCCGTAAAAACCAACTTTACCTCATCGCAGAGGCCAAAGTTTTCGTGTACGAGGTCAAATGAGTCTCCTCTTTCCAACGATGCAAGCGGAATTCAATTTGAACCAACCCACCCCCCGCTGCACTCACCCCCACCCCCTCGAGAGGGTGGATTTCGAGCATGTTTGAATTTCGCGCAAAACAGCGTCGGGGCGTCCCCCGTACCAAGCAATCATGTTTTTTCGACGTTCCAATCACCCCCGGGTGAATCATCCCCCAGAAAGTCCAACCCCCTTTCGAACACCGGCCGTCCGGGGCCTTTCGGTTTGAGCAAAATGCAACAAAACTCCAGGGGGCATTCCTCCAGTGTCCAAGAAGACCTCTCAGCGAAGAAACGCGCTACCGGACGACTGCAACCCCTGCGGTCGGGGTGTTCACCCCCTTGCACCCCTGCACGCCCCCGGAGGGGTTGGAAGCCCTCCGCCGAGCGGGCTGGTCGAACAAGACATGGGGGAAGCGATCCTGAAGTTTTCAAGACAATCCCACCAACCGTTCGTCTTCCAGAGCGAAAAAAGCGTCATTTCCAGTAAAAACCACCCCTAACTTCACTCCCTTCCAGCGATCCACTAAGTGGGGGTAGCATTCCCAACCAACGTCACAACACTCGGCCCAGACCTCATTTCAAAGGCCTCCAAGTTTCAGACTGATACGACAAAGTATGGGACCGTGGGAGCGACGCAACGATGTGCCTGCACTCGGCGGCAACGGACGCGCTGGCCCGTCGGGTCCATGCGCCGTGCAGGTAGGCAAGCCAACTCACCTGGCGCCAAGTTGATTAAAAGCCATTTGGAAGCCTGATTATGGCTCGCGCGTCACCACGCTTCAGCACTGTGGGCAGGGCATGTCTCCCAACATGCCACAGTGGCTAACCAGCCAAAATCGGGCTTCCAAATGGCTTTTAATCAACTTGGCGCCAGGTGAGTTGGCTTGCCTACCTGCACGGCGCATGGACCCGACGGGCCAGCGCGTCCGTTGCCGCCGAGTGCAGGCACATCGTTGCGTCGCTCCCACGGTCCCATGCTTTGTCGTATCAGTCTGAAACTTGGAAGCCTTTGAAATGAGGTCTGGGCCGAGTGTTGTGACGTTGGTTGGGAATGCTACCCCCACTTAGTGGATCGCTGGAAGGGAGTGAAGTGAGGGGTGGTTTTTACTGGAAATGACGCTTTTTTCGCTCTGGAAGACGAACGGTTGGTGGGATTGTCTTGAAAACTTCAGGATCGCTTCCCCCATGTCTTGTTCGACCAGCCCGCTCGGCGGAGGGCTTCCAACCCCTCCAGGGGCGTGCAGGGGTGCAAGGGGGTGAACACCCCGACCGCAGGGGTTGCAGTCGTCCGGCAGCGCGTTTCTTCGCTGAGACGTCTTCTTGGACACTGGAGGAATGCCCCCTGGAGTTTTGTTGCATTTTGCTCAAACCGAAAGGCCCCGGACGGCCGGTGTTCGAAAGGGGGTTGGACTTTCCGGGGGATGATTCACCCGGGGGTGGTTGGAACGTCGAAAACACATGATTGCTTGGTACGGGCGACGCCCCGACGCTGTTTTGCGCGAAATTCAAACATGCTCGAAATCCACCCTCTCGAGGGGGTGGGGGTGAGTGCAGCGGGGGGTGGGTTGGTTCAAATTGAATTCCGCTTGCATCGTTGGAAAGAGGAGACTCATTTGACCTCGTACACGAAAACTTTAGCCTCTGCGATAAGGTAAAGTTGGTTTTTACAGCACGTTTTCATCGTTTTTTTCACCCTCGCGCACTTAGGGGTGGGTGCCGTCCGTTAGGGGAGGCGCACGGGCTACGCACTTCGCAGGCCTCGAGGGAAGTAGTAGGGGCACCCGTGTACAAAATTTCAGCTTCCTAGCTCGAAAGACTTAGAAAATATTACGATGACAAAAAGCGTTCCGCTAATTTTTGTCGGGAGTGTATATGTCAACGGATTCGTCGCAACAGGCCAAAGAAAAATTTCTCCACATATCAGTCAGTGGCGCCAACAGAAATTTCATTAGGGGGCGCGACCTGTCGTTGGGACCCACCCACCCGTCTACCCCCCCCCCCCCCCCCAAAGAATTAATTAGAAAGAAATAATTGCTTTGTTAGTGACAGCATAATACATTTGCTTTCTTTGAAATGAGCGTTGTATTTTGTATTGGTTGAGGTAAGTCATACGTGTGGATGAAGAAGAGATGCAGCATGCAGCGCAGCAAGAAGGTATGTATGTTATAAATAGCTCAATTGTTTAATTGTTTACTTGAAAACAAATTATTTATTAACTCCACTTTCAGACAGAAATCTTACAGAACTTTTTTTACAGGCCTATTCAGTTTCAGTTCGACATGAGACCGCAGATGCATGAAACAATTCAACAGATTCAATGTAAGTGGACCAATCAATCATTATCATATTTTAAGGCACTACTTCCTAAAGGGAAAGGTCATTACATAATAAAAATCGTTTTGCATGTCAGCGTTGCAAAGAGATGCGTCTACCTTGGAACCCATTTAATCAATTTTATATATTAGCACTTACTACAAAGGTAAAGGTACTTAATTCAGTGGCGCAAGAAAGCAAATCACAAGAATAATAATTTCATTTATGGTAGAATAGAAAGAACTTCATTTCGTACTTCATTTTCGAAACAAAGTGCGCAATTGCTTTGCTTGTGAAAAATTGAATTGCATAAAAATTCAAAGCCAAAGAGGTCTCTACACAAACAAAGCGTCAGTTTTAAAATTTGAAAATAGATTTTTAAATCAAGACAAAACAATTGAATATGTTAAATTTCTGCACTTTTGTTTTACTTTACTTCTAGAAATTTCATAAATATAACAAAAACAAAGCAAAGGCATACCTCAAGTTTAAAACATGTCAGCACTAGTCTGAAAAAATATATATGTAAAGATAGTTAAAAATTTATCTTAAATTACCATACAAATTTTAACGTCGGTCAAAATCGTAATAAGAATAGACATTCTAATGACTTGGAAAGTTCAAAATTTGCTTCATTCAAGTTCAAATAACAATGCATTTTATATTTACTTAAATTTATGCAATGCAAGTTCAAATTATTTACATTAGTTAAACTTTCTGTACAATTTGGTTTCATATTAAAATACGAAAACAATTTAAATCACTTGAGCGATTCTCACGTTTCGGGGTAGTTTTGGCGTCTCTGATTTGCCGAAAGTGAAAAATATCCAATTAAGTTTTTCTGATTATTGGGGTCCTGGATGATACTAGAGTTATGGCAATGGTATTTATAGTAAAGACCTTGTACTACCTTCCTAAAAACATGAGCCATAAGGTATTCCCACACGTTTTAGTGGGTGTTTTGATCACGGAAATTACGTTATCACGGAAGTTACAAAGTGTGAAAATCGGCTTTAACGGCTGACTCGGGCTTGCTGTGGCTTAAAAGTCGTTCCAGGGTCAAATGATACTCTAAGCCCGACATTTCAGTGGAAATTTTTTTCACCTAGTACTGCTGCAACATTGGGTAAAGGGTGCCACGGAAGTTACAGGTAATTGTTGATACACGCCATTTTATAATGCTCTAGCCCGCTTTGAGACCGTGTACAGCATCTTAGATTTCCGTGACCCATGCAATTATATCCCAGGGACTCCACTTTGATGGCTTGTGTCATGGAAAGTTAAAAGTTTGGCTTGGGGAGAAGTCCAGAGCTGCCTTTTCGAAATTAGTGTAGTGAAATTGAATACACGGAGGACATTTTTCGTTGCAGCATAAGTACCTTTGAAAGAAGTCTGGCGTGTTGGTCTTCGGTTGAAATTAGGTCGAGACATGCCAAGCTTCGAATCCCCATCGACAGTTGGCAGCATTTTCGAACCACACCGCCACACTGGGGGCGGAAAGTTCGAGTATGTTCTCTTTGGACAATCACGGAAGTTACATTTAGGGTATTCCAAACGCTACGTAGACCAATCCAACGGACGTGAACTTTTCGAAATGTGTGCGTTTAGTGGGCAATGGCCCTCCCTAACATCAGAAACAAACCCCATGTCGATATCTGCGCTCGTTTGGGCACAGGAGTCAGAAGAAACGAAACTACCCCGTAACGTGAGAATCGCTCACTTAAGGGGAGGTTCTGGTGAAAATCTTGCCATTTTCCAAATGGATCCTACAGTCATTATCTGTTCGGAATATAAAATTTTTCATTGGGGAGACTAAAATTTGACTTTTTAAGGCACATGCCAGGCTGTAAACCCAGTCGAAGAGTCTTTTTGAGCCTATTTTGGCTGTATCTTAAAAAATCTCCTTGCGCACACTATTTTGTCGTAAAAGGTTGACCTTGACATTTTTCACTTCTTCGACTCATTTTCAAAAGATTCCGGCATGCATAGCTCAAAACTTCCATTATAATATTAATTATTAGCTTTTTAAGCTGAAAAGTCCCTAAAATTTGTCTATTTTGTACATTTTTGATCAATTTTAGTGAAATGCTTGGTTAGAAAGCTTGCAAATAAAAATGCAATTGACATTTTGAGATGGGCATGCCGGCATTTTCAAAAAATGAATCGAAGAAGTGAAAAATGTCTAAGCCAACCTTTTACGACAAAATAGTATGCGCAAGAAGATTTTTAAAGTTATAGCCTAAATGGGAGAAAAAGGCTCTGCGACTGGATTCAGGGCATAGAATGTGCCTCCCAAATGAAAAATTTTAATAAATACTTGATAAGACATCAAATTTTTAACAAATTTTCACAGTGGGACCTATTTAGGAGAAAATAGCATTTTCACCAGAACCTCCCCTTAAGTAATATAGTGTTATAGTGTAGCAGTGTAAGGGACTTGGAGGGAAAAGGGAAGTCAGGGGTCTCGTCGAGACGGAAGGCTCTGTATTATCAGTAGGTGACCGTGTACAGAATGGTAGCGGACGTCTGGCGACGCGCTCTTATATTACAGATGCAGAAGAACATAAGGAAGAATAGTAGTGGAGAGTGGGGGTGCATGGCCAATGGTATTCAGCGGCCAGGGTATTAAGGGGAAGAACAAAAGGAAGAAAGGGTTGGAGGTCCTGGCCAGGATCACTAGGGCAGTGGTTAAAAACAAGGGAATGACTGCAAGTAAGCCGTGCCTAGGTTATGTTCTCTATTGTTTCATATCATAACACCACTCCCTCCTGAACAAAAGAAACGAAGTTTCTTCAAAATTTTCCTCGCACCCTTCTTTTAGATCCTTCGAACTATTTAGCACTGACTTCAAAATTTGTTGCTCTGGTTTGAAACTTTTAAAACTGTCTTCCCACTCTCTCACTTAATTTAACAATTTTTGGCAAGTCTGATTAAATGTCCAATTTGATATTTTCTTGAATCTCCTTTCTTGAGTTTGGCGGTGGCTGCTCGTTGTCTTGATGTGATGCTACAAAGGCTCGCTTCCCCATTACACCTTCTGGGTGCCAGGCGTTAGGGTGTCCAGTCCTAAGCCCGCGGGTCGGCTTGTTGTTAAAAAAAGAAAAATAAAGAATAGTTGGCCGTTAACATCTGAGACGCCAGGTGGACTCCATCTGCTCCAAACGGATGTTACAACCGTCGTCACGGTTTGCAACACCGCGTGAAGTTGGGGTGTTCCGCCTGTTGGCCAACCAAAGTTTGTGTTAGTTCTGGTGAAGCTCCAACTGAAACAAACAGAAAAACACTCTACACAGTTTTGCGCTTTAAAGTATCCAACCCCTACTCTGTCTGGTTGGTTTGCCTGATGCCATCCTGACTATCTAGCTAATCCTATTCTAAAGGCACCTTGATATCTAAGAAAGCTTAACTAACTGTTTATTAGTTCAAATACTTAACTCGTGCAGTGCGGCCAGGAGTTGTCGTGGGCCTCGTTCCCGTCGGTAGACGTCAAGCCTCTCGTACCGGGAAGTCCCAGCTGAAAAGGGCAGAAAAGGGCCCCCGCGACGTTGGTTGTAGACGTTCTGGCAGTTGAGAGGCATCCTCTTTCGTAACACAGTCGTGTGTTCGAAGATTCTGCTCGTGAGTAGTTTGTTTCCGGTCCGTCGCTCGTTCCGCATTTGTCGTCGATGCGTGTGCATGCTCTTTGCGTCGGGAAACAGTGCAGCGGCGATACCCCTTGCGCTGAGAGAGGCGGGCCCGGCAGTGTTTCGACTGATCCCGAACATCTTGTCGGCGGAAGTTGGTGAGTACTAGGGGCCTTCTACGTGATGGCTTTTGGTGCATGCAACTGTTTGCAAACTAAGATTTCCCGGGTTTAACTCTCGACCTGTGTGCACCGTGTTTTTGCTGTGCTGTGCTTGCAGTTTCTTTCGTTTTTTTTTTTTGATTGAAGATTTTCCATTTAACGTGGTCCCCGCGTTCGAAGTGTGATGTTGGCGTAAAATTTGTTTTTTCGTACCATTTCGTTTCGTTAAACACTTGCTGCAGAAGCTGTCGAGCTATTTTCTTCAGGGTTTTCGCGATCCTGCTTTGCTGTAGTATTGTTGTGGTCTGGGCCAAACCCCGTACTTGTTTGCTTGGTGGGTGATGCTGCAACCTAGCTCTTTCGTTTTGGAGGCATCTTTTTTAAAGTATGAATGGTTTTTGTCGAGCCCTCATTTGTATAGAGGCATTTTTTTAAGAAGTCCGATCGTGGAACACGACCGATGCCGATTTCCTCCATTTTTGGTCAAAGGAGTCCTTGGGGGTTTAAGAAAGGCCACAAATTTTTTGGGCCGAAATAGCACCGTTCAGATTCTATGGGCAATTTTCGTTTTCTCTGACAACTTTTCACATAATATGGCCAAATTGAAAAATCACCTTTCTGAGGCCTCTATGCACTCGATTGAGCTCAAAATGTGGTATCTTATGTAAAATCACGCGAGGAACACGAATCCGGTGCCCGTTTGTTGATAGGAAAACCCCAAACAGATGTTATGACTGTTTTTCAGGTTTTGTAGGGTTTTTACTTTTCTTGGGGTTTTGGTGTTCGGCATCGATTTTCGCCAATCCGATGAGTGGATTTTATAGATAAAGGACCAATCTATCATACTACGAGATAAAAAGTTTGTGTACGCCGCGTGAAAAGCAGTGGCGCTGAAAAATTAAAAAACCGTCATTTTGGTAGTTTTAGATCAGATAAGCCACCTTTCGCGTGACCGTCTCCGCCCCATATTCATTTAAAATATTGTCCCAAGTGATGTCAGAGTTGGTGTGAAATTTCACCGCTGTAGCTCAAGTAGTTTGGAAATGGCAGCTTTCTAAAGTTTTGCAATCACGTAAGGCATTTACTTTAAGTAGAATTGCGGTAAATGTGAAGACTTGTCACAGATCGGGTAATAAATGAGATAGATGAGTGCGTCAAAGTTCTTAAGCGAAATTTTTGGACAAGGAATCCGATTTTGCGGTACGAAGACCCTAGGCGAACTCTGAATTTGGGAAAAAAATGGCCATTTTTATGTGGTTCGCACAAAACGTAGTTTTAGAGTACACCTAGGGCTTCGTACCGGCAAAATCGGATTCCTTGTCCAAAATTACCCCTAGAGAACTTTGACGCACTCATCTATCTCATTTATTACCCGATCTGTGACAAGTCTTCACATTTACCGCAATTCTACTTAAAGTAAATCCCTTACGTGATTGCAAAACTTTAGAAAGCTGCCATTTCCAAACTACTTGAGCTACAGCGGTGAAATTTCACCCCAACTCTGACATCACTTGGGACAATTTTTAGACTGAATATGGGGCGGAGACGGTCACGCGAAAGGTGGCTTATCTGATCTAAAACTACCCAGAAATGAGGGTTTTTTAAATTTTTTGCAGCGCCACTGCTTTTCACGCGGCGTACACAAATTTTTTATCTCGTAGTATGATAGATTGGTCCTTTATCTAAAAAATCCACTCATCGGATTGGCGAAAATCGATGCCGAACCCCAAAAACCCCCAAAGAAAAGTAAAAACCACTAAAAAACCTGAAAAACAGTCAAACATCTGTTTGGGTTGTCCTATCAACAAACGGGCACCGGATTCGTGTTCCTCGCGTGTTTTTACATAAGATACCACATTTTGAGCTCAATCGAGTGCATAGAGGCCTCAGAAAGGTGATTTTTCAATTTTGGCCATATTATGTGAAAAGTTGTCAGAGAAAACGAAAATTGCCCATAGAATCTGAACGGGCATATTTCGGCCCAAAAAATTTGTGGCCTTTCTTAGACTCACAAGGACTATTTTTGACCAAAAAATGGAGGAAATCGGCATCGGTCGTGTTCCACGATCGGACTTCTTAAAAAAAATCCTCATAATCAGTGTTGTGTTCTCAGGTCTATTTGTCGCTGTGCCCGCTGGAATGAGACCGGGTTGGAGATCCTTTCGGCTTCTGTTTCGCTGTGATCCAGAGTCGAAAATCATCCTCTTGTTCCTGTTGACGCTTCTTGCTGTCGGTGATTTCTTACATCTGACTTTGAACATCTTGCATCTTGTGTATTCTTTTGGTGGCACCTTCTGCACCTTGAACTTTCAGAGTTTTCTTGCCTCTTTTTTGTTCTTGTTCTAGTATTGGTGGTGACAAACATGTCGTGAAGGTTATTTTGTCTGTTTGACTGTTGCAGGTAATGCTGTGATTAAAGGCTGCCTCCCCCTGGATGCTGAAGAATGGGGACGTCACACTGGCCGATTTTGTGGTTGGTTTCACAAACCGGAAGTTCATGCTGTGCTGTTTCTGCTGAAGTATGCTGTTGAGCCTGTGCTACGGTTGAAGGTGAGGGTTCTCCCGAAGTGAGAAGCTCTTCTATTTCTTGAATTACTTTTTCTTCGTCCTTTTGTAGTGATTCGAGTGAGGTTTTTTGGGGTGGTTGTGGTTGTTTCTGTGGTGATTTCTTGTGTAATTTCTTCTTGTTCTGACTCTGTTAAGTACAAGTCCAGTACATGTGCATAGTAGGACTTCATCTTCCAATCCGCTGCTTCACCTTGCCCTTTGATGACTTCCTTCATTCAAATGCTTTTCTGGGTCTTCTAACTTGCACTTTTCACGTACAAATTGCTCTTTGCTGGACTCTTTCTGTTGTTTCAAAATTTGCATTTCCAGTGAGTTTTTTCCCTGCGGCGTATAGTCTTCTCCTCCCTTCTTTTTGAAACAGTTTGGGCGCATGTATTATTTTGTAGAGAGTAAAACCTTGATGTTTCTGTTGCAGTGTCCGTATTTCTTGGGTGATAATTCGTTCGAGAAAACTTCTTGATACGCAGTTCGATGTGGGCCAGGTTTTCGGTAAGTTCTTGTGATTTTTCCTTTGATAGTTAAGTGTGTCGACTTCCTCTTTCTGCTGGTGCGTACAATCTGCATCCGGGGGGACATTTTCGCCGATGATTGATGGGCCCTTGTCGGGGTTTTCGATGTTGGACTGGGAAACTATTCAATGTTCTTGTTCCAACAGGTTTGGGGTTTTTTGCTCTGCGGCGCTGACGGAGCTCGTCGCCTGCGGAAGTCTAGGAGTACTGGAAGGAGATCTACATAAATTTGTGAGCATGAGCAAGCAATACATTCTGTGAAGGCCTGAGACTGGGGCATTTGCCAAACTACTTTCGGTGCTTCCTGTCTGTGTGCCGCTCTATTTATCTACCTGCCTTGACTTTTCACCGAAGTACGTAAGTTGCCATTTGAATGTATGAACGTGAGACGTGTAAGACAAGTTTGACTAATTCGTTTTATTTTGTTTCAGAGTGGTTATGAGATCGATGTTGTTTGCCAGAATGTTCAAAAAACTTTTCCCTGGACAAAAATTTTATCATGGGTCAACCTATTGAAAGACAAGCCGCCGTGGATATTGGGTAAGAAAAACATGAAGTTATTTGCTTGGCTTTGAATGTTTCTGTGTTGTGCTTTCAGCAATGAAGCTGACTTGGAATTTTTTTGGTGCTGTGGAGTAATCATCTCTACGCAATTTGTTCAGAAATGTGACAGTACTAACGTGGGCATTATTAACGTGGAATCTGTTGTTGTTTGCAGTGTAATGACAAAACCCTAGAAAGTTTTGTTTACGTTGGACTGGAACTCTTTTGGGACCTGGAACTATTCTTCAGTCTGGCTGGCAAACGGAGAAGTGAATTTCCCTTTGGGGTAATTGAACGAACAACTGGGCCATTATTTAGAGCCTTTAGAACTGATGTGAACACATCTCGAATGGTCAATCTTCACCTGAAGTAGAACTGATGAGGTAAGCTGTCCCGTCCTTAGCTTATGCTTTAGTGCACCCTTTTAGATTGGGGGCTGCAAGGCCTCTCTGAACGCCTGCTTTTATGCATCTTAAGTTAATGCCTTTTGTATGCACAACAGTAAATTTATAATGACTGTACTAGAATAATTTTTTTTTTTTAAATTATTTTACTATAATATGCCCGTTGGATTTTTAAAAATTTGAACCACTGCATGGCTGTGTGATCTGATTTTATTGGGAAGGGCAACCTTGCTTGGCAATGATTGAAAGCTTTACTGATTCTACCAATGCTTAAACTTCCGTATGAGTCACTCAATAATTGCTTTGTGCCGGTGTTAATGTTTGTGCTGGTGTAAATGTCTTTTACCACTGTAGGTGACTTACTAGGCCTGATTGCTTTAATTTTTAGGTATTTCATCGTTGTCTGACAAACCTTTTATTGTAATCGCAGGGGTACTGAACGTGCATTCTGTTTGATGAGTGGATGATTTCCTATATCCACCCTAAATCTCATCCATGGATATCGACCAAATGTGAAGACATCGTGATGTTTGCGAATGAGCTTTTCTACCCCCCCGTCTGTTCTGGTGGCAAAGCAGTAGCTTTGATCTTTGGGATCCAAGTCTGCAGGTAATCGCATTTTGTATTGGAATTAGTGGTTTGTATTGCAATTCAACTTTTGCACCGTGTAAGTTTTGGGTCTCATATTCAGTTAAATTTAGGTGTTTGTCTCATTGGCTATTGGATTGCTCTGCACCGACATTTTTAAATTTTATTACAAGACTCTTACCTACTCTCCTCGTTTTACTTATCCTCGTAATCTTGGTTTGCAACAAGGGCCCTCACACTGGGGGGTGGAGTGGTAGGACGTATGCTATTTCTGTAAACTTGAGAATTTGGACACAATGGTCTGCAAGGTTTAATAGTGATACATGCCTGTCACACACGGTACAACGCCTGTTGTGTGACTTACCTTTCAGATATTTTACTTCAAATTTTTTTAAAAAACTTTAAATGTTTAAATGTTAGCAAACCAACATGCATCTTGCCTTCTGCTCTTTCGGGTGGTTGGATTCCCCTTGTTTGTTCACTTTCAGTGCGTTGCCCGCACCCATTTCACAATCTTTTACCATGGTTTGTTCTTTGTTTCTAGACCGTCAAGCTGGCGATGACCGGCTGGCTGTCAAGCTGGCGATGATCAGCCCCCTCCGCTCTTGCCTGAGACGTTACTGTGAGGCACTTCGTTTCCGGAGGTGAAGCAGAAGTGGACAGTTTCCTTTTCCAGCTCCGGACGGCGACTATTCCCACTAATCGTCATGGCAAGCAACGCGTCGGACTATTCCGACTCATCAACCACCAGGTCAGTTTCCAACTTCGTGGAAACCGCCTCTGTACAAAAGGTTCCAGCAAGATCTTTAATGAGCATGCATTGGGTAGGACAAATTTCCACTTGTGAAATTTCCGTTATATACTGAGTTTACTATTTCGCATTAGACTTGAATGTCATTTTCAAGTTCCAGCATTTAAGTTTTGGTGTTGACTACATCTCCAAAAGTGTCAATAAAATCACAATTAATTAAAATTTTTTGTTACGTGAGCTTTGTCAATTGGAAGCTTATACCAAACAGTTAGTCCGGTTTTCAGACTGAATGTCCATCCACTCCAGTCCACACAGTAATGTCTTGTGTGAAGTTGCATGTAAAGACGTAATTTAAAACTGGCAATTTTGAGTCCTTTAGAAACACCTGCCTATCTAAGTTTTTATTGTTGCTGCTCTTTGCCCTGATTACACCATGACATGGCTGCTTGATTAAAATCTGGTGGTACTTTTGCAGACCTTTCACATTGGCCTGGGGGTTCGTTGTTGTTAAATTGCCCTCTGGAGTAGCTACTCCTACCTCTACCCCTGCCTTTACTCATTTTTATACTTTTTGCAGGTGCTGACTCCTGGTCTGCATAGTTGACATTAGTTTGACTGTCGGAGCCTTCAACTTCTACCTTCCAAACCTTTTTGCTGTGTGTCTCGGAGGTCAAAGACAGCGCTCTATTAACGTGGGTAAGTGCATCTTCCACTGAGTTGACTGATGCATAGCAAATGCGCTCTGCCATTTTCCTATCTGTTAGCCCCTTGATGAAAGCCTTAACTCCGGCTTGGTCCCTATCAATTTGATTGCTGTTTGGCATGTAATCAACCACAGCTTCCTTAAGGGGAGGTTCTGGTGAAAATCTTGCCATTTTCCAAATGGATCCCACAGTCATAATTTGTTCGGAAGATAAAATTTTTCATTGAGGAGACTAAAATTTGACTTTTGAAGGCACATGCCAGGCTGTAAACCCAGTCGAAGAGTCTTTTTGAGCCTATTTTGGCTGTATCTTAAAAAATCTCCATGCGCATACTATTTTGTCGTAAAAGGTTGACCTTGACATTTTTCACTTCTTCGATTCATTTTCAAAAGATTCCGGCATGCATAGCTCAAAACTTCCATTATATTATTAATTATTAACTTTTTAAGCTGAAAAGTCCCTAAAATTTGTCTATTTTGTACATTTTTGATCAATTATAGTGAAATGCTTGGTTAGAAAGCTTGCGAATAAAAATGCAATTGACATTTTGAGGTGTGCATGCCGGCATTTTTAAAAAATGAATCGAAGAAGTGAAAAGTGTCTAAGCCAACCTTTTACGACAAAATAGTATGCGCAAGAAGATTTTTAAAGTTATAGCCTAAATGGGAGAAAATGGCTCTGCGATTGGGTTCAGGGCATAGAATGTGCCTCCCCAATGAAAAATTTTAATAAATACTTGATAAGACATCAAATTTTTAACAAATTTTCACAGTGGGACCTATTTAGGAGAAAATAGCATTTTCACCAGAACCTCCCCTTAACTTTCTGAGCGTAAGCTCTCAGAGTCTGTCCCTCTTCTTGCTTAAGTGACTCGTAAACTCGAGTCCTCTCCCATAACTCTCTCTGGACATGGAAAGTGTCCTCCAACTGTGCATCCAAATTGACAAATGTCAATGGCCTATTCTGAGTAGTTAAGGTTCTGATGACCTTGGTAGCCTCCCCTTCCAATGCCTGCAGTAAGAAAATCCCTCTATCCTGTTCTGACCAGTTTTTGTGTTCTGCGACACTTAGAAACTGTGCCCTGTAAACATCGTAGCCTGTGCTGCCATTGAATGGCGGTGCCTCTCCTGAGTTGAGAGCGAATGTATCTACTTGGGGTGCTGGAATGCTCTGTACTGGCGGGGGCCTGTTAAGAATTTCGCGCATGAAACGGTAGAAATGCCACGGCTGGAAGTTTTGAGAAGCTCCAGACAAAAAAAAACCACTTGGTCGGCGACATCCTAGGAGCGGGCGCTTGTGGTGTTTTATCGGTTCCTTCTATGTATACGAACTGCCGAAAGGACACTTGGACGAAATCCGACACCCCCTGTGGCTTTGGTACGGGTCTAAACACCCCAAAAACAGCTGTTTTCGAGGGTTTGGGACTAGATGGGTTCTCGCAAACCGAGATCCAAAAAAGTACCCAAATGGGTCTCAGATACTCAAAAAAATGCGCTCTTTCGAATGCCGTGTCGAACGAGGCTCTACGACGTCGGGTTTGGATGCTACGGGCTCTCAAAGTTGCTCAATTTCACTATTTTTACTGAAGATTTGAGCATATCAGGGCCGTTTGAAGTAGACCATCGGCGATTTCGCTCCTCTTTGTCTTAAATGGTGCCTACCCATAGATAAACACCCCCACAAAATTTCAGCCATGTCAGGCAATTATTAGAGGAACTGTGAACAATTTAAGTTTTGGGTCATTTTACCACTGGGCTTAGGTGTTTTTGGGTCCAGAAAAAATAATTTTTTTAGCTATCTACTTTTGATCAGCACCTCTTGAAACGCCTTTTTAACATGGTGCCTCAAAACGTTTTTCGAGGACAAACTTGTCTTTTTCTCCAAGTTATGTTCTAATTACAGCTAGAAAAAGACAAGTTTGTCCTCGAAAAACGTTTTGAGGCACCATGTTAAAAAGGCGTTTCAAGAGGTGCTGATCAAAAGTAGATAGCTAAAAAAATTATTTTTTCTGGACCCAAAAACACCTAAGCCCAGTGGTAAAATGACCCAAAACTTAAATTGTTCACAGTTCCTCTAATAATTGCCTGACATGGCTGAAATTTTGTGGGGGTGTTTATCTATGGGTAGGCACCATTTAAGACAAAGAGGAGCGAAATCGCCGATGGTCTACTTCAAACGGCCCTGATATGCTCAAATCTTCAGTAAAAATAGTGAAATTGAGCAACTTTGAGAGCCCGTAGCATCCAAACCCGACGTCGTAGAGCCTCGTTCGACACGGCATTCGAAAGAGCGCATTTTTTTGAGTATCTGAGACCCATTTGGGTACTTTTTTGGATCTCGGTTTGCGAGAACCCATCTAGTCCCAAACCCTCGAAAACAGCTGTTTTTGGGGTGTTTAGACCCGTACCAAAGCCACAGGGGGTGTCGGATTTCGTCCAAGTGTCCTTTCGGCAGTTCGTATACATAGAAGGAACCGATAAAACACCACAAGCGCCCGCTCCTAGGATGTCGCCGACCAAGTGGTTTTTTTTGTCTGGAGCTTCTCTTTCCTGCCTCCTTCAGCCCCTGCCGGTCCAGTCAGTTGTTGCCCCAGCATCCGTAAGAATGGATTTCGAAAGTACGTTCACGCCGGATTTCGAGGTGGAGGAGACATCATTCATTGTGCCTGATCCAGAGATGAGTGGCGCTTCACCAAATGTCGAGGAAGAGGTTTTGGAGGTCAGAGTATCGGATGCTCTTTACACTGAGGTAAGCGAGTGTGAATGTGTGTGTGTGCGGTCAAGAGTTTGGTCTGCACCGTCGCCGCCTCGTGGTGAGATAGCGTCATTGAGCTCTCTCTCTCTCGGCGTTTCGTTTATTATGTGTGTGTCGTCCTTTCTGTGCTCGCGTCAGTAAATCCTTTTCGTGGAAGTAATATTTTTGAGTCAGAAGTGTTAAAATCGTGAGATTTCAACTTGGCGTCCTCGCGCGCCATGCGGTCGGGGCGCGGGCAAGTCTCGGCCTGTTCGGCTTGTTAGTATGAGTAAATTCAGCGTTCTCTCGGTTCCAATCTTGTGCGAGACGCTTCGCGAGGGCGGCCGCGTGTAAAATTCGTAAAAATTAGGGTCTTAAAGTGTTGAATTACGGCGAGATGACGCCACCATGTGAGCGTGGGAACCGGGCTGTCTCCGAGATTGAGCCATGTTCGGAGGGTAAATTCAGTGTGTTCTCGGATCGAATCGTGTTCTGGGCGCTTCGAGAGGGTACTCGTGTGCGAAATTCCGAAAAATTGTGTTAGAAATACTCAAAACTGAGTAATGTTGTCCTTCCCTCTGGAGGCGTGGGTCGCGAAATCTCAGTCATTTCCGCGTGTTGTCTTTGTTTGCTCGCACTGGGCGAACACGCGGCGGCTCGGAATTGTAATGGAACGTTAAAGGTTTGACTTATGAGAGAATTTTGAACCCCGTTAGTGTGGGAGTTAACTTCAAATCGACGCGCCGGGCAGGGAGGAGATGGGGGTGCAGTGGTGACGTCACGGGCAGGCCCGAGTCTGTCCCTACGCGAGCTGCCATGGCCGTCCTCGGCTTGTTTACCCGGTGCAGCGATTTTCGTTGTTTTCTTTCAAAGATTTATCATTGACTGTGTGAAACGTACAAGTGTTGCGCCGAAATCGACCGTCTGTCTGTGGGAATGAAAGGGAAAATGTGTCGTTGCAAGAAACCGCCCGATTCGCGTGCCTGTTTCTGTGATAGAGAGGTTAGGTTTTCTAAGTGTCTACTAAGTTGTAATTTTCTGTTCCAGTTGGATGTTCCACTCGGAGTGCTGCGCGAAAGGAATGCCCGACGCGAGCGCCATCGACCCGTAGTAAGTAATAAGTTTTTCTACAAGATGAGTAGAATCGTTCAAATCGTTTGCAGCATTTCATGTGTTCTTTGCTCTTCTGTTGCAGACGGTTTGGGATAGACTTGGGCCTGCCAGGGGAGCGGCTGTTGAGTTGAGTAATGAAGAAGAGGAGGAGGAGGAGACGACTGCAAGGTTCAACCGGTTCGAGCGTGAGCGGCCCGAGCCTGAGATCTACGTGATCCCCGAGGAAGAGCCAGAAGAGGGGGAGGTTCTCGACAATGGAGCAGGCGATCCCTGTGTGAGAAAATCTCAACGTGGAAGAGTCACTTCAGGGACAGGGCGCCATGTCCCTGCTAATGCAGGAGCTCCCGCCGTTCCTGAAGTCCCTTCAGGTGCTGGGGTTGCAACAGCCCCTTCTGCTCGAGCTATCCCTGGGCGTGTTGCCCATGTACCAGCCCCTGGGCGTGTTGCCCATGTTCCTGGTTCATCGTCTCGTGGACATCGTACAGCTCATGTTCCTGCTTCCTCTTCTCGAGGACATCATACTGCTCCAGTTCCTGCTCTGTCAGTTTCTGATGAGCCTGCTGTTGCTTCTGGTTTCTCTTCTCGAGGACATCGTACCGCTCATGTTCCTGGTTCATCGTCTCGTGGACATCGTACAGCTCATGTTCCTGCTTCCTCTTCTCGAGGACATCATACTGCTCCAGTTCCTGCTCTGTCAGTTTCTGATGAGCCTGCTGTTGCTTCTGGTTCATCGTCTCATGTTCCTGCTTCCTCTTCTCGAGGACATCATCCTGCGCACGCTACTGGACGAAATCGGGGTGGTTCAGGCTCTCGAGCTGGAGTCTTACCGAGGAGGCCTAAACCACGTGTAAGTTGAAACTTATTCACTTTTTTGGCTGAGCGATAGCGAAGCCTGTTACTCTAGTGGGGTTGAAAAGTTTTTCCTGTCTGTCTGTCTGTGTGTGTGTGTGTGTGTGTCTGTCCGCACTACTCCTCCTGAACGGCTCGGCCGATCTCGGTGAGATTTTGCACACTTTTTAGGCATGTCCTTGGCTCGGCACACGCGAAATCTCACCATCGTAGCTCAACTGGTTCAGTTTTAATAGCCGAAAAACACCTAAAAACGGCGAAAAATCGAGTTTTCTGCAGGCAGGATGCCTATTGTCTTGAAGATGGGGGGGTCTGGGGAGCGGAGCCCCCCAGCCTCGATAAGTTCAAAGGTTACAAGGGTCAAGATCATGCTATCTGTAGATGAAGCAACTCTACCTAGAAGGAAGGGGGGTCTGGAGGCGGAGCCCCCCAGCATGCAACAAGTTAAAAGTAACCGACGATGGACAAGCTATTGCCTGCCGAAGGCAGGCTAGCGCCGCAGGCCAAGGTAGGTAGTACCTACTAGGTACGCCAGGCGCGGATTGGAGGAACTGGCAGCGAAACATCGCGAAGCCTGTTACGACAAGACGCGGTCTGGCGTAAACCTACCTTGTATGATTTTCATGTGTGCATGTGCTTTTCTAATCTACACTGTCATAAAAATCCACGGTAAATGGTACGGAACAAGTCTGGTAGACAATTTGCCCGGAATGTCTGTACATTGACCGTACCAAGTACGCTTTGAGTACAGGAAGGCTATACTGGTATTCACACAGGTGAAACCGTAGCAAATCCTGTACTTGATTCCGCTTTGTTAAGGGCACTATTTTTCGACAAAAAAAAGCCATACGGTTGAGGTACAGGCAGACCGTTATTGTGCCACCACAGGTTGCCCGTGGCAAACCCTGTGCTTGGGATCCACTTTTTGGCGCCTCCATATTTCGACAGAAATCAGCCATACGGATTAGGTACAGGCAGACCGTAATACAAAGACCACAGGTGACCCGTGGTAAAGCCTGTATCTACATTCTCCGATTTAGGAATAGCCCTTCCTTCGCATAAATAATAAAATGTAAAATGCATGCATGAATGAATATGTATTTATCAAAGCATCATACCTAAATGCTTGTTTGGTACATGTTTCTCTACTATCATGTCTATTCACAGGGCAAACAAATGCAGAGCAACACTAACAACTAGTACATTAATTGAAATGCTTTTGCTTGACAGGTACGTTGCAGCATGGCTGATGATTGCTTCTTGCTTTGGTCTTGTCCTTTCGCTGCACCTCCTTCGATTCACCAGCACCAGCCCAGATGCATGCCCACATCGCTTCACCTCAAGGAACGCCGCTGCTTTCTTGCTTCAATAACTGCAAAGTTGCCTTCAACTGCCATCTGCTTGTATGCTGCCAAATAAAAAAGGATGTAAAAACAAAAAAAAAAAGACATCTCAGTAACAAATAAATTAACTTGATAGATACCTCACATACCTTCAAAGTTAAAACCTAACAGAAGTCCTCTTCTACCAGGCATATCCAGAATAATTGATCATTTTGACTATAATTCAAGAATACTTCAAGAAAGAAGTAACACTTCAAAGGCTACCTTTCATGTGTTGACTCCCTGCAAGAAAAATAAATATTTGAAAAGAATCAAAGACTGAGGCATTCAATACCTCCTAATCTCCACATGAATACATACCAAATTTTAAGTTGAATGCCTGGTTCTCCAGGTGACATTGCAGGCTGTCATGCTCCCAACAAATTCTGTTCAGAGAAAAAACTTAAGTTAGCAACAATACATAGACTAATCACATCTTCATAAGATAAGACTTACCACAGCTACGAAAGGTGATGGAGATCTGTGCTTGCTATTTCTGTGGACTCATCAATTCACAAGTATTTTCTCCTCACAAAATTAAAGAGACTATATAAAACACAGGTTTGGTTTCTTTATGATAATACAATAAAGGCACCTAGAAGGAAAAGAAAAAATAGAAATAAATCATACAACCAAAGACTATAAGAGTTAGATACAATTGAATTAACACACCATTCAGGGCCTTTGATGCAAGATGTGAACAAGCCAGGGTATGCAGGGAACAGGCTAGAAATTCCTTTTCACGCTCCAAGTTCTCATGCTACTTCTGCAGACTTATTTCACAAATATTTTCTGCTCCCAAAATGAAAATTATTATGTAAAACACTGGGCTGGTTTTTATATGATAATACTTAGAAAACACCTAGATAGAAAAAGGACAATAGAAATTAATCATACAACCAAAGTATGAAATAGTTAGATTCATTTGAATTAACATACCATTCAGCAGCTCCAATGCAAAACTCGATCAAGCCAGCGTGTGCAGTGAGGAGGCTGGAAATTCCTTTTTCCACTCCGAGTTCTCCATGTGACATTGCTTATTGCAATGTTGCCAACAAATTCTGTTCAGGAAAGAAACTAGCGTTAGCAACTATATGTAGACTTATTACATGTAAATAAGATGAGTCTTACCAAGGCTACTGAAGCTGATGGAGATCTGTGCTTGCCATCCATGCATATCATTTGAATACAAATTTTATCGTATTTTAATTGTAGAAAAGAAAATTGAAATTACTGGCTTGCATTCACTTGTCAATTATATAAAACCACCTAGGAGCAAGAACAAAAAAAAAATGTTGTACATAAATAAAAGTCAACACACATAGACACTTGTCAAATATATTTTGTTTGACAAACCTTTGAGTGCTTCCTGCTGTGGGACTCCACGAAGCCAGCATATACAGCAAGCAGACTGGAGAGTCCTTCCCTCAGTCTAGGTTAACCAGGTTATAAATACTGTCTAGAGAAGAAACACACAGTTAGGCACCAAATGTAGTATGATTGTATCTTAATGAGAAAAGACTCACCTAAGTAACTGAAGCAGCTGGAGGTATGTGTACCTGCTATTACTAAAGACTCATCAATTCACAAGTATTTTCTCCTCCCAAAATTAAAGAGACCATGTAAAACACAGTCCTTGTTTTCTTATGATAATACAATGGATGCACCTACAAGGAAAAGGAACGATAGAAATTAATCATACAACCAAATAATAAAAGAGTTACATACAATTGAATTAACTTACCATTCAGGGCATTTGATGCAAGAATCGAACAGGCCAGGGTATGCAGCGAACAGGCTGGAAATTCCTTTTCACCCTCCAAGTTCACATGGTACTTCTGTAGACTTATCAATTCACAAATATTATCTGCTCCTCAAATAAAAGAGACTACGCAAAAGACTGGTCTGGATTTGTTAAGATAATACTATAATTGCACCTAGAGAGCAAAAGAAGAAAAGAAATTAATCGTACAACCAAAGAATAAAAGGGTTAAAAACATTTGAATAAACATACCATGCAGGGTCTTTGATGCAAGACTTGAACGAGTCTGTGTATGAAGCGAACAGGCTGGAAATTCCTTTTCACGCTCCAAGTTCTCATGCTACTTCTACAGACTTATCATTTCACAAATATTTTCTGCTCCCAAAATGAAAATTATTATGTAAAACACTGGGCTGGTTTTTTTATGATAATACTTAGAAAACACCTAGATAGAAAAAGGACAATAGAAATTAATCATACAACCAAAGTATGAAATAGTTAGATTCATTTGAATTAACATACCATTCAGCAGCTCCAATGCAAAACTCGATCAAGCCAGCGTGTGCAGTGAGGAGGCTGGAAATTCCTTTTTCCACTCCGAGTTCTCCATGCGACATTGCTTAATGCAATGTTGCCAACAAATTCTGTTCAGGAAAGAAACTAGCGTTAGCAACTATATGTAGACTTATTACATGTAAATAAGATGAGTCTTACCAAGGCTACTGAAGCTGATGGAGATCTGTGCTTGCCATCCATGCATATCATTTGAATACAAATTTTATCGTATTTTAATTGTAGAAAAGAAAATTGAAATTACTGGCTTGCATTCACTTGTCAATTATATAAAACCACCTAGGAGCAAGAACAAAAAAAAAATGTTGTACATAAATAAAAGTCAACACACATAGACACTTGTCAAATATATTTTGTTTGACAAACCTTTGAGTGCTTCCTGCTGTGGGACTCCACGAAGCCAGCATATACAGCAAGCAGACTGGAGAGTCCTTCCCTCAGTCCGAGTTAACCAGGTTATAAATACTGTCTAGAGAAGAAACACACAGTTAGGCACCAAATGTAGTATGATTGTATCTTAATGAGAAAAGACTCACCTAAGTAACTGAAGCAGCTGGAGGTATGTGCACCTGCTATTACTAAAGACTCATCAATTCACAAGTATTTTCTCCTCCCAAAATTAAAGAGACCATGTAAAACACAGTCCTTGTTTTCTTATGATAATACAATGGATGCACCTACAAGGAAAAGGAACGATAGAAATTAATCATACAACCAAATAATAAAAGAGTTACATACAATTGAATTAACTTACCATTCAGGCCTCTGATGCAAGACTCCAACAAATTGCCAACAAACTCTGTTGAGAAAAGAAACTAGACTTAGCAACTATATGTTGACCAATGAAATCTAAATAACATGAGACTCACCACAGCTTCTAAAGGTGACAGAGATCAGTGCTAGCTGTTCCTTAAGACTTAACAAAGAAATATTTTCTTCTCCCAAAATTTTAGAGTCTAAGTCCACAGTCCAAGTTAACCAGGTAATAAATCCTGTCTAGAGAAGAAACACACAATTAGGAACTAAATGTAGTATGATTGTATCTTAATGAGAGAAGACTCACCCAAGTTACTGAAGCTGCTTGGCATGTGCACTGTGCACCTTAAGACTCATCAATTCACAAGTACTTCCTGCTCCCAAAATTACAGAGACTATGTAAAACACTAGTCTGGTTTTCTTATGATAATACTATGAAAGCACCTAGAAGGAAAAGAACAATAGAAATTAATTACACAACTAAAGTACAAATTAGTTACAAACATTTGAAGTAACGTACCACTCAGCACTTCTGATGCAAGACTCGAACACGCCAGCATATGCAGCGAATAGGCTGGAAATTCCTTTTCCCATTCCAAGTTCCCCCCGGTGACATTGCATACAGTCGTGTTGTCTACAAATTCTGGTCAGAAAAGAAACTGAAGTTAGCGACTATTTGTAGACATACTGTATTACATGTAAATAACATGAGTCATACCAAAGCTACTATAGGGTGATGGAGATCTGTGCTTGTTATTCATAAATATCATTTGATTACAAATTTTTTTAAATGTTTACTTAAGAAAAGAAAATGAAATTACTGGCTTGGATTCATTTGTCAATTATATAAAACCATCTAAGCAAAGAGAACCAAAAAAAATATCATACATAAATAAAAGTCAACATACATAGAAACTTGCTAGATATATTTTGTTTTACATACCTGTCAGTGCCTTGCTTAAGCCAGCGTATGCAGCAAGCAGGTAGAGAGTCCTCTCCACATTCAGAGTTTCCCAGGCAATAATGTCTATACCCGAAGAATCCTGTTTAGAGAAGAAACACACAGTTAGCAACTAAATGTAGGATGATTTTATCTTAATGAGAAAAGACTCACCTTAGTAACTGAAGCTGCTGGAGACTTGTGGTTGCTTTTACTGAATATTAGTTATTGAAAAAATCTTTTGTCTTCCCAAAATTAAAATGACCCCCATCTTTTTTTAAATAATACTATCAAGCCACCTAGAGTAAAAGAAAAAAGTTAAAAAAAAAAACAACAAACAAAGTAGGACAACTTAGATCATTGCAGGACGTATTTTGGCTTACACATTTTTGAGCGCCTTTGTTCTGAGACCTCAAATTTGAATGGAATTAAAAATTAACATTTTTGATTCGTACATAGAATAATTATAAGTACCTGATGCAATAAAGAAAATTTATATTAGCACATTATTGGCACATTATAGAGTACAATTGATAATTAAAATGATATTTGTTTCTTACAAAATGAAACTATTACCTTCTCTTTGGCTGAGGGATGGAAGTTGCAAAATAAAGACAATTCATTTGGAGCATAACGTACAGAAGTATTCAATTTCAATGAATGAAACTGCAAGTAAATGAAACTTCTTTCAATAATCACAACGTTAAACAAACAAACAAAAAACAGCTGAAAAATCCTGCTGATTATTCTTACCTGTATGTTTATAAAATCACTGTAAGAGAACAATACTAATTGTCATCACCACAAATTGAGTGTTTTAATGTTAAGCACTCAATGCCGCAGACAGTGTATGATGGTAAAGGATAGAAGTCTATGATACTTTCATAAGGAAGTAGTTTGTACTTGGTGCTGGAAGATTTCTCAAGCTCATAGAACCCTTTAAAACTGTCATTAGCTTCTTTAACTTCCATTAAAAAAGAAACATTATTTGAAGAGTCAAGCAAGATTAAATCGATAAGGCCAACTGTCAATGATGTTGAATCCATTGTTGACCTGAGTACCAAATAAAATCCTTTCTTGTACTCAGTCCCTTTAACAATAATTGAAGTCAATGCTTCATATTCAGATGGATCAAACATGTTTGGAAATGCAATTCTTTTCCCTTCAGGTAAAGTCTTCAAATTAACACAGCAGGATGAAGTCGGATCATAAATTATGTCAGCGGGAAATCCATCTCCAGCTTGAATAGAAGCAAATCTCAGCATAAATTTCTTTGCCATCATTTTGGTGATGTTAATGTAATTTCTACAATTCCGAACAACAGTTTTGAAAAACTTGTGGGTGCTCTCAAATCTGAGAGTAAACAATCTCATTAATGGCCCGAATATACAGATTAAGTCAGCCATATGTGCCAAAAAATGAACTTTTGGAATCAAACACTTAGGGAAGAACTTTTCTAATCGTAGCAAGGAATTGATGAATCTTCTTATGAGTTGTTTTAAATATGCCACTTGTGCCATGGAGATTTTAGGGGCACAGATATACTCAACAATTTCTTTTAAGTTTAAAACAACTTGCCATACTTCATCTTGAGGATCCTGAATCAAGTCTCCAAGGATCAGGGGTAAAAGTCTCAAGTGGTTCCAGTTTTGAACAGCATTTCCTGTAAGTTTATCAAGAGACTTGTAAGGTTGAGGAGCGTCCCGTTTATCTGAGCCTTTGCACTTGAAGCCCCTAATTCGCCTGTTCAAGGTGGGCAGGTCAAACCACTCTTTTTCATTAATGAAATATTGCATGACCCTAGGCAAAACACATCTCAAAATACCTTCAAAAATGTCATGGGCAATGCATGGTGGCATGGCTGGTGATGAGACATGGAAACCAGTTACAGTAGAGTTGAAAGGAGATGCTCGATATTTTACTGCTCTAAAATTGACAGCACACATTTTTTTGTAAGCATCTTTAGCTATGCCGACTGTCATTAATTTCTTCAAAGCAGGGGCAGACATCCGTGCTGTGACTTTTCCTGCTCGCTTCTTGGCTTTCCTCCGGGTTGCTTTCTTGACTGCGATTAAATACTGTTTCCGCTTTTGCTCCCACTTCAGTCTTGCAGTGGCAACAGCATTATCATACTCCTCGGGTGTTCTGAGAGCTTTTACTTCACTTGGATTGGAAAGGAATTCAGCCTTTGAGATAGTACAAAATCGACAAAAGAAGTCACATGTGAAGTTTTTCACATATCCTCCAAATATATGCTGTCCTAGATTATCCCCAATAAGAAACAACAAGCAAACAGGAATAGTTTCTCCATCCACATCAATTCCATTCTTCTTCAAGTCTTCAAGTTCATCCAAAAGGGGTTTTATAGCTTCTTTCAGTATATCTTTGCATTCTAACTCCTCCTCTACAGTTGGAACTGTATCTTTCTCCAAAACCAAGCCTGCAAGCTGATTCACATCCACTTTCGAACGAAATTCTGGATCTAGATTGCCAACTAGATAATAGAAACCAAGAGTTTTAAAAAAAGAAGCTGATGGTCCAAATGCATTAAATTCAAATGCATCTTGAAACAATAACAAATGAATGCATTTTCCATCAGAGTGTCCACATCTGTGTTTGATATAAGCTTCACCATCACAAAAGTCTTTAAGAATTGAGGTTTCATTGATTTCTTTCTGAAAAGACTTTAACAGCATGTCCTTTACCTTTGGATCCTTCAACAAGATTTTCAGAGTGTCTCTGATTGACACAAAATGGGCTACCCTCTTTTTTCCTGCTGCATTGGTGCCGAAGTAGTGAGGCTTAGGATCTATGTAAGGGAATCGTTTTTGCCAGTACTGTCTTCTAAGATAGTCCGTGCAGAGCTGCTCAATATCTTCATTTTTGTGGTGAACATTGAAAACGGGGTCACACTTGAATGTCGTTTTCACTATGAATGAGATTGTTGACTCATCAAGATTGGCTGCTTGGAGCTGTTGCCTCAGACCAATTTTCAAACGATGGTGAGATAGTTCTGATATTAGTTTGATTTCATCAGAAATTATTTGAACAGTTGTAGAAGGCACAACAAGTTCACCTTCTAATCTAAGATAGAATCTGGCTAACTCATCTTTGATGACATATTCTGGATATGGGTCCTCATTGTCAGCACCTGCACCACCTGAAGTACAATCATAGAAAACATCTTCCATGTCATCAGCCCCTTCATTTTCACTATCATCTGATTGAACATCTGGTGGAAAACCTGCTTCAGATATTGACAACGCTGCTGGCTGAACAAAACCACTATTTCCTGCTTTAGAATGGTATCGGGACATATGCTTCTGAAATTTCCTGAAATCCGTGTACTTCAATCCACAACTATTAAGAACACATTGGATTTCTGTCCCAGACTTGATGTGGCTTATCATATGATTAGAGTAGCCTGATTTAGTTTTCAGTTCCACTTTACAAGAAGGACAATGAACTGATTCGATTTGTTGAACTTGAGGCCTGGATCTAATACTACGATGGAATCTTGTAATGTGGCTCTCGAATGATCCCAGCTTCATTTCACGATCACAAAAGCAGCAGGGAATTCGTAACTTCTTGATCATCTTGTGGACTTTCATGTGGTTGCAGTAACTTGATACAGAGCTGAAGGTAAGCTTGCAATATTTGCATGGTAGGAGTTGGCCATGGCCAGGGCCAGGGTTAACCTCGACCCCAGCTATGACAAGCAGTAGAAGCAGAGTCGCAAACGGCACAAGTTTCAGAGACAGTGGGAAACCACGGTTCTGACAAGAATTGGCAGAAGAAGAAACTTTTCCTGCCGAGTGAGTAAAAAGGCCAATGCGGCAGCGGTGTTCATCCAATGTTATCCCCATGATCTAAAAGTAAAAGAAAAAAATGTAAAAATCATAATATAAAACATGACAGAATTGAACAATTTACAATGAAACCAAGTTACTGACGGATAATCAAGTGATATTGCAGCAATGCTTAGTGATTGATCCCACAGACTCTAACAGAAATGAAACACAGAAAAAGGAATGATGAGACTTCTTGCTGCAACAATTGGAGTCAACATGCGTAAGTTATTTTCATTTTGTTTCATCCAGTTTCCTTTCTTTGGTATCTATAAAAAAAAACCATCACATTGAATTATGAACTAGACAAAGAAATGTAATAACAAAGTATCAGTGACACAGGACGATGAACTTACCTATGTTCAAAAGAGAAAAGAAAGACCCCAATTAAATATATGCAGTCGTTTCAGCTTCAAAGTCACTGCTCACACAATGGAAGTCCCGCCACAGGACTCAAGATAAACTCCACGGGCAACAGACTGCAAAGGTATTGATGCTAGGTGACTCTGTTAACAAAGCAAAACAAAATTTAGTCTATTGCTGACTGGACAGAAAGAGGCCTGAAGTTTGAAATGCCAACACAACTAGGAACTCCAAATTTTACTCAACTAAATAATATCAAGGAAAGACCGTTAGGTTAGTGGAAAGCTTCCAACATTAAGATAAGTTAACAAATTCATTTATTTATTTACTTTTTTAAAAGGAACTTTCTTATAGAAAAATTAGTTCTGAGTTTGAGACAGGGAAAAAGTAGATAGCCTCCCTCAGTCCACTGCTTGTCCAAAGTAGTCAACACAAAGGTGCCTTACGTCTGAGTGCGCGTTGCTGGACACACAATCTTAGCAATTTTTTTTTTAATGCTTACAATAAAATCTAAAGGGAAGAGCACGTCCCAACAATTAACATTTAGAGAAAGAAATGTCACGTATCACAAAAAGCAACGCGAATCAAAAGAAACAAAACACGGCGCACAGCGAAACGCGGAAGAGGGGAGGGGGGGAAAAGTTGAAAGACAAGCCGCCAACTTCTACAGATTTAGACAGACACCGAGAAAAAGTATTTCAGACTATGTTACATTTAATGTGTACTATTTCAGTATTCAAACATATATTCACTGAAAAGGATCAATTTAAGTTTCTGTCAGAAAAAAAGGGAACGACTCACGACATGATTATTTTGTTCAAGTGTTGGTACACCTTTTCAACAGCCGAATGACGTGACGGTTCACCGTTTGAAAAATCGCGGCGAGCAGCTCGAATAACGTGACGGTTCACCGTTCGAAAAATCGCGGCGAGCAGCTTTTAAATTCGACTCAAATCAAAGGATTAGACGAAAAGATGTCGAACAAACGACTAAGACTCTCGGTGAGTGAAAGAGATACGAATATGAGATAGTTGGCTCCACTAAAAAAACTAATTATTTCTTTCTTGGGGCAGTTTGAAGAGGAAGTGACGGGCATAGTGAAGATGGTTCTCAGCAACATGGAACCCAATGTTATTACCAGAATTGTTCAGCATCTGTTGTCTGATGAGGTGGGGGCGACTTGCATGGAAGACTTAGAGTTCCTGCAGCCGGACATGCTGCCACCGTCTCTCGGCCTCAAGCCCATCAAAGCAGCCCAACTCCTCAAGTATTTCACAAGTCCTGGTTCAAGCTCGGGTTCGGGTGGCAGCTCAGCGGGTGCTAGCTCAGCAGCTGGAAGGTCTGGTGGACTCCAAGGTAGGGAAGGCTCCAAAGAGGCGTCAACCTGAAACAAACAGTAAATTTTTTTTATCTATGAAGTACAAATTCTAATATGAAATCAGTGAATGAGTGCACTTTCTCTAGATGCTGTCTACAGAAACCATGCACTGAGACCTGGCAAATCACTTGCTGGAAAGGGGGGAGGGGGATGGAGAGGGGTAGGGGGAGGAGGGAGTTGCTGTGCAACCCACATTAGGGCCAACTTGTTTTGATTATTGATGAGCTCCATGAGCGCAACAGTTACGGGAACCACTGAACAAAGGTCTAATACCAATTTTGTTGAAAGAAAACATACTGAAAAAGGAAAATGTTTGTCCAATTTTTAAGGTCTTATGCATACATAACTGCAGTTGTTGTTAATAAACTTGCAGACTATTGTCAGATGTTACTTTTAAAACACATTTTCTTCATCATGCATTTTTAGCATTTTAAGTATTTTCATTTAAACTCTTCTTGTTGTGTATGTTTGCAGCGCCACTGCAGTCCCTAACACCAGTGCGACAGATCCTGGGCAGCGGAGGCTACACGTTCCCTGTGCCCTGGACGTCACTTCCTAAGGAAACACTGGACAAACTTTCAATGAATGAGCGGAACAAAGTGAGGGCCAATCAAAATGACATAGACATTTTAAAGCTTGCAATTGTAAAGAAGCTCGTTAGTTCATACACGGACTACAAAGATAGTCATCCAGGACTAAAAAAGCACCCAGGGTCGAAAATATATGAATCGATAACAAATCAGGTATGACTTGAGTGTGTCGTGTTGACCTATAAAAGAAAGTTTGACACATCACAACACATACTACTATCAATGTTTTTTGTTTTCTGTTTGTTTTAGGTTTTTGAAAAATTCCCCTACACCTTAGCAGATGTAGTTAATGGCAAACAGGTTGGGAATGGAATGGCAAGTTTCCAACGGGCCATTTTGGTTTGTACAGAAAACCAAATGCGTGAGAAGAACGCCCCCAAAGCTATTCCAGATGCTATGCGAGCAACAGGAATAATTGGAGTTCTGGAAGCTCAGTACCTGCCCAACCTTGATGGTAATGCAAGAGAGGAGCAAGAAGCCATCAGGGCAGAGCTGCAAGTTCTTTACAATGAAGACGGTGACACTTGGTGCTGGGATGAAATCAGAGAAAAAATGTTAAATTCCTATGAGCTGCAGAGAAATGATATAGCCTCAGCAAAAGTAGCTATCGAACAAGCAATTAATAACAAAGAGAATGAAGAAACCGAATCAGAAGACCCTCCTGTAAAAGCTCTTTCCGAGCTCATGAACTTGTGGCCATTTCTTTTCTACACTTCATGCCTGACAGACCACCACAATAGACTTACTGGAAGAGACCTTCAACCCCACCTTGATGATTTTTTGGAGAATCACTTGGAGTACACTCTTCACTTTCTAACTTCTTGTTCAAAGGCCAACAAGAAAAATATGGCTTTAAACCTGAAATTAGACAAAAAAATTGCAAATTGGAGTTTGCCCCAGAAATTTTTAAAGGCTGTAACTATGATTGCCAATCATTTTGGAGAGGAAAAATACAGTTTTGTGCACAGTGCAGAGGTATTGAAACAAATACTAACACATTGTTAAACTTAACATTTTGACTTTATCAATTGCATGATGCTTTTGTCATTTCAGAGAACAGCTCCTGCCAGTGATATCGATACAAAGGAACTTGCAGACATCTGTATTATTGCCCGAGGTAACATAATAATACTATGTTTCAACTTAATTTCTATAAAGATTTTTTTTTTAAGAAACAAAAAACTCAACTTGACTTCTTTATTTGGCAGATAATGAACCATTTGCTGCAGAGCAGTTTCTCGTATGTGCAGATGAAATAATATTGCTGGAAGTGAGTTGCGCTCAGGAAGCGATAACAAGCTTAGTGCAGCTGGCATTTGTATTGGACCTTGATTACCCTAAAATGCCTCTTACTTTTGAATTTCTGGAGAGGTAAGAATTTTGGAATTAAAGAAAGATAAAATGTCTATGCTGAAGTGATGTAACGCACTGCTTCATTTTTTATAGGTTTGTCTATGGAATGGGCCTGTCCACAACACGAGTAAAGAACAAGAAGGGGAAAGCCCTTCTTGTTCTCACTCCATTGGTGCGCACCACTATCAATGATTTAAAAGCTTTTGAGACAGACATACAATCAGAATAAGAATGTATTGTATATACCTCATATGTATGTATAAAATTCATTGTGAAGTAAGAATACAAACAAAAATGTTATAAATTGCTAATTCGTTATTAATCTACAATGAGAAAAGAGTTTTGAACTTAAATTGTTGACTCATTTTAAAGTTAGAGTTGAAGCCAAAATGTTAAAAATTGCTGAATTGTTAAACAATTGTAGTTCATCCATAATAAATACATTATGCAAATCATCATAGCAATAATACCTGTGAATATTTACAGCTGCTTGATGCAAGGACCAAAGTTTTTCATTCCACCCGTTTCCCCCAAACAAGGTGGTGCACGATCCTTGCCAAGTAGTCCAATCTTGATCCTGTCAACTGAAAGTAGAAAATTAGTGCTAACAAGGTTTGCAGCAGAGAGAAAAGGGAAATAGGAGAAAACTAAAAAGTGTTTTACTTACACTGTCAACTCTGCCTGAATTACTGAAGTCAGAAAGCAAGACTTAAGAAGTGAAGTAACAATGGAGTTCCAAGGTGAGATGCAGGCCTTTGAGTAGACCAGCACAGAGTAGCCGTCAAATCCAATTCAGAATTCACGAAACCTAGTGACAGAGAAGAGGGAGTTAAACACATGCCTCGACTGTCCGAAAGGTGTTGTAAGTTTCAGTAATCAGCAAAGCGAATCATTGCACCGAAATGGCAAGATTGAGAGGTTAGGGTTAGTCGCGACCAAAAAGAAAGCACGACAAAGTCACGCAGGCTCGGATCGGTAGGGAGAATATTGGATTCATCCACAAAAAACACAAGGTGTGCCGAACGTTAACGTTTACTTAAGCACGGCAAAGTGCACATAATGAACTCCAAAAATGTAAACAAACATTCTACAGACACACACACGCCCACAGCAACAGGGTACTTCTCTTAATACTTATTCAGATTCAGATATTGTTCAAGAAGAAGAAAACAGGAAGTAAGGTGGTTTGCATGAGAAATATACGCTGCGGATGAGCTCCAGGACCTCAACCACAGCGTATATTTCTCATGTCTTCAAGTCTTCCGTAAACAAACAAAAGTACAGTGCAAGTACCGAATATGGCTGCCACGGAGAGGTTCGGTGGAAATCGGCAACGATGTTTCAAGACATTTTATCGATGATTTAGAACTTGTCGCGAGTAGCACGCCGCGTTTCCTGATTCTAGTGATGAACGTCGTATTGGTAGCATTCAGTCTTTGCTTGTCGCATGGTGAAACAAGAAACCTGGTCAATAGAAAGTGTGTGGCCCAAGGATGCATCAAGTCTGTTAGAAGATGATTCAGACATTCATTTCAGCATGGTGTTGGACTTTACTGAGATGTCACAGTTGTAATATTACAACATTCACTTGCCGTGAGGAAACGCATTTGAGGTGAGGCAGAAGTAATTGTTTGTTTTAAGAGAACAGCTGGTTTAGGTCACTGAGAATAATTGTGTTTACAGCAGATTTTAGCCTTGAAACTGGTATCATTTTACCATGAGTTATTTTCTTCATAGACACATTACTCAGTTTCTTACGGATATTGGTACGGAAATATACCGTAGGCAATACTTGATAATCTGTTCCGTGGCAAACAAATACCGTATATTTGTAGCATATCCAACGAAGTTCTCACTTGTTTTTCATTGGACTCATTTTACTACGGAAATTGATACGGAAATATACTGTGGGCCATACATGATAATCTGTTCCGTGGCAAACAAATACGGTATATTTGTGGTACGTTCCTGTACTACAGTGTTACGTGTCAGGTTTACCGTGTCTTAGACCGTTGTTGGGTACGGTATTTATTACAGTGTAATGTGTTCTGTTTTTTGTTTTCAGACCAGTGACGAAAAATTGAAAGAGTATCGTCGTAATTTGAAGGAAAAGTAAATCTCAGACTTGTCGTTTAGACGTTTTTTTAAGTGATTGTGACATTTGCAGTCAAGTTGTTTAGACGTTTTTGGCTGAGCGATAGCGAAGCCTGTTACTCCAGTGGGGTTGAAAAGTTTTGTCTGTCTGTCTGTCTGTCGGTCTGTCTGTCCGCACTACTCCTCCTGAACGGCTCGGCCGATCTCGGTGAGATTTTGCACACTTCTTAGGTATGTCCTTGGCTCGGCACACGCGAAATTTCACCATCCTAGCTCAACTGGTTCAGTTCCCGAGTAAAAATAGAAGGCTGCAGAAAGGCTGACGCACGGCTGACGCATGGCTGTATGGAGCGTTTTTTGGCTGTATGCATGGCTGCCGTGGCTGCGTTGCAGCCATGTCGCAGCCATAGCGACGTCCTGGACTTCCAGCCATAGCGACGTCCTGGACTTCCAGCCATCCACGCTGCAGTGGCTGGTCTGGCTGTTTCACGGAGCGCTTTGGCTGTGAAACGTTTCAGAAGCTGCGCACAGAAGCCTTTTGGCTGCCCTAAGCAGCCTATAAACGCTGCCACGCACAGCCAACTTAGCTGCAATGGCTGTAGGCTGCGCGTCGCAGCGTGTTGGCTGCTGGCGCCAGCCGGGCCGTGGCTAGACGTTACAGCCATGTAGGCTGCCACGGCTGTAGGCTGCGCGTCGCAGCGTGTTGGCTGCTGGCGCCAGCCGGGCCGTGGCTAGACGTTACAGCCATGTAGGCTGCCACGGCTGTAGGCTGCGCGTCGCAGCGTGTTGGCTGCTGGCGCCAGCCGGGCCGTGGCTAGACGTTACAGCCATGTAGGCTGCCACGGCTGTAGGCTGCGCGTCGCAGCGTGTTGGCTGCTGGCGCCAGCCGGGCCGTGGCTAGACGTTACAGCCATGTAGGCTGCCACGGCTGTAGGCTGCGCGTCGCAGCGTGTTGGCTGCTGGCGCCAGCCGGGCCGCGGCTGGATTTTACAGCCACGCGGGCTGCAATGGCTGTAGGCTGCGCACTGCGCGTCGCAGCGTGCTGGCTGCTAGCGGCAGCCTGGCCGCGGCTGCACTTTACAGCCACGCAGGCTGCAATGGCTGTAGGCTGCGCGTCGCAGCGTGTTGGCTGCCGGATGCAGCCGGGCTACGGCAGGACTGAACAGCCATGTAGGCTGCAATGGCTGTAGGCTACGGATTGCAGCGTGGTGGATGCTGGCGGTATTCAGGCAACGGTCGTATTCCTTGATAAAAGGGCTATAAAAAATAGAAAAAAATAGAATGGGTGCGTGGTATGCTGATATTTGAGTTGAATACGTTAACATACATAAGCCATGCAAGTTTCGTAAAAATCGGGAAACTTTTTTGCTATCTTTGATATCTCGGGAACGGTAAGTCCTACATGAAATTACTTAGCAGATTTGGATCCGGAACGGTGTTCTGACCCTAGAAAATCTTCAAAGGGCTCCATAGAACTTCAAAGGGCGTAACAGGGACCCTCAAAGGTCCTCATGGGGACCTTCATGAACTAAGGAGTGAAGCCTAGGAGCGATATGGATGCTGCCGATGGCATCCACGAGGCTGCAGGATGCGGCCGAGATGTGGCTCTGACCCGCAGCTTCATAGCTGCCGGGGGCAGCGTGGGCCGGGCGAAAGAAGGCTGCCCGGAGCATCCTGAAGGCTGCGGGGTGCAGCCTACAGCAGCGCCTTACAGCCTCCAGGCTTCCGGGGACAGCGTGGCCCGGGCGAAGGAAGGCTGCCTAGGGCATCCTGAAGGCTGCGGGGTGCAGTCTAGAGCAGTGCCTCGCAGCCTCGTGGCTGCTGGGGGCAGCGTGGCTCGCGAAGGAAGGCTGTCTGGCGCATCCTGAAGGCTACGGGGCCAGCCTAGAGCAGCGGGGGCAGCGCTGACTGGGCTCCAAAGGGACACTTCAGTGGCTGGCAGGTGCAGCCACAGACGCTGCACCGGCTGCGGATGGCTGTATTTTGGCTGACGTATGTCCGAATACAGCCAATGTCTGCAGCCATCCGAGTTCCATCCGCGCGTTGTAAGCAACCTGGAGGGAGCCTGCCTGCAGCCAATCTGCAGCCTACAAGGTAGGTTTACGCCAGACCGCGTCTTGTCGTAACAGGCTTCGCGATGTCTCGCTGCCTGTTCCTCCAATCCGCGCCTGGCGGACCTACCTTGGCCTGCGGCGCTAGCCTGCCTTCGGCAGGCCATGGCTTGCCCATCGTCGGTTACTTCTAAATTGTTGCATACTGGGGGGCTCCGCCCCCCAGACCCCCCTTCATTCCAGATAGAGTTGCTTCATCCACAGATAACACGATCTTGACCCTTGTTACTTTTCAACTTGCCGGGGCTGGGGGGCTCTGCCCCCCTGACCCCCCTTTCTTCAAGGCAGAAGATATTTGCCGGCAGAAAACTCGATTTCGCCGTTTCTTAGGTGTTTTTCGGCTATAAAAGCTGAACCAGTTGAGCTAGGATAGTGAAATTTCGCGTGTGCCGAGCCAAGGACATACCCAAAAAGTGTGCAAAATCTCAGCCAGATCGGCCGAGCCGTTCAGGAGGAGTAGTGCTGACAGACAGACAGACACACAGACAGACAGACAGACAGACAAAACTTTTCAACCCCACCTGAGTAACGGGCTTCGCTATCGCTCAGCCAATAATTTTCTCTCGGGTTTTTATAGGCGAAAAACACCTGAAAAACGGCGAAAAATAGAGATTTCTGCAGATAGACCACTTCTGTCTCGGAGAAAGGGGGGTCTGGGGGGCGGAGCCCCCCAGCCTCGACAAGTTAAAAAGTGACAAGGGTCAAGATCGTGTTATCT
Organism: Thrips palmi; assembly: GCF_012932325.1. Lineage (NCBI taxonomy): Eukaryota > Metazoa > Arthropoda > Insecta > Thysanoptera > Thripidae > Thrips > Thrips palmi. The sequence goes on from NW_023144623.1 coordinate 672,185, forward strand.
GTAGATATAACAACTCTATTTACAATGTAGGGGGGTCTGGGGGGCGGAGCCCCCCAGCATTAGACAAGTTAATAAATAACCGACAACGGACAAGCCATTGCCTGCCGCAGGCAGGCTAGCGCCGCAGGCCAAGGTAGGTACGCCAGGCGTGGATAGGAGGAACAGGCAGCGAGACATCGCGAAGCCTGTTACGACAAGACGCGGTCTGGCGTAAACCTACCTTGTTTTAAATGTGATTGTGATGTTTGTGTCCTTACTAAAACTTATGTGACATTAGTTGGCTGAGCGATAGCGAAGCCTGTTACTCCATTGGGGTTGAAAAGTTTTTCCTGTCTGTCTGTCTGTCTGTGTGTGTGTGTGTCTGTCCGCACTACTCCTCCTGAACGGCTCGGCCGATCTCGGTGAGATTTTGCACACTTTTTGGGCATGTCCTTGGCTCGGCACACGCGAAATTACACTATCCTAGCTCAACTGGTTCAGTTTTTATAGCCGAAAAACACCTAAAAAACGGCGAGAAATCGAGTTTTCTGCAGGCAGATCACTTCTGTCTTGAAGAAGGGGGGTCTCCGACAAGTTGAAAAGTTACAAGGGATCTAGAATGAAGGGGGGTCTGGGGGGCGGAGCCCCCCAGCATGCACCAAGTTAGAAGTAACCGACGATGGACAAGCCAGCGCCGTAGGCCAAGGTAGGTACGCCAGGCGCGGATTTGAGGAACAGGCAGCGAGACATCGCGAAGCCTGTTACGACAAGACGCGGTCTGGCGTAAACCTACCTTGTAGAGTCTGTGACAGGCATCGCGCTTCTGAACGACCCGTCGTTTTGGCCGGAATGATGCAATTTGTTCAAGGTACGTTCCAGGCCGAACTTTATAAAAGTGGAGTTATTGGCTGAGCGATAGCGAAGCCTGTTACTCCAGTGGGGTTGAAAAGTTTTGTCTGTCTGTCGGTCTGTCTGTCTGTCTGTCTGTCGGTCTGTCTGTCTGTCGGTCTGTCTGTCTGTCTGTCCGCACTACTCCTCCTGAACGGCTCGGCCGATCTCGGTGAGATTTTGCACACTTCTTAGGTATGTCCTTGGCTCGGCACACGCGAAATTTCACCATCCTAGCTTAACTGGTTCAGTTTTTATAGGCGAAAAACACCTAAAAAACGGCGAAAAATAGAGATTTCTGCAGATAGACCACTTCTGTCTTGGAGAAAGGGGGGTCTGGGGGGCGGAGCCCCCCAGCCTCGACAAGTTAAAAAGTGACAAGGGTCAAGATCGTGTTATCTGTAGATAAAACAACTCTATTTACAATGTAGGGGGGTCTGGGGGGCGGAGCCCCCCAGCATTCAACAAGTTAAAAAATAACCGACAACGGACAAGCCATTGCCTGCCGCAGGCAGGCTAGCGCCGCATGCCAAGGTAGGTACGCCAGGCGTGGATTGGAGGAACAGGCAGCGAGACATCGCGAAGCCTGTTACGACAAGACGCGGTCTGGCGTAAACCTACCTTGTTTTAACATTTAAGGTGCGAGATCGCGGACCGGGGTCCAAGCAACGGCTTAAGGAACTTAGACCGTTGTATTGACCGGAGTCCTCTCATGCGAATACTCCTTGCCATTTTCGTTCAGGCAGTTCAGGCAGTGTAGCACTTTCCCGAGAGATGGCACCACAGTCGAGTACTTCCAAAAAATTAAAAGGTCCTCGTTGGGGGTAGAGAGTCCTATCCTCACTGTGCATCATCTTTGTGTCAATGCCGCCTGATTTGGCAGTGTAGTTGCCGGTGCGGGCGAGGCGAGCACAGGCACCCTCGTCAAAGTGCACAAAGACAGCTTGACAGGTGTCCCTCAGCATGGGCACAGCAACGGGTGAACTTCTGAAATTTCAAATTTATCAAATCAAACTTGTTTTAGCCGTTTTCCTCGTCTCATCGCGGTGCCAGGGGTATATAAATTTATCCCAATAGTGCAAAATGAACGGGTAGTGTCCGCGGCCTAATCCTGTTGTTGGCCCTTCTTCTGGGGCTGCCCCAGTGGCCGAGCGCGCTGCCGGTCCTCGGCTGCGTCTCCAGCGGGGGGAGGGGAGGGGGCAGACGGAGCGGAGACAATAGATCGGAATGCAGCGAGGTGTCCATCATAAACGTGTCGCACCGACTCGGCCGTCCTGCACGCAGTTCCGATTCTTTCCGCCGCGCCACCCTCCGATGCCTCAGGATTCGACCGCCAAATTCAAAACGCGTGAAAAGGACGGAAAAATGAGTGAAACGGCACGAACGCCTCCGCAAAAACTATGATAGGTACAGCGAATCCGAAAACGGATCCGTGTAGGGGATGGGTGTCCGCAGGGCAATTGATCAGTCTGAAAGTAATCCGACAATAATTAGTGTCATTGGGGTAGCGTGAAAGAAAAGAGCGAAAGTAGTCGGTTTTCAACACCTCACCAAACGTACAAATATTGATCGCGCGGCTCCCGGCCTGATCAATTGCCCTCCGGACACATTTCCCCTACACGAATATGCTTTTGGTTTCCAGATCAGTCGCATAGTTGAGCCGTAGGCGTTTTTTTCCGCAAGCGCTGTTTTCACACTTACAACGTTCAATATTTCGGTTCAAAATTTTTTGAAAAGAAAATCCTTTGAATGGGGTGCTTGTATTGTCGCCCTTAATGCATGTACAAATTTTGAACGAAATCGGTGACCCAAAATTTACGCGATCTAGCACCTTAAAAGTGACGTGTAATTAGCAGTCTCGCCAAGCATTCCATCGGCTTGGGTATCTCGAAACTCTGAAAAGGTAGGCAACCCAACGAACACTCAAGACGGTTTGGTTCTGATCAGTGGATGGTCAGTGACTTGTGGCGATAAGAATACATAAAAAGAATTTGCATAAAGTTAAGCATCATTACGCATGATGTTTTGCGTATTCCACGCTTGCACAAAATTGAGCAAGTTGCACGTACAAAGGTTTTACCTAAACATTTAGTGTGAAAAAGGACACTCCGCCAGCTTACCATTGTATTGCACATCGGTCACCCTGCCGATTCCGCGGAACAAGGCATCCGACAGTTGCTGATTTAGGTCTCTCACCCTCTGCACCAGAAGTGCCGTGTCTACGGCCCAATCGGCAAGGTTTCTTAAAGCAATTTTGGTGAGAGCGGCCTCCTGCAATGCCGCGATGGCATCGTAGTACTCTCGGCGATTCTCTTCCCAAGACATCTTCCCAATACGTGAGCTGACTTAGACTTAGAAATAGTCACGACACAACCTACCCCGGTAGCAAACCAAAACTGAATTGAAGAATTCTCTTCTTCTCATCCCCCTTTACGTAGAGGAAGTCATACTCCGCCGACATCTCGCTCAGAGTCTGAGGGAGCCTGTCGTAGGGCGAGAAGCCAGTTTCCCAGGGAAGGGAATGCAAGCGCCTCACGATGTATTTGTTTTGACGCAATTGCTTCTCTGGGATCTCGTCTCCGGGGTATGGGGGAGCGAAGGTGGCCGACTTGTGGATCTGGGCCGCTTCGTTCTGTTCATAGAACGAAACCTCCTTGAGAACATACTCGCCGTGCTTCCCCCGGAGCATCTGAATGTCGCAGATAGCGTAAGTCATCGTGCTGATGTGTTCTGGTCACCGACTGAACGAAGAATGATGCTCGTGGGGTCGGGGCGCCTGGATTTATACCCCTCACCAGCGCCGCCAGCGCGCCCACGGGAAAAACTGGAACTAGTCGGTGAAAAAGGCGCCGGCAGCCAGCGGGACTCGAACCCGTGCCTCCGCGCTCGGAGCGCGGCAGAACACTCTCTCTAACCCACTAGGCTACTGCGCCGTGCTCGCTGGGGGAGGGAACGGCACGCATGATTACCTGGAGCGCCGCGCGGTCGCGCGCAAGTCCGAGCGTGTTTCGGGCGGTTTGAATTTTACCCGCCGCCGCGCGAGTTCCGGCTGGACAGGAAGCCGCCTTCCCTGTGCTACGCCACGCCGCGCCGTCGGTGACGAGTCGAGCCGAGCGCCGGGCCGAGCCGAGCGACACTACGCCGCGCCACGCTGTGCTGGCGCGCCCCCACCCCCTGTCCGCGACCTGCCTCAAACACTCTTTCATTCATTTGTCCCCTTCATGCTGACTCGTGTTTGATATCATTTCTCAGGCTGAAATATTCTTCTGGAATTATTGACAATACTCCCCCTGACATGTCTTGTCCGTGGGAAAACTGTCTGAGAAAAAGACAGTGGTCCAGACCCCCATCGCCCACCCCTCTCCCCTTGCCAGTGCATTCTGAATTTGCAGAACACCTGATGCCAACGCTTCAAGACTATGTCTAGTGACAAGAAAAAATATTTGAGAGATTTTGATGTCCTACGTTTTATTTTATGGTTGTCGCAAAATCGAAAACTAATTGAATTTGGCCAGCCGTTAGAACGACCGGTGCGCCCTCTGGCGGCCGTATCCGGCTCCAGCTCTTCCGGCCCGTTCAATCTTGTCACTTGTCGTCCAGGCGTCATTGAGGTCGTCCGCCGAGTGGTGTGTGTGTGTGATCTAGAAGAAAATGGATCCCTTTGAATGTAATTTAGATTATGAGCCCGATCTGGGGGATTGGGAAGAGCTGCTAAAGGATCTCAGTGGATTTTTGGATGAGGAATTAATGAAGGATGAAGAGGAAAAGACGGAGAAGGAGGAGGAGGAAGACGGTGTGATCGACCTGGATGTGAGCTGGAGTCTATACTCAGAGGTGAGTGCTTCGCTTGTAGCGTCTTGTCGTTTCGTCCTCAATGTGAGTGTGTGTCTGAGTTCACCTCAGAAAACCTTTTCCGTGAGGTAATATTTTCGTGTGGACAGTGTTAAAATCATGAGATCTGGACTCAGCGTCCCTTGCGCCACGTGCTCGCGGGGCGTCGCTCAGTCTCTGCCTGTTCGGCTTGTTTGTGTGTTCTCGCGTTTCGAATCTTGTGCGAGACGCTGCATGAGGGAGCTCGCGTGTGAAATTCGTGAAAATTTGTGTGAAAAAACTGTCGAAATTTGTCGTGTTGATCTAGCGGCATGGGTCGAGAGATCTCGGTCATTTGTGTGTGTGTTTTTGTTTGCACACACTGGGCGAACGCGCGGCGGCTCGCATTTGCGACGGGACGTTAAAGGTTTGATTTCTGTGAGAATTTTGAAAATGCTTAGTGCGGCGGTTAGCTTCAAATCAACGCGCCGGGCAGGGAGGAGGTGGGGGAGCAGCGGTGACGTCACGGCCTGGCCAGAGCGTCGCGGTGTCATGGCTGACCACGGCTTGTTTTCGTGCCGCAGCGATTTTCGTTGTTTTCTCTCAAAGATTTATCATTGGCGGTGTAAAAACGTACAAGTGCTCTGGCGAAATCATCCGTTTGTCCGAGGGAACGAAAGGGAAAATGTGTCGTTGCAAGAAAACCGATTTGATTCGTGTGCTTGGTTCAGTGATAGAGGTTATGTTTTCTTGTATGGTGTTGTTCAATGTATCTTTCTTTCTGTTTCAGTTTGATATCTCGCAAGCCGTGTTACGTGAACACAACCATAGGAGTGAGGTTCGCCGCCCACTAGTGAGTTTTATGTTATTTTCTCTTTGATGTGAAGAATCTTTGAATCCGTGTGCAGCATTTTATGTGTTCTTCGCTTTTGGTTTCAGTCTGTGTGGGAAAGGCTAGAACCTCGCATTGGATCGACTATCCCCACACCCTCTCTGACTGAAGATTCAAGTGATGAGGAGGTAGAGCGATTCAGCCGATTCACTGCTGAGCGCCCACCGCCTGAAGTACTCGTCATCCCAGCTGAAGTCCCTGATGAAGTGGAAGATGGGGAGTTAGTCGAACCAAGTGAAGCTAATGTACGTGATCCTAGTGTTCGAGTCAATGCTCGTGGCAGAGTGCCCAGCGGAGCTAGAGGTAGCGGCCAAGCACGTGGTGCTGCTCAAGATCCTAATGGAGGATCTGGTGGAGGATCTCCTCGTGCTGATGATCATCATGTACCTGCTCAACCTCAACCTCGCCGTGTTCGCGTGGCCAGAGGTGGGCGCGGCAGAGCTAAATTCAGCCCGCTATTTGATAGAAGCCTTGTAAGTCTCTCTGTCTTTATTACATTTAATTATGTGTAAGCATTGTCATTGTATTAATCTAAGTGATTTCTGTTACAGAAAATGGCTGAAGCTGAAAAGGCGAAGCGCAAATGATTGACTAAGTGTAGCAGTTGTCAGTTAAATTAATCTAATCTTTCTTGAATTTTGAATCATCTCTACTTTCTTCCTTGTCAATCCTATTCTCCTCTTATCTTAATCTCGAGACAAGTATTATTTGATTGTTGTCACTCTTAGTGGACTTGAGCACTATGTGTGGTGGGACTTAAAACTTTGCCTCTATTTTGGTGTGCTGAAGCTGGCTTTTATTTTCAATTGAGTTTAGAGAATGGTGAAGCCTGTCTGATTATAATTTTGATGAACATTCAAGAATTTTCCTTTTTTACTTGGCTCATTGAGTCTAAAGGTGCTCCCACAATGGAGACATCATTTCTGAGGCATCGTTTTGGCCGCGTAATCGTTTGGGGGTAACACGGTTTACTGGGGGTTTAAAACGTTTGGAAGTTATGTAAATCATTAAAGGACACTAAAATAGTAATTTATGTCGTTAATGCAAAGTCTCCCAGCGCTTTTATTTATTAAATAAAGGATATAATGTCGCGCGCGGAGGGACTACTTGTCACACGGTCGCGGAATAAAAGGCACCAAGGGATAAAACGCACCGTTTCGCCGCTAGCGAAGATGACAGCTATGAAATGCTTGAAGCACATCATAATTTTTAAATAAAGAAACCTACTTTCATCAGTATTCAGTACATAAAATAAGGCGACGGCAGGGCGGCTGCCGCGCGGGCCGACGTAGTTTCGCGAGCCTCCGAGGGATGGCGCTGCGACCATTCCCTCAACGCGATTGGCGAGCGGCAATTCGATTGTTGTCGGCTTTGGCGGTTTCTTTCTCTCTTGGCAGTTGATTGAGTGTTGAATTGAATCTTTACCAGTCAATCCCAAGATCAAACGGTGAGTATCATTTAAGTGCGGCAAAAAGGAGTATTGCCGGAACGGGGCCCACTGGGGCCCGCGCGCAAACGCCGCGGGGCGCGGGTGCGCGGGGTATCTGCACCTTTCTTTTTCTTTTTCGTTTTCTTTTTGGACAGACGCTTCTGCTTGTTTTGATGGCGTTGGTCGTGTCGTCTGCTGTCTTACTCAAAGTTAACTTGGAGTTTTCTGTCTCGGAATTTTCCAGCTTGAATCAGAGTCCGAGTCCAGCATCATTGCAGATATTTTTGGTTATTTTGACCAATAACCCACCAATTGTCCGGTTTGGTTTTAACAGCCGTCTTGCAATGTTTCCAGCAGAGCGCTGTCTGTTATTGTCCACAATGGGTCGATTGTTTGACACCGTCTGTCTAGGGTCACGTCTATCCTGCAGAGTCAGATAAGTACCTTACTTCTAAGGATAGTGTTAAATCAAGCATTTGGAATGAACTCCCCTGCACATTGCGCAACTGGCTGGTGTCGGTGTAGCATTTTGTCGTAACTCCAGAGCCTGTCCTTCTCATTCATCCAAGTTACGTACTTTTTCCGGGGTGTTGCATTCTGTCGTCATACCCAGTCCATCCGCAGCACTTAACAAACAGGTGTTGGTGTTGCATTATGCCCATAGCGTAAAGCCTCAATCACTCTGCACCAACGCCACTCACATTCGTTCATCATATGCCATTGCTTCATTCACTTGCATGGGTGTCGCCTTCTGTTTGAATCCCCATTCCAGCCTCAGCCTACGTGCTGTCACTCCTTCCACCATGTCAACGTCCCCTTGGATGTGGTTTTCTTTCTGTCATTTTGACTCTTGGATTTTTCTTGTGGTTGGCTCACTGGAAAGGGAAGGTGTGTTTATTTTTTTATCTAGGTGCAAGAGAGACAAACTTATGAATTTATCAAACCAAAGACCCCCAGCGCTTTCTGAAATTTGTAGATAATGCAAGGGATTGGAGTTGTCTGGTCTACAGGTGTACACAGTTCACGACATTACCACTGCTCAATAGTTTCTAGTTGTCCTTTGATCCTTAGTGTTTAATTTTTTGGCCTCTTTTTGTTTTAATATTTATCAGGGACATTATGATAATCGCTGAAGTGCATTAAAAACTGTATTTTTCTGCCCAGATCGTCTTTGGCTGCTGTTGACGCTCTGGATGTAATCTCCAATAATGTCACGTCTGAGTTTGTTGGTGGCCCTACTCAAGCTGAAAGGACAAGCCAACAACAGGCAATGCCTTTACAAGGCACCAAAGATAGAGGCATTTTTTTTAAGAAGTCCGATCGTGGAACACGACCGATGCCGATTTCCTCCATTTTTTGGTCAAAGGCAGTCCTTGTGGGTCTAAGAAAGGCCACAAATTTTTTGGGCCGAAATATGCACCGTTCAGATTCTATGGGCAATTTTCGTTTTCTCTGACAACTTTTCACATAATATGGCCAAAATTGAAAAATCACCTTTCTGAGGCCTCTATGCACTCGATTGAGCTCAAAATGTGGTATCTTATGTAAAATCACGCGAGGAACACGAATCCGGTGCCCGTTTGTTGATAGGACAACCCAAACAGATGTTATGACTGTTTTTCAGGTTTTGTAGTGGTTTTTACTTTTCTTGGGGTTTTGGTGTTCGGCATCGATTTTCGCCAATCCGATGAGTGGATTTTATAGATAAAGGACCAATCTATCATACTACGAGATAAAAAGTTTGTGTACGCCGCGTGAAAAGCAGTGGCGCTGCAAAAATTGAAAAACCGTCATTTCTGGGTAGTTTTAGATCAGATAAGCCACCTTTCGCGTGACCGTCTCCGCCCCATATTCAGTCTAAATATTGTCCCAAGTGATGTCAGAGTTGGTGTGAAATTTCACCGCTGTAGCTCAAGTAGTTTGGAAATGGCAGCTTTCTTAAGTTTTGCAATCACGTAAGGCATTTACTTTAAGTAGAATTGCGGTAAATGTGAAGACTTGTCACAGATCGGGTAATAAATGAGATAGATGAGTGCGTCAAAGTTCTTTAAGCGTAATTTTGGACAAGGAATCCGATTTTGCTGCTACGAAGACCCTAGGCGAACTCTGAAGTTGGAAAAATGGCCATTTTTATGTGGTTCGCACGAAAACGTAGTTTTAGAGTACACCTAGGGCCTTCGTACCGGCAAAATCGGATTCCTTGTCCAAAATTACGCCTAGAGAACTTTGACGCACTCATCTATCTCATTTATTACCCGATCTGTGACAAGTCTTCACATTTACCGCAATTCTACTTAAAGTAAATGCCTTACGTGATTGCAAAACTTTAGAAAGCTGCCATTTCCAAACTACTTGAGCTACAGCGGTGAAATTTCACACCAACTCTGACATCACTTGGGACAATATTTAGACTGAATATGGGGCGGAGACGGTCACGCGAAAGGTGGCTTATCTGATCTAAAACTACCCAGAAATGACGGTTTTTCAATTTTTGCAGCGCCACTGCTTTTCACGCGGCGTACACAAACTTTTTATCTCGTAGTATGATAGATTGGTCCTTTATCTATAAAATCCACTCATCGGATTGGCGAAAATCGATGCCGAACACCAAAACCCCAAGAAAAGTAAAAACCACTACAAAACCTGAAAAACAGTCATAACATCTGTTTGGGTTGTCCTATCAACAAACGGGCACCGGATTCGTGTTCCTCGCGTGATTTTACATAAGATACCACATTTTGAGCTCAATCGAGTGCATAGAGGCCTCAGAAAGGTGATTTTTCAATTTTGGCCATATTATGTGAAAAGTTGTCAGAGAAAACGAAAATTGCCCATAGAATCTGAACGGTGCATATTTCGGCCCAAAAAATTTGTGGCCTTTCTTAGACTCACAAGGACTACTTTTGACCAAAAAATGGAGGAAATCGGCATCGGTCGTGTTCCACGATCGGACTTCTTAAAAAAAATGCCTCATACCTTTTTGCAGTAAGTGAATTTGCTGTGAGGCTGCCGTACAGTTAATTTTGGATATCAATTTTCACTGTTTGATTTTTTGTTGTTGTCAGAGCGCCGAACTGAAGAGCAGAGATCCCGCCTTCTGTTACTGTCAGCACAGTATGTTGCCCAGAGGAAGCGGATCGCAGCTTTAAGGAAAACCGTGAGACGGTGGTGGGTGCGCCCCCTGCTGCAGCTGCACGACACTCATGGTGCTTGGGCAGTGATCATCCCACTAATGAGGGATAAGGACAAGGAGGCATTTTACAATTTTTTTAGAATGACCCCTTCCTCTTTTGACCGGCTACTGGACCTTGTCAGGCCATTTTTGGAAAAAACTTCCATCCGCAGAGCCTTCCCACCCGGAGAACGGTTGGCTATCTTCTTGAGGTACTTTCAAGGGGACGCATTTCTTTCATTATTGCAACTGCATAACTCTTCTAACATTATTTTCATATTTTTTTTGCTAAGGTTCATTGCCAGCGGAGATAGTTTCCAGAGCCTGGAATATCTCTTCCTTGTGTCAGAGAGCTCAATATTTAATATAGTCTTTGAGACGTCAACTGTCGTTTGGAATGTTCTTCAGCCTTTAGTATTTGAGAAATTTTCAGAGGACATGTGGCTTCAAAAAGCAGCAGAGTTTGAGGCTTTGTGGAATGTGCCTCATTGTGTTGGTGCAGCAGATGGCAAACATGTCCGCATCCGGGTGAGTTTGTTATTTGTGCTACTATCAAGTAATGATTGTTAGGATTTAAAACTGTGACAAATTGTCCTCAAGTTTTTTAGTTTACAAAATATTTCAATCAGTTAGTTAGCACGTATCAAAATGAGCCACATGTTTATATTTTTATCTTTTTTCTTTAGGCACCTCCTCATTCGGGATCAAAATTTTACAACTACAAGAGCTTCTTCAGTACCATTCTAATGGCAGTGTGTGATGCCAAGATGAAGCTGCTTGTAGTTGATGTTGGATCATCAGGTCGCAGAGGAGATGGAAATGTATACCATCAAAGTGAATTTAGGAAGTTGATGAAGGAGGAGAAGTTGATGCTTCCCGGCAAATGCCACGTTGATGGAATGGAAAAGAAACTACCCTTCTTCTTTGTGGGAGATGCTGCTTTCCCTCGTAGTCAAGAGATGGTGACCCCATTTAAGGGTGAGTTTCTCGACCCCGAGAAGAAAGTTTTCAATTACCGGGTCTCTAGAGCAAGAAGGGTGATTGAAAACACTTTTGGAATGCTTGAGCAACGGTATGAAGTTTTCTCCAGATCTATGAAAATAAGCGAAGCTCATTGTAAATCAGTGGTTCTAAGCTCCACTGCTCTCCACAATTACCATCTGATGGATGCAGAATCATCTATTCCAAGCCGCTTGAAAACCAGACCCGGCCCATATGAAGACCACCCAAAAGAAGGGAAATATGGGAGATTCAAGAACGAAAACACCGTCAATGAGAGCAGCATCTTTCAGCGACTTCAGAATCAGAAATCAGAAATGCAGGAATCTGATGAAGAGATGGAAGTGGATGACATGACGGAAGAGCTAATAGACTATTTCATTGAAAATGACCTTCCATGGCAATGGGCGTCAGCTGGTCTTACCAGATAAACCAAATTGAGCGAGAAGACTCAGTAGCCTATTTGATTTGTGATACTTTAGTGGCCCTTATTTTGAACTGCGAGGTCACAGTCACAGTTTAGTTCAGAGCATCAGTTCACTTGCACGGAAAAAAATTATTTCGCTACTCCAGCGAAACTGCGTTTGCTAGACTCAAGTTCGCTGAAGTGGCGAAAATAAACGCTGACACAAGGATTTAGAACGCTAGTTTAGCGAATCCCAGTTGGCTAATTTAGCAATCGCATTTTGCCTACCTACGAGCGAATTTATTTGCTAAACGAACAAACACCATGCCAAAGGTGGGCGCAGGACACAAGTGCGAACCTCTGGCTGATGCGAGGAGAATGACATGGTAGTCTGGAGGCAAAGCGTGCGTCTCGTATTGAGGAGATCACGGGTTCAAATCCTACTGAGGTCGAATATTTGTCAAGCTGAGCGTCACCTGGTACCGTACGGTGCAAATCAATTGGGTTGGACCAACGTCAAGCAGCAAGCATGTTAACGCTGGATGAGCCAGCGATACGCTTTTTGCTAGGGCAAAGACTGTTCGCTATTTTAGCGAACAGAAGTCGCTAATACATTCCTAGCCAATATCCCATGTCTACCCCAGCGTTCATGAATCGCAATCCCAGCAATATTTGTTTGCTATTCCAGCGAATATTTGCTTGGCGAACAAAAGTTCGCTGTTTCAGCGAATTTGCCCCTCGTCTCAAATCTAGAAGGCCGAAATTCGCTGAATCAGCGATTTTCTCGCTGAATCAGCGAATTTCTTTTTTTCCGTGTGATATTGTTCACAATTTCACAATGAAGTTTGTAACTTTTTGTAGTAGAGTTGTGTTGTCATTCCATTGTGTAGGTGGTTTAAGTGTGTCCAGTTTGTACAAAGTGCGTTGTTGTTTGAGGCACATACTTATTATGTATATTGTGATTTCTTAGCTTGATGTTTTAATGTGATGTCAATTACTAGATAGAAAATCTTGAACTTTGTACATATTTGTGAGCATGTATTGTATTTATTCAGCTTGTGCTTGGTCAGTGAGAGTTAAGCATTTGGACAGAAGTGGCGTGGAGAAATATGATATTTAAGTCTTACTAGTGTGATCAATCAAAGAAAATTTAGATTTGTAATGTTTGGGATCTAGATTGTGGCCATCTTTGCAGTTTTTCATAGTGGACAAAGTATTTCTGTATTATTTGGTACATTCAGCATGATTCTCTGTGATGTCAATACTTTGATGATTTTGCATTTAAAAAGTGATGCATGTCTAATTGTAAATAAATGAAACAAGAATTTTGTGACTTCTTATATGTAATTTATTATTTTCCAAAATCTTGGAATGCACAGCCAAAACAAGTGTGATACTGCCACAGCCAAATTGAAACTAACTGGGTTAAGCTTAATAGATCAATTTAAAATAGCTCATTTCTACATAGAACAAGTTAAACTTTAAGCTTTAGCATCAACATGTAACAAGATTACTAGTTGCACCGTAATTTTCAGATATTTCTAAACCACAGCGTTGTAAAGTGTACAAATTATGCCACAGGCAGGACCCTAACTATCATGACCTATATCACTTGGCCAGTAAAATCAAATATATCACTTATCACACAATAATTGCATTGGGAATATTGCCAAAACAATTAATACTGCCACAGCTAAATTGAAACTAACAGGGTTAACTTAATATAGTGCTTTGGAAAAGTTCATTTTCATCAGCATGTTACAAGATAACATAGTAGGTGTTGCACCGCAACTTTCAAATATTTCTACACCAAAATGCCAGGTTGTTAAGTGTACAAATTATGCCACAAATGGCAGGACCCTAACTACCATGACCTATATCACTAGGCCAGTAAAATCAAATATATCACTTATCACACAATAATTGCATTGGGAATATTGCCAAAACAATTAATACTGCCACAGCTAAATTGAAACTAACAGGGTTAACTTAATATAGTGCTTTAGAAAAGTTCATTTTCATCAGCATGTTACAAAATAACATAGTAGGTGTTGCACCGCAACTTTCAAATATTTCTACACCAAAATGCCAGGTTGTTAAGTGTACAAATTATGCCACAAATGGCAGGACCCTAACTACCATGACCTATATCACTTGGCCAGTAAAATCAAATATATCACTTATCACACAATAATTGCATTGGGAATATTGCCAAAACAATTAATACTGCCACAGCTAAATTGAAACTAACAGGGTTTTAACTTAATATAGTGCTTTGGAAAAGTTCATTTTCATCAGCATGTTACAAGATAACATAGTAGGTGTTGCACCGCAACTTTCAAATATTTCTACACCAAAATGCCAGGTTGTTAAGTGTACAAATTATGCCACAAATGGCAGGACCCTAACAATCATCACCTATTATCCTTTTGGTCAGTAAAATCGAACATATCACATTCAACAAAATTAGAAATAGTTATTGGATAGGACTGGATATATCCAATAAGAGCCAAGTAGGCATCCATACAAATAAACTATTATTGAAAATTACTTTCAAAACAAACTTCTAACTTAAAAACTAAATAACTAAAGGCAAAGGCAAGGAAATGTCACAGCTAATAGCTAGTGGAACATTTAACGTAATTAAGCAAACATCAAAGTTAAGGAAGAAGACAGCCAGAATACAGTTCATAGACTATTTTTCGCCTTATCATAGAAGTATTGGCATGCCCCTTGTAAAACAAACTTTTGCCTCTAGCTATGTATGAGGCGTATAGGCAGACAAACACCCCACAGTCATCTCCATTTTCTTGAAGTGGAACATCCTAGAAAAAGGAGGGGGAAGAGATACAATACACAGATACCATAATGTAAAATATCATTAAGATTTTGCAAGCATACCTCAGAAAGGGCCTTACTCCAGGGAACAGACAGTACTTCCATCTTCTTGGACAGATGCTCCTCTTGGAGATACTGCAGGATACACTGCAAGGAAACAATTCAGTGAGTGACTATGTTCAAGATAGATGCAAAAGTAAATAGGTAAACTTCAGACTTACATTTATTGCCTCTTTGTTCTCATCAGAGAGGACCTTTGATCCATTCAAGCTGTCATAGTAAGTCACTGCTTTTTGTTTGAGGTCGACAATGACAAGGGTCCAATGATGTTTCAAATGTACAGGAAAAGCCAAATACTTGTATGAAAAAATATCAACCTGCAAATAAACACATGCAATAATAAACAATAAGGAAAATAAATAACTAAATAAATAAATAAAAAAATTCAAGCACAAATAAGACACTTAAAGACCATCTACAAACCTTTTTTTGTCCATTTGCTTACAAAAGCGTAGCCATCAGTGCGATACTTGGGTAAAAAAAATGTTGAAAAGGGGTACAAAATTTGTTGCTCATTCTCCTGAACGACTCTTAAATAAAAATTGATTATCTGGAAAAAAAGAAGAAAGAATGGACATAGTGCAAAAAGATTGTACCAGTACAATTAAATGTTATGATGAGAGGATCTCTTACTTCATCATTCAGCCAAGTGCCGGGCTTCAGGGTAATGAGGTCATACCCTTTAATGGAGAATCCAAAATTTTCCTTCAATGTCCTCTCTGGTTCACTTTGGAGGAGTTGATCCACAATGGACTGTCAAAAAACATAATAAAATTATAGTCATGATAAAAGGATTTTTCTAAGATTCAAGGGATTGGTGAAATCATACCTCTTGGTCAGCAGTCAAAGGCACAACGGTGAAGCCAGATGAAGACACTACTGGTTCATTTACCGTCCTGAGAAAATAATATATTATTGTAGTTAGTTGAAATAAAAAGCAGACAGAACGAATGTACAAACAATAAAGCAAATTTACCTAGTGGCAGCCTGTTCTTGAGCTTTGCAGACAGTAATCCAAAGCTCAGCAGTTACTGAATTGGCAGTACTTTGGTCAAGCTTTGCTACTTTACCAGCCAGAGCCAAGAAAAACAGCTTATTTGGATCTGATGTTTCTGGCTCCCTTTCCACCCTTTCACTTTTCAACCGCTCAAGTTCCTCCAGCACAGCGCGCTCTAGGTGATCAGCATTTGCAGTTTTCGGGTCATTAAATTTTGGAGGCTTTGGAGCAGCATTCTTGACCTTCTCAGCAATTTTTTTTCTTCTTTCTTCACGTCTCCGATGCAGCTCTTCTTGTTCTTTCTGGGCAAGAAGTGCTTTTTTGGTTTTTTTGCTGAGTAGATTATGCTAAAATTTAAAGAAAAAAGAAAATGGATTTGGCTATACAATGATGTGTCTGCAGAAAATTACAGCTAAAATTTGAATACTCGATTTCAATGAAACTTAGTTTCCCATGTATATTATTAAGGCAATGACCAAAATAAGACTTACCTCTTCAATTTCCAATTCATCATCCTCGGTTTCACCTTCTGTAATTAGAGGCAAACTTGGTTTCAGAGAAATAGGGCGAAACTTTCTTTTGAGAGTTTTCTTTCTAGCAGTGGCCACGCTCTTGATGAAAGGTGAGGAATTTGCCTGGGGCTGTAATGTGCCCAAAGGCTTTCGTTCTCCTGTTTTTGGAAAAGTGAGAGACAAATCCTGTAATAGCAAAGGAAAAAACTTAAAAAAATCACAATGAAGACTCCCAGTAAAATAATTTTTAACACTCATCATAAAACTAACATTTAAGACAGTACTCTGAGAATACATATCAATTTCAGAAAGAGTACTTGACATGGCCATCGGTTTTAGTGCCTTCCTGTACTCCATTGCTTTCTTCAATTCTTGCTCATTACAAATATTAATGGAATGCTCCACTGCATCAGTTTCCAGGTCAGTGGCTACATTAGTGGTATCAGAGGGCACATCCGTAAAGTCATTCTCGGTATTATTCTCAAAGTCTGTGTCATCTCCACTTCCTTCTTCTAAATTTCCTTCTTGTTTTTCATTACTTCCAATTACGTTATCAAGGAATGACATATTCTCAGCATAAATATACGGTTTTTTTGCTTTCTTGGTTGCAATACCACTTTTGTTCTTTTTCTTCCCATCTCTTCTGTTGTTACATCTAGCTTTTCTGAGCAACTCCCAATGGTACTTGCATTGTGCACCTGCAATCAGAGACAGTGGTTAGCTAAGCAACAAATTGAACATGATCACAATAACACAGCACATTGAAAAGTAGGGTCAAACCATCACTCTGAAAGAAGTGCTTTGAAATCTCAGTCCAGGCCAGCTCCTTTTGGGTCCTGTCACTGTGGCCTGGGTACTTGGGATCCCACAAAATTGGGTGCTGGCCCACGAGCTCGATGAGCCTAGGCGAAGCCAGACTCCTTTGTGAGGCTTTTCTGCTCCGACCACTTTTTCGAGGCTCACTAGATTCATTCATGATAGCTGAAAAGAGAAATAATACATATACTTCGGATTAATAGAGAAGTCTGAAATTTGTTCTGAGAGATTAGAGACATATTCACACTGAGATTCCTATGAGTATAGCACGTATGGTGCAATACAGCTGAGATATCGCACCATACGTGCAATGCGATGGCCATATTGCACCTTACGTGCAATGCATCCCGAAAATGCCCTATGCTAATGCATGGGATTGGGGAGGTATTGCACTTCATGTGCAATGCTTTTGTATTGCACCAATTGACGCTATACTCATAGCGTTTGGATTCTCAGTGCACTCGAGGATTTAGTACCAAAACAAAAATCAAATGGCAGTCTAGGAATTTCCCCAAGAAAATAAAATTAAGTTATTAAGCAATAGTGGGACATACTTTCACCCACCTCACCATGAAATGATTAAGCCCTGTAGTCTACAAGACACACTACAAATTATTGGTAGCTCCAAAAAAAAAAACCACCTTCCCTTTCCAGTGAGCCAACCACAAGAAAAATCCAAGGGTTAAAATGACAGAAAGAAAACCACATCCAAGGGGACGTTGACATGGTGGAAGGAGTGACAGCACGTAGGCTGAGGCTGGACTGGGGATTCAAACAGAAGGCGACACCCATGCAAGTGAATGAAGCAATGGCATATGATGAACGAATGTGAGTGGCGTTGGTGCAGAGTGATTGAGGCTTTACGCTATGGGCATAATGCAACACCAACACCTGTTTGTTAAGTGCTGCGGATGGACTGGGTATGACGACAGAATGCAACACCCAGGAAAAAGTACGTAACTTGGATGAATGAGAAGGACAGGCTCTGGAGTTACGACAAAATGCTACACCGACACCAGCCAGTTGCGCAATGTGCAGGGGAGTTCATTCCAAATGCTTGATTTAACACTATCCTTAGAAGTAAGGTACTTATCTGTCTCTGCAGGATAGACGTGACCCTAGACAGACGGTGTCAAACAATCGACCCATTGTGGACAATAACAGACAGCGCTCTGTTGGAAACATTGCAAGACGGCTGTTAAAACCAAACCGGACAATTGGTGGGTTATTGGTCAAAATAACCAAAAATATCTGCAATGATGCTGGACTCGGACTCTGATTCAAGCTGGAAAATTCCGAGACAGAAAACTCCAAGTTAACTTTGAGTAAGACAGCAGACGACACGACCAACGCCATCAAAACAAGCAGAAGCGTCTGTCAAAAAAGAAAACGAAAAAGAAAAAGAAAGGTGCAGATACCCCGCGCACCCGCGCCCCGCGGCGTTTGCGCGCGGGCCCCAGTGGGCCCCGTTCCGGCAATACTCCGTGCATCGCGACAACTTGAGATCACGCGCGATTGCCTTGCATCGAAATTAGGACAGGGAACGTGGATAGATGCCATCAAATAAACTAAACTAACCCTGGATTGCGAAGATGCAACCGTAAGCCGTTGGCTGTGGTATGTATCGGGCGAAAATGCGTACCCACCTGTTGCATACGAAACAGTGCACTTATCAACCATCAACGATCGCACCTTTTTGCCGCACTTAAATGATACTCACCGTTTGATCTTGGGATTGACTGGTAAAGATTCAATTCAACACTCAATCAACTGCCAAGAGAGAAAGAAACCGCCAAAGCCGACAACAATCGAATTGCCGCTCGCCAATCGCGTTGAGGGAATGGTCGCAGCGCCATCCCTCGGAGGCTCGCGAAACTACGTCGGCCCGCGCGGCAGCCGCCCTGCCGTCGCCTTATTTTATGTACTGAATACTGATGAAAGTAGGTTTCTTTATTTAAAAATTATGATGTGCTTCAAGCATTTCATAGCTGTCATCTTCGCTAGCGGCGAAACGGTGCGTTTTATCCCTTGGTGCCTTTTATTCCGCGACCGTGTGACAAGTAGTCCCTCCGCGCGCGACATTATATCCTTTATTTAATAAATAAAAGCGCTGGGAGACTTTGCATTAACGACATAAATTACTATTTTAGTGTCCTTTAATGATTTACATAACTTCCAAACGTTTTAAACCCCCAGTAAACCGTGTTACCCCCAAACGATTACGCGGCCAAAACGATGCCTCAGAAATGATGTCTCCATTGTGGGAGCACCTTAATCAACGCAGTTCACTTTTTATATGATTCGAAACTTATTTTGGTGTAATTCATAGAGTCTATAGCAAGAACATGAAGGGCATGAGCCTCTCATTAAGTTTTAGTGGAGTGACACTCTTGAATTAATTAATTTCTGACCTATGTTGTGTTTGACAGTTTAACCTTATAGTGTGTGAGTCGATATTGGTAATGTTATCTTGTCACAAGCAGCTGCTCATTCAGTATTGACTTGCTGAGTGCGCCATTGATTTTGAATAGAGTTTATGTAATGGAGAAGCTTCTCTGATAGTAATTTTGATGAGATTTTTAAAAATTTTGGAGAAATTTTGGGACATAGAGTCATTCAGTTTCTCGGCACTAATTCCAACGGAACAAGACACTAAATTGTTTGTACACAACGATTAACTCTTGTCTCCTTCTGTTTTCTTCTATTTGAGCTTAAGCACATTTGGTATTTAGAGGCCAGAGTATTTTTTTCATTTAAGGAGTGGAGAATTTATGAAGGAAAGTTGACATTTTGTTTCTTTTACTTCAGAGAACTGTTTTTTTATTTAGGAACTTATTTTGAGTAAAAGTGATAGACTCTCAGCAAGAATATGAAGGGAATGAGCCTCTCGTTATGTTTTAGTGGAGTGTCACTTTTGAATTTATCTATATTTGAGAAATGAAATATGGACAACATAACCTTATGATGGTTGGGTAGACTCAAGTGATAAGATAAGTTGTACAGGGCAGCTGCTCTGTCTGTATTGACTTGCCGAGTGCGCCATTCATTTTGAATAGATTTTATGTGATGAAGAAGCTTCTCTGATAGTCATTTTGATGAGATTTTTAAAATTTTTGGTGAAATTTTGAGTGATAGAGACACTCACTTTCTCGGGTCCAAATCGAACGGCAGAGGTGACTGAATTGTTTGCACACTCAGATTGTCTTATGACTCCTATTGTTTTCACTTATGAAAATGAAAGCACAATTGGTATTTACAGTCCACAGTATCTTTTTGTTAAAGGGAGTGAAGAATTATTGAGAAAAAGTGGAGGTGTCTGAACACTACACTGTAGGATTTTCTCCAATGATATTTTTAGTGAGAGAATGCTTCTCTCTCTAATTTTTAATTAGCTCAGAGAAAAACATATTGTTTTTCTACAGTCATCATTGCTCTATGAAAACGGCCTGCCTGCTACTCCGTGCGCTTTTTAAATCAGACTCTTTCATTATCAATTTTTTTGGGTTTAGTATTATATTTCTTTTTTTGTTTTCAACTATTGTATTCCTTTTTTTTGCCTTTATCTCAGTTTTTTAGACTCTCAGACAGATATTTGAGCGGTCAACGCCCCCCAGAAATGCACACATTCCCAAGCACAGATGTTATGGTCCAATGCACCACAGACAGTGCACGCAAGCACTGCCCGGGTGTCCGCTCCGGTCGACCATGAGTCATGCACACACACACACACACAGCTTCTCCCTTTCCTTATGATTAATTTAAAGGTAGTTGTGTGGTTCTACACAGAGCCACACAACAACGCCTTACAGCTTCTAAACGGTTTGAGCTACGAGCCTGGGCGTGTGCTCATTGGCTTTATTAGCTCTTTTTCTACAATATGGCGTCAACGGATCGTGGATAAAAAATATTTTTGACCGTTTCCCCAAGATTTGGGTATTTTCAGTAAAATTTGGTCGTTTTGGGTAAGTATTTCTCAAGATATCGGTCGTAGGTCAAATCTGTGACCATATTCTTGTTCCTTGGGCAATTTTACATAAGAATACCAATTTTCAGCCACTTAGCACCAAAACCCTCAGAGCAGTAAAGAAACTCCCAAGTTAAGTAAAAACAGTGGCAAATTTAGAAAACATTGGTTTTCTCGGCCAATAAATTTTTAAGCGACCTAATATTTTAGGATGTTTTTTCTTACCATAAGGGCATCTCAGAAAAAAATTTTGGTCAAAATCGGAGGGGGTCATGGGAAGGCGTTGCACGTATTAAATAAATTAGCTCAGTGTGAGATAGGGTGAGAGAGTGTGTGTGAGACAGAGAAAGAGGGGGGGGGGAGGGGGGATGAGAGGGAGAAAGAAAATGAGTACGCGTGTAGTTGTCTAATGTGAAGTTTGTAATATGTATTTTGCTTAAAAGGTAGTTAAGATTTCTTTGTGTAATATTTTTTAGTGTGAATAAACCTCCTGTTCCGTACAAGAGTGTCCACTTTTTATGTATTCTTATCGCCACAAGTCACTGACCATCCACTGATAAGAACCAAACCGTCTTGAGTGTTCGTTGGGTTGCCTACCTTTTCAGAGTTTCGAGATACCCAAGCCGATGGAATGCTTGGCGAGACTGCTAATTACACGTCACTTTTAAATGTTAAAATAACTCCACTTTTATAAAGTTCGGCCTGGAACGTACCTTGAACAAATTGGCATACAGGACATGAGCCCCGTCCCGTTTGAGCCCCCATGGTCTTAGCCCCGACCTGAGCCCCAACCTGAGCCCGGGTTGAGCCCCGACTTGAGCCCCGACCCAAGCCCCAATTTCCAGAGCCCGGATTGAGCCCCGACCTGAGCCCCGTTTGAGCCCCATTTGAGCCCCACTTGAGCCCCATTTGAGCCCCGCGACCTGAAATCACGCATTTTTGCACAATTAATTGCTATGGGGCTCAAGTGGGGCTCAAACGGGGCTCAGGTCGAGGCTCATTTCGGGCTCTGGAAATTGGGGCTTGGGTCGGGGCTCAAGTCGGGGCTCAACCCGGGCTCAGGTTGGGGCTCAGGTTGGGGCTCAGGTCGGGGCTCAGGCCATCGGGGCTCAAACGGGACGGGGCTCATGTCCTGTATGCCAACAAATTGCATCATTCCGGCCAAAACGACGGGTCGTTCAGAAGCGCGATGCCTGTCGCAGACTCTAAAATTTGCCTGCTGGGGCGCTGCACCGTAGCGCCAGGTCAAACAATTTGAAACGGCAGCGTGCCCTGACAGGAGTGTAATGCCGCTCACTTCAACCCACTGCGTAAGCGTTGGAGCGCCGGAGGGTAGGCAACCCCTCCGGCTCGGCCGAGGCCAGAGCCTCCTTCCAGCGGGGGGACAAGGGTGCCATCTGTTGGCGGGCGAGGCAACTCACTCAGGACACGGCGCACAGTGGGGCGAAAACGGAAAAAGTCGCACGAAATTATTTTCTTCACCAAATTTTGTGTATAGTGTATTTAGGGGTCGCTGAATTCATTTCTGACGAGATTTGAACGTGAAAGGCACCCTAAGAGGCGGAGCCAGGTGCGTGAAGGGGGGTAAAACGAACCTTATTGCTGAATTCTCGCTAAACTTTGAATTTGAGGGTTTCATTGGTAGTGAAAATCATTTCTGAGGAGATAAAAAGACAAAAGATATACCCAGGAGACGACCAAACGTGCCTCTTGTGCCGCCTATTGATACTGGCTGCACCCAAGGCCTGCGTAACGATGCATGTCTTGGCGTAACAGCATGACCACGGAAGTTGTAAGTATCACTATCGGTGGCAGCTCAAAACGATGTCTGGTGCGGCACAATGTCTGGCAGAGCTGGCTGGAGTAGCCAGCGTGCATAGCGCCTCTGCCGTCCTCTCCCGAGGGCGCGTTGCGGTACCCGGTTGACAAAACTCGTGACTAAAGACGTCCCAAGAATGTCCCCCCAGGAACGAGGAACGTTCCTTTAGGTACTACGCAGGGAGCTCCCCAATAGGGTACTTTCGTAGAATCCTGAACCGGAAGCAAGCAGACCAGCAGACGCCAAATTGGCCGGAAACTAACCTCTCTTCGGATCCAAAACTATATCCGAGCTGTACAAATATTGCTCGCGAAACACATATGCACTGCAAACAAGTATCAAACGACTGTTCATGTTCAAGTGTGGCCGATACCTTTGACGAACGTCTCTTTCCCATGTCAAGTTTGGATCTACTTCCGCCAACATGGCGTCGGTGTGCTTCCGGTTCAGGGATCTACGAAAGTACCCTATGGCAACGGGGCTTGTTCCTAGGAACGTACCTGGTCATAATCCCTACGACCATCCTAGGTAGTTCCTGCAGAAACGTCCCCCGTGGGATGTCCTGGGAACGTGAAGGCGCGGCGTGCACAACACAAAGGACGTGAGGGGATAGTACCATCTGCAACGCGTTTCACACTATGGCTGGTTGTATCCGCGGGGGCGTGACAATGATGTGACGGTCGGCATGATCCCGATAGGCACGTGATGGAGACGTCACTATCAGCACGTGCCCCAGGGAACGGTCTGGTTACGCCCGGGCGAAGTTCCCTCAGGTATGATCCCTAAGACCTCCCGCCAGAAATGGTCCCTCCCACATCCCCTGAGGACTGCCTCAGGAACTGCTCCCAAAGTGGTTCCTTCAGGAATGGGAACTAGTTTTGTCAACCGGGTAGCGGTGGCGTGGCACGGCGAGACGAGGTCGCAAGTTTGACGTCGATTTGAAGGAAAACGGCATCGAACGGCATCGCCGGACGAAATGGACATGAAAGTGGGGTCACCATACTATCTCACCACGGTGCCCGACCGGTTCGCAAATGTTCGCAACTCGACTTATCCCTCGTCAAAAAAAGTCGCAGACGACGATTTTCGCAAACATTTGAAGACCCGCAGTTTCCACACTTTTCGTTTGAAACCAATTCCAATGAATGGACTGGACTGCTTGATTTTTTGCCTTTCCAAAAACATATAAAACATGTTATTTTGCTCTGCAACAGCGATAGGAGTAGCCTTTCTTACGCGACCCCCGCCAAATGTATCATTTTCTCGCGAGATTGGTCACTAAACGGCAAGTAGTAGTTATTTGAGGTGCAAAAAATGTTCGTAACTATATAGAATGGTCCTTTGTGAGTTCAAAAACGTCGGTCCCATCCCTCTGGGACAAAAACGGCGAAATCGGACTTACGTGCGACTTTTTCCGGTTTCGCCCCACTGTGCGGCGTGGCGGGAGAGCCAGCCATGGGCCGCACTTTCTGTAGGCCGCAGTGAGCATGGGTCGTAGTTTCCGTAGGCCGCAATTGGTAAGGAACGCAGTTTCTCTAGCCCGCGGTAGGTGCGGACCGCACCTTCTCTGGGCCGCAGTAGGTAAGGGCCGCAGCGTCTATAGGCCGCAGTGTGCATAGGCCGCAGTGTGCATGGGCCTCAGTTTCTATAGACCGCAGTAGGTATGGGCCGCACGGAAAAAGGGCCGCAGTTTAGAAAGCCCCCCCCCCTCCCCACGACTGAGTGATTGAGTGACATACAACTTTTAACCACAGCGAAAAGTGGCCGATGGATTTTCTTCGTTTAATAGTCAAACGATTCGTCATTTCAATAATTGGGAAGCAAAAAAATATTAGAATTTACTTTTTCTCAACCTTTTGCCTGCTAAACGCGGAAAACTCATTTCCCATAAGGCCTGCAGTGAGGGGGTGGGGGAAAATGCCGCGCCCCCCGGCCGGCACCCGCGGCGTATTTCCAAACCCTCCTGGCTCCAGAACAGTATGAGAATTTCAGCACGCCGCGCACTCCTGGCTACTCCTTCGAGTCAAACTGAAGATATTTTAACTTTGTGAACCTACTTGAGTACCAAATGCATTATTTGGTTTCCCAAATTTACACACTGTGTCCCAAAATATCATAAAATGTCATGTAAGGTGAAAAAAAATGCGAAATGTCATTTTCCAAATTAATTGCGACATCATGATTGTTTTTGGTAATCTAGTTGCTTACTATATAAGATGTATTTCAACCCAAAGGTAAGCCAACCAAGTCCCTTTAGTTTTGAATAATTGAAATTTATGTAACAAATTCAGTCGTTGGCCAAGTCTCTTTGCGAAGAACCAAAAGTTGTGGAGACCGAATATTTTTTTAAAAGTTCTCACCAAATACCTGCATACCAAACACACTATTAGCTACCCCAAATTTACACAGTGTGTTCCAAAATACCATAACAGGTTATATCACATTACATTGTGGCATAATGAGCACCATGTCTATTGCTGGAGCAATAGAGCAGCCCAACTCCTTTTTACTGAAGCAAATTAATTTTTTATCTACTTGTGAGGGATGAATTGTTTTTATCAAATTAGACAGGAGCTTTCAGTGACAAATAGGGAAATCAATAAAGAACTTGTCAAAAAATATCCAGGTCTCGACAACTTTTGGTTCTTTGCAAGGAGACTTAGGGCCAACGACTGAATTTGTTACGTAAACTTCAATTATTATCAGATACTAAAGGGAGTTGGTTGGCTTACCTTTGGGTTCAAGTTCATCTTATAGTAAGCAACTAGAGTACCAAATACAATAACGACGCATCGTTATTATGCATCGCCGCAATAATTTTGGAAAATGATATTTTGCATTTTTTTTACCTGACATGACATTTTATGATATTTTGGAACACTGTGTAAATTTGGGGAACCAAATAGTTTATTTGGTACGCAAGGAGGTTCACATAGTTAAAATATCTTCAGTTTCAGTCGGATGAGTAGCCAGTAATGCGCGGCGTGCTGAAATTCTCATACTGTTCTGGAGCCAGGAGGGTTTGGAAATACGCGCACCCGCGACTCGCCGATCGCACTTTCACCTAGAAGGATGCGTCTTAGATGGGTCATCAAAACGTACGCTACCCCTCAAATTTAATTTTCTATCTGCTGATTTTGGTCCCGTCTCGATGCGACCCACCGTTCTCCAGCTTTGACCTTTTCCTCCCTAAAAGGCGGCAGAATTTTCGCTACTTTTTCTTTCCGTGGGTGGTTTGGAGTACAAGACGACTTCCGAGATACCTCACCAAAGCGTACGCTACCCCTTTTTTTTACGAGGAACGTTTTTGCTTTTATTACTTTTTCTGTAGGACGAACGGTTTTTGAGATTTCGACTCCCCCTGGTTGCCTACCTCGCGGGGGCTCTTACTTCTCATGCGAGACTTCTATCGGGCGGGTATGATAACTTAACTTTTATTAAAAAATAGTTTCGGTTCTTCGACCGTCATCTCAAGAACCATCAGTTCTCTAAATTTTCCACTTTCCTTCCACTGTCACTGGTTGCCTACTTGGCAGGGGCATTTAATTTCTCTCAAGACTGCTTTCCAGAGCGGTCAGAAAAATTCTATATGACTCTACTTTTTAATAAGGAATATTTCTGGGGCGATTATTTCCATCTCTAGGCGCAACGGTTCTCAAGATTTCGCTTCCTCAAGATGCCTACTCTGCAGGGGCGCTCACTTGATGTTCGAGACTACTTCCAAGGGTGGTCAGACAAATGCACTACGATCCCCCTTTTCACAAGGTCGTCGGTTTTTCGCTTTTTTTTACTTTTGCCTCTTTGACCACCGGTTCTCAAAATTTCGACTGCCCCTGGTTGCATACGTTGCAGGGGCGTCGACTTTTCGTACAAGGTGACTACCAGGGCAGGTTCTCTATGCGTCGGCTGCTTCCCATCAAGGACAGCAAACATCTCCGATGTTACAACTTTCGTGTTGGAGAACCGGGAACCGGTCCTGATAACTCAATCCCCTTGATGTTGCCTACTTTCCAGGGGCTCCAACTTTTAATAAAACAAACTATCTTGGAATGGTTAAGTACAGCGTGATTAAAACACAAAGGCCGTCTTCATGGTGGCAAAGCAGGGGGTGGCAACGGCCTAGGGAGAGCGTGAAGCGATGCTCGCGCCGTCAGTGCAGAGGTTGCGCACTTGTTCGAGATCATGAAAACTAGACAGTGTTTTTCAAAACGCTTTGCACCGATGGAAAGGGCTTGAAATTTAGGGTGCATTAGACTAATTCCTCTTCTCGAAACTCCCCTCTGACTTTATATTAAGGTGCAGTGAAAACACCAAAAAACACGAGAAATCATAAAATTCAGGAAAAACTCGAATGCGCCATGTTGATGTAAATGATTCCGCCCTTGTGTTCGGTTGAATTGGAAGTATCGGGTAATCTACTACGCCTAATGCACCTTAAAGTTTGTGCTCTTTTGATCTGCGCAAAGCGTTTTGCAATCAATGGGCTAGATCTTCCAATCGAAGCAAAATAAGTAACCCCTGCACCTTCCTCGCGCATGGCTTCACGCGCTTTCTAGGCCGTTGCCGCCCCCTGTGGCAAAGGTACATTCCCGCTGTTATTGCTTTCTAGCCCATTTTTAACAGAAAACTTTAGGGGAAGAATTTTAGATTGTAGGGCACTGCTTATGACAGTCAGGGTCAATTTCGAGGGGTCCTATTCAAAAGATCTTATCTGGGCGTTCCTCCGAAGACAATCTTATCTTAAACGCAGGTGAATTTTACATTGTTTGATCATTTGGTACAGCTACGTATAAATATTATTTGTGAGTTTGATCGCGTAAATCTTAAGATGGAAGAGCAACGAAACCAAAAGTGTATGTAGAAATATGTTTCGCTTGCCGTCGTATTTATTCTGATTGACCAAAAAGAGTGAAATTTGCAGGCGTTTGAGATAAGATTGTCTTCGGGGGAACGCCCAGATAAGATCCTTTGAATAGGACCCCTCGATTTATAGTTTTTATACATAGCTATACGGCTTGACAGGTACGCATTAGTTCGTTTGTCAAGATAAAAACTCTGCAATGGAAATCTTCTCTTCAGGAACGATGGCCATTTGTACTTTGTACTCTGCTGATCATGAATGAAGGGCTGCTGCGTTCGTCACCCCACTAGCCATCACAGCTCCTTGCTGCAATTGGTGAGCAGTGCGATTCAGGCTAGATGACAGGCGCTGCTGTTTTGAAGACGGCAAAGTCATTTCACATCAGCTGCTGACTGCGGCCAGGACAACGACTCCAGGGGAGCCCGACTTTCGACGTTTTGACTCGATGCCACCCCTTTTTGACTCACTCGTCACGAAACATTGTGTACCAGACAGCTTCTGGAATTGTTGACCGTGGCGTACACCGCCCGATAAACAGGCGGCTAGGTCCTACTATCGCTAACCAGCCCGCACACAGCGGGCCGAAGGCACGCACGGGGGGTCTGGGGGGCGCACAGTGGAGCGAAACGCCAAAAAATGCGACATCGTGGGACATAAAATCATTTTCCGATCTGTCAGCTTTTTTCACGGCATATGGTCATTTCATGATGTTATCTAGTAAAAGAAATGATTTCCTGGTATTGGCTAGGCTTGTAGAGCAAAAAATCGCGAAAAACATGAAAATTTTGTACTAAAATGTACCATTTTTTACACGTTTTTTGCCCGTAAAACTGACATTTTTTCGATTCTGCAACTTTTCTCAACAGATTCTGAAAGCTAAGGACAAGGCCTACAACTTTTGTTATGGTCGCAACACTGTAGCGAGGTCGGCTCTTCGAGTTTTTTGGCCTCAAAGGTTTTCCCTATAATAAATTTTATTGAAAAATTATTCCTATTTTGACAAATTTAGGTATTTTTGTGCCCTTGAGGTCTGTGTTGCCTCGCTACATCTATTTCCGGTTCTTATTAACTCGATCGGATGAATTGAAACTGGTTGGGATGTAAAGCGGACTGCAGGGGCACAAGAATACCTAAATTTGTCTAAATAAGAATAATTTTCCAGTGCAATTTATTATAGGAAAAACCTTTGAGGCCAAAAAAGTCGAAGAGCCGACCTCGCTACAGCGTTGCGACCAAAACAAAAGTTGTAGGCCTTGTCCTTAGCTTTCAGAATCTGTTGAGAAAAGTTGCAGAATCGAAAAACTGACAGTTTTACGGGCAAAAAACGTGTAAAAAATGGCACATTTTGATACAAAATTTTCGTGTTTTTCGCGATTTTTTGCTCTATAAGCCTAGCCAATACCAGGAAATCATTTCTTTTACTAGATAACATCATGAAATGACCATATGCCGTGAAAAAAGCTGAGGGATCGGAAAATGATTCTATGTCGCACGATGTCGCATTTTTTGGCGTTTCGCTCCACTGTGGGGCGAAGCCCCCCAGCGAGCGAAAGCGAGTCATACTATATGCCCGTCCCTCCGTCATTTTTTTACAAAAAATAAACGGGACGGGCCAAAAAACACCAAAACACCAAAACCCTTTGTGTTAAGTCAATATGACAAAGTCTCACTTGATGAATCAAAACTGCCAACGAGAGGACTTCTTTCACCCAGGAGAGGATGTGGAAAGAACAACAAACACACATACGCATAAAAAAAAAAACCACACCTACTAATATTGACTTAAAATAATGCCTATCAAATTGCTAATGAGGACTGCTTTCACTGTGCACGCAGATGTTCTGCAAAATAAGTACAACACCCCATCACACCACAAATATTAACACAAAAACAAAAAAAAACAAGGGAGAACAAAGGAAAGTAAAACATATTGGTGGATAATTATTTAAAATAAAACTGACACCACAAAAGTCCTTGTTTAAGATAAAAGAGTCGACAGGAAAAACACACCAACAAAATTACCAATGAAAAGAACTTTCACCCGGTTTCACCAGGGGACTGCAAGATAAAACCACCAAACTACATACGACAAACATTGACATGAAATGACACCCATAAAACTGCTGATGAGTGCTTTCTTCCAACATCCATGAGGCCTGCAAAATAAGATACTCAGCATCACATGAAGACATGATGGGACCCCCAAAGATAAGGCAGCTCAACCTGGTCGATCCTCATGAGCACCATCAATCTCAGAGCGCTCTGCGATTTGCTGTTGGTTCTGGTTCTCTTGTTCTGGCATGTCAACACACTCACATTCGTATTGTTGCTCTGGCATAATTCCTAGAACAAAGGTTAAATGAGTTCACAGGGAAAATTTAAATAAAATGAAGTGAACTTGTTAAAGAGCAAATGGAATTTAAGGCACAATAAATTTCTGATTCTTCATGAGTTGGTACCAAAATTTGCTGATACTGGGGCTCTGCCTTGAGCTTGAATGTCCCTCAGCCGCGCAGCCAGATATGGTCCCACATCTGAAGAGAGCAAAAGCATGTCAATTTAGTTTAAAACTTAGGTGGTCCACAAGAAATTACATTCCTTGGGGTTCCCTGCTGAGCCGTATCAAATACATACTTAAGTCATCAACATCACAGACGACCTCCCTTCTGGGGTGCCTCCAGGTAGGCTTTGGCCCCATCCAAAGGGCCTCCATTTCACTGGTACTTTGACAAAGTGACGAAAGTCCACAATCTCTTATTTTTCAGGAGAGTCAAAACAAGTCTAAAATTTGAGCTGCAAAATAGAGTTTTTGGATTTGATAGTTGAGTTTAAGGGGGGAGACTCGTCTTTAACACAAAAATTTTAACAAATTTCAGGCTTAAATAAAAATTGTTTCCAATAGATTTGAAGGTTAGTGTGGTTTTCCAATAAAAAGCTGGTTCTTTAATCTTGATTTTGAAAAAAAAAGTTTGTCTCTAGGCCCTATGACCTAGAATCTGTGATCTTTCTACTAAACCACTAAAATTGCGCCAAAAATTCACTGCGCGCATGATTTTTAGAGAATGCGGCATCATATCATAAATGTCTTTGTTGCTCCCTCAAGAAGACTCCTGGCACTCCAGATTGAACTAGAATGATTGAAATACCTGGTTCCTAAGTGCCTGAAATTTACATTTTTAAGTGTATAAAAAAAAGCCTTTAAATTTAGACATTTCAATAATTTTTATCGGGCACTTCTACTTGTCCGATTGAAGATATCCCAGTTCAGAGTGACGGCCTTATAGAGGCAAAACATAGGAAAAATCATTGAGTTGAAACAATCAACGGTCTGGCTCAAATCGTGCGCGCAGGACCCAAAATATTGCAATTGAGTAAAATGGCTTCAAAGTTCGAACGGTCTAACCTATCCTGTGGAAAAATAATTACAAAATGTCACCCTATGGCCAAACGGTTTTGAAATTCAAAACCAGCCAGCCACCAATTTCAAGGGTTTGACACAAAGAATTCAAAAAAATCAAAAACGCAAATCTGATTTTTTGACGTAGAATGACGAGTCTCCCCCCTTAACACCATAGAACCCTGAAGGCATGAGTGTTCTTTAGGTTCAAGAGCCATTGCAATCGGCAGCTTAGTTCCCGAGATAGAGGACATTCGCCATTTGTCAGCGTACGAAAATGAGGTCAAAACGACGAAAGTCCAACCGTACTTTGACAAAACGACGAAAGTCCAACCGTACTTTGATAAAACGATGAAAGTCCATACGTAATTTCACAATATGGCGAAAGTCCACCTTTACTGCTAACACAAATTAAATGAAACTTTTTAACTCTAGCATGTTTTATGTTCATGCCGTCTCTGAACTCATGAATAATTATCTTAATTGGAAAGCAATAGTTAACTACGACCGGTTTTTGCAGTTGGGACTTTCGTCATATTGTCAAAGTACGGTTGGACTTTCGTCGTTTTGTCAAAGAATGGCTGGACTTTCGTCATTTTGTCAAAGTACAGTTGGACTTTCGTCATTTTGTCAAAGTACGGCTGGACTTTCGTCATTTTGTCAAAGTACAGTTGGACTTTCGTCATTTTGAAGTATTTTCCTACGCTGAATCTATTAGAGATATCAACATATGCTTTTCACCAGTCGACAGGAAATCAAAACTTCTAGAACGCAGCCAAAGTTCTCATTTTATAAAAATTTTGGACTTTCTTCACTCTGTCAAAGTATCAGTGATTTGTTCCCGCGTTTGTTCCTCTGACACTGGATCTGGGAGTCTCAGTGATGGCGTGACTAAATGGTTGAGGCGCTGCCTGGTGTTGGAGGTGGGTCATTCCACGTGAAGTCGACAAGGCCTCTGCCACCATGGTCACCGAATTGATTCTTCTTTTCAGGGTTTGTTACCCCCATGGTACTAGTTCGTGACCGGTACAAAGTTTTTCGAATGTAGCCCCAGGGGCTGAGATATAGCAAAAAACTTTTTTCTCAAATTGCTGCACCAGTGCAACTTTGAAGGTTGATAGCGTCGCTAATATGCATCGGAGACCAAATCCGAGACCAGATTTGGAAAGGGGAAGCAAAATCGAATCTACAAGTGAAAAAAATTTTTGGTTTTGAAAACTTTTTTTACTTTCAAACTTTTACGAAGTTTTAAAATTTGCACAGTTTCCAAGTACCTTAACCAAATTTGGCTCCCGTTGGCTTAAAACTTAGCTTAGACCCTCCTCTAATCGAAACAGTCGACCACAAAATACGTTTTGCGCCGTTCTCGAGAACGAACCATTTCCGTGGAGCTCTGCAACACTCCACTTCACTGTAAAATGGTATTTAGCCCACCTAGTTTGGGCAGGGCACCCTGGGCGCCCTTCCCGATCGAACCCTGGCTCCGGACCCAGTTCCAGGGTGTCCAGCGTCCCTTCCAGAAAGGCAGCCCATCGTGCCGCGCCGCACTGGGACCCTGCAGGAGGAGCTCCAAGCGAATCAACACACATTTCCCCCGTCCGGGCGCACTGGCCCGGGCGGCTAGGCGGCGATCGCCGCTTGGGCCCTTGGGCCTGAAGGGCCCCTACACTTACTCCAAAATATCTACATGGGCCAAAGGGCCCGAGATTCGCTCGGAGTCCGATGGGGCTCAAAAAAGGGCCCAAAGCACGGGCGGATCCAGGGACGGGTTGGGGGGGGGGGGGGGGATGTCGCGAAAGTTGCCTACCTACAGGGGTAATGTGCGACCTTTTGCCTACCTTTCAGTCGGCATCGCCGCCCTGAGGGGGGGGGGGATCCGCGCCTGGCCCGAAGGGCCCAAGAGCAAGGACCTAATGGGCTCCAAGAGGAAGGGCCTTTAATGGGCCCACAAATAGCCAACAAGTTCAAGGGCCTAAAAGTGCGAGGGGTCAACCACTCTAGAAATCTTGTGTCCCCTTAGCGCTCGAAATCCCTCGGAAATCTGAAATCTTGCCTTAGAAAAGGCCAAAACCAAGGTTATTTTTGGTGGAATATCGGTTAATATGTTGCGAAATCCGACGAAATCTTTAGTCTTCAGAAATCTTGTGTCCCCAAACATCCAATGTGGTTGCCCCCTTGTAAAAGGGGCTACAGGACAAGGGCACACAAGTGCAAGGGCCCAAGAACACTCTCATTCCAGGCACGTGACATCACGTTGAAACGAACGTGACAAAATGTCACGTTCGTTTGAGCATTGTGTCACATTCGTTTGGATGCGAATTGGCCAAAAATCAGCTTGTTCACATTTAAACGAACGTGACACAATGCTCAAACGAACGTGACATTTTGTCACGTTCGTTTCAACGTGATGTCACGCTCCTGGAATGAGAGTGAAAAAGGGCCCAAAAGGGCTACAGGACAAGGGACCACAAAGGGCCCACAAAAGCAAGGGCCCAAAACCGGCCTTCTAAGCAAGGGCTCAAAAGGGCCCAAAAAGCAAGCAGGGGCTCGAAAAGGGCCCACATAGCAAGGGATCAAAGAGGAACCACCGAGGGGTTGTGCCTCGGATGACGGCCCGGGATGGTCTACTCGCTGCACTCCAGCTGACGAGGGCCCCTCGCGGGCCGCTGTGTCATCCGATCACATGAACTGACAAAATTACATAAAAGATTATAGGTTTCAATTTGTTTCCTAAGCTCTACCAGCTTTTTTTCCTAATTTGAATGTGATTCTTTTTGGAGGGGGGCGTCGCCCAATGTTCCGGAGCCCCTAGAGGAACCGAGACGGGGGAAATGTGTGTCGGTTCGCTTGGAGCGCCTGATGGGTAGGCAACCCGCAGGGTCCTAGCGCGGCGCGGCACGATGGGCTGCCTTTCTGGAAGGGGCGCTAGACACCCTGGAACTGGGTCCGGAGCCAGGGTTCGACCGAGAAGGGCGCCCAGGGTGCCCAGCCCAAACTGGATGGGCTAAAATACCGTTGGAGTGTTGCAGAGCTCCACGGAAATGGTTCGTTCTCGAGAACGGCGCAAAACGTATTTTGTGGTTGACTGTTTCGATTAGAGGAGGGTCTAAGCTAAGTTTTGAGCCAACGGGAGCCAAATTTGGTTAAGGTACTTGGAAACTGTGCAAATTTTAAAACTTCGTAAAAGTTTGAAAGTAAAAAAAAAGTTTTCAAAACCAAAAATTTTTTTCACTTGTAGATTTGATTTTTCTTCCCCTTTCCAAATCTGGTCTCGGATTTGGTCTACGATGCATATTAGCGACGCTATCAACCTTCAAAGTTGCACTGGTGCAGCAATTTGAGAAAAAAGTTTTTTGCTATATCTCAGCCCCTGGGGCTACATTCGAAAAACTTTGTACCGGTCATGAACTAGTACCATGGGGGTAACAAACCCTGAAAAGAAGAATCAATTCGGTGACCATGATGGCAGAGGCCTTGTCGACTTTACGTGGAATGACCCAGGTGAAGTCTGCAGCCTCGAAATGGAGGTTGCAGACATAATGGCTTCCTTGAAGCGTCTTGAGCCAACGTTCTCAGAATCCCACTGTACTGTGGGTTTCTTTGAAATGGCACCAGAACCTGAAATAAGACTCCATCATAAACTATAAACTAGTGCCAAGTAATGCAGATAGACATGCCTGATATAGTTCATAAAGTGTTCTTACCGCCTGAAGCTTCCTTCCTCCCTGTGACACCCCAGGATCCGACGGGCTGCTGCCCGTTTTCTTTCAGGCTTTTTAAAAGCCTATAGCATTTTCCTTCATCTGAAGAACGAAACCATGACTATTAGCAAAGAGCAAGACGCACCGTGCCCAGAGAATTAACCAACTTTACGTAAGAATGACGGCTTTTGAACTGACATGTCACCCTTCAAACGAACTTGAACTTACCAACTTTCAGCAGAGCTACTTCTTCGGCCGGCACCCGCGCGACGAATACCTTTTTGGTTTCCACATCGTACAGAGAATAATTGACTAAATTGTTGCCACTCATTTTCTATTCTCTTCATAAGGAGTAGTTACGAGCAGAAAGAAAGCCGGTACGTTAGGTACGTTGTTGCGTAGCGTCTAGCGTCGGTTGACGGTTACTTCAAAGCGCCAAAGCGATGCGCAAGTCGTAAACAAAAACGAATCGTCGTCGGCCGTGAACAATAGAAGGCGCTGATCGCTACCCCCTCCCTCTCTCCTCACCCCCTCCACCACCCTCCACAGAGCACCGATCGGGGTTCCTTAACTGAATACGCCATTAGTGGTTCAACACAGGTTCAACATATCATGATGGCAGGGAAGAAAACGGCATTTGCCCTCCTCGCAGCCACACTTAACTCTTTTGAAATACTGGTGCAATGTGTTATTTGGTAAATTTTCAACAGTTTTTGTTAGCTATATGTTGTTCAACTCTCTATGCACACAAGGAAAACCATACATAATGTACTCATTTGAAAGATCAAAGCCTCATCCTTATGACGTGAATGAAGTATTTTTCATTCCACAATGAAAGTTTTTGAGCAATTGCAAATTGAAAATGTTTATCAAAACTGGTTGGTGTCTTGTAATGAGAGGTTATAACACTTCGTTTTTTCGTGATTCATATCGAATTTGCATGTGCCATAGCAAAAATCCACCTCCCTGTGCTTTGTTTAACATGTTTCATTTGAGGATTATCTCTCTTAGCAAACAAACATTTAAAATATCTGCAGTTTTTGGCCCGTCCCGTTTATTTTTGGCCCGTCCCGTTTATTTTTTGTTGCTGAGCGAAGCGAAGCACCCTGTTTGGGATTTTGAATAGCTCATTTGTCCGACCCCCCCCCCCCCCTGATACCTTTAGTTTACAAGAGGTATCTTCCTCTGTTTATTTTTACTATATTCATATGCGTATACATAGTCGAAGCTTCATAGTCCAAGCTCTATAGTCCAAGCTCTATAGTCCAAGCTCTATAGTCCAAGCTCCATAGTCCAAGCTCCATAGTCCAAACTCTATAGTCCAAGCTCCATAGTCCAAGCTCCATAGTCTAAGCTCCATAGTCCATATTCTATAGTCCAAGCTCAATAGTCCAAGCTCCATAGTCGAACGCCAAGCTTCATAGGCCATTTAGTTTGAGAATAAGATCTGTCGCGAGTAGGGTATGATCTTTCGCGAGTAGAGGAAGATCTGTCACGAGCCCGTTAGGTTAGGTTAGGATTGGTTGGACCATTTAGTTTGAGAATAAGATCTGTCGAGAGTAGGGTAAGATCTGTCACGAGTAGAGTAAGATCTGTCACGAGCCCGTTAGGTTAGGTTAGGATTGGTTGGATCATTTAATTTGAGAATAAGATCGGTCGAGAGTAGGGAAAGATCTGTCACGAGCCCGTTAGGTTAGGTTAGGTTTGGTTGGACCATTTAGTTTGAGAATAAAATCTGTCGAGAGTAGGGTAAGATCTGTCACGAGTAGAGTAAGATCTGTCACGAGCCCGATAGGTTAGGTTAGGATTGGTTGGAACATTTAGTTTTAGATTATTAAAAAGCCTTCCGTCGATTCAAGGAGAAACCAACCATTGCCGAATCACAATCCTTTGCGCGAAAGCATACTTCCTGGCTATCACCCCCCAAAAAGAAAAGAGGCTCATTTTCAAAATAAACACATCCAAATTTACTACTGATGGCATTTCCATCTCCAGCAGAATCCAGCTCAGCATCGAGGCCGAAGGCCTTCCCCTGGCTAGTAAAAAAATGACGGAGGGACGGGCATATAGTATGATGCATGCTGTGCGTCCGTTCGTTCGTCCGTTCGTCCGAGGACTTCCCGTGGTCCGATCTTGACTAAATTTGGTATGCAGCCTCCTTGGGCGACCCTAAGAACCGCCCGGTGGCAGCAAATCCGATTCGAGCCCCGGGGGCGCTGCTGCAGGTGCATCATGGTCTACATGGGGTCGAGGAGGATTTCGGCAACGGATACAGCTAGCAGGGCATGTAGGGGTATTTTTGGAATCGGGGCGACGACACAAAACCAATGGTGCCAGTTTCAAGCGAATCGAAGAAGTTTGGACCCGGGTTCAAATCCCAGTGGGGTATATTTTGAACATTCTTTTTATTCGAGTTTTTGCATCGTTTCTTATGTTTTTGAGGGCGCTGATGACGGAAATAACATCCATTTTGACCCCAGACTCAGGTTCAAACCCGTCAGGGCTAAACAAAGGCGAAATTCACACATTTGTTAATGTACGGGACGGGCCAAAGTTGCCGATGTATATCGCTACTTTTCCTGTTATTCAACCTTCCTTTGGACGGCCTGCTGCAGAAAAAAAATTGAAAGTCAGCTCATTCAATAAACTTTCAACTCAAACTCATACATAGATTTCGACTGAACCACATCTATTGTAAAGAACGAGTCCTCCACTTTAATATCAAATACTTTTGATATTCTAAATATCCCATTAATGTTGTTCCTTGGCTTCTTGTTCGTGTCTTCTTGCAGGTTAATAATAAGTTAAATTTTTGAAATTTGCTTCTAGACGTTTTTAGTAGTGGTTTGTAATCTATTCATCTGCAGTCTAATATTTACATTCTTGTCTTACAGCTCTGTAACACTGTCAAATTCCATCACAGTATCCTGTGGACACACTTTCTGTCAAGATTGTGAAAGACTTGTGAAAGAAAAGAGTGCTCTTTACCCTTCGTGCAATGCTCGCATCGATCTTGGACAGGAGGACATGGCGGACATAACAGAATAAGTGAAAAAAAAAAAAAAAAAAAACTTACAGCAACTTATCTTTAATATGAAGACTAATCAGGTGCAATATAGTTTCATTAGTTTTCAAACTAATAATAGTACTTTTCCTGTATATTGCATCATTCACCTATTGACTATCCAAACTAAAATCTTCTAAGTGCCATTTTGGCCGTAGTCAAACGGTTATTGAATGACACTCTAAAAAACCTAACCTAACATTTTTATTGAAGAAAGAATTGAAATATAAACAAAAGTATAATTATATTTATAAATGTATGTTGTTGGGAAGCAGAGAATTTACCTGTGATAATAAAAGCACCCCCAACGTCTCCAATCCTCCACAGAAGATAAGTGTGTGTTATCATGACTGACAGCCGTCCAGTTTTCGCAGACGCAAGCATCACTTCTCAAAGAATAAGTGAATTAATAACTTTCATGAATCAGAAACTTGCAAATCATCTTATTTTCTGATTTTAAACCAAACTGAACGAGGTTAATCCAAACATAAGTAAAGAAGTGATTGTGAATGTTGGATTTCTCATACTTTCACGTATGAAAAGTTTAGCGGGACGATTTTTAGACACAAAAGAAACACCAGAAACACTCCGCTCCGCTGTTTTTGCTGCAGATTTCGGAAACAATTAAGGCCTTAGCAATTGGTGTCAGCGATGGTGTCTCAACCCAAAGTCCAGCAAGGATGGCATTGTTTGCACACACAGAGGAAGTCAGTGCATATGATTTTTGTTGTCACTCGGTTCTTCCAGCATACGACACCAGATCAGCAGACTGTATAACCTCACCAGGGCACCAAATTCAAGAGAAAACATTTACAGTGAAACTTGAGTATGGTGGAATGTTATGTGGAACTGCCCACAATAACTGGTTGGTTGGATTGAACAGTTGCTAGTATGATTATTTAAATGCAGTGATTTCATAATCAACACCAAATTTGGGTGGTAAGTACATCTTTTTCTGCTGTGGCCCTGCTCCACCGTTAGCCAAGAGTGTCTCTATCGTACCAACAAGTAACTCAATCAATAGCTCTATTATGTGCCAAATAAAAGTAAAAGTGCTTGCTAGTGCATAAAAAAGATAATTGGCATTAAAAAGTATAATATACTGCTAATCTGTTTCCGCTCAGTATGGCAACGAGTAATTTATGGATTCTGTTAATGTTATGAGTGACGATGAATGCAATTCCTATGGATTCTGTAAGACTATCCGTAGTTACAAAGCCACATTTGTTACGGACAAAGCCATCCGTATGTTACAAATTAGGCTATCCGTATTACGCTTGCGCAAAAATGTTTGTAAGGTACGGATGAATTTCTTTGTAATACGGATGAAGTGATCCGTAAGAACTCTAGAGTGTATGAAACGACACCTAGGTGGCTGAAATTTTACCCCGATGTTTACGTATGGGTAGGTAACATTTGAGCCAAAAGTGGGCCAAATCGTCGATGGTCCATTTTGGGCACTGCTGATTGGCCCTGGTTTGCCCCTCAGTCCAGATCATGACTAAAACGTTGAGCGAGGAATTCCTCATTACCCAAAATTCGGGCGAGGAAGGTTTCCTCACCCAAATTTGGGTCATAATACTATGGAGTCACATAGGCAGCTGATACACCCTTCCTCACCCAAAGTTGGGCGAGGAAACAATCCTCACCCAAATTAGGGTGATTAAGTATACCTCGCCCGAAATTGGGCATTAATCATGACTTTTACATTCTCAGTGTTCAGTGTTGTGTTGAACCCAATTTTGAGAGTTCACATACAAATCCAAAGGTCAGACTTCTCGCCACTCCAGAGGCCGCCAAGTCTCGCCATTTTGTGGTGAGACTGTTTTGTCTGACCATTTTGTGGCGAAACTTTTCTGTCTGACGAAATTTTGGCGAGACTTCCAGGTCTGATCAAAGATTGACTAGACTTTAATGTCACGCCATATTTTGACGCGAAGTCTTTCCATCCAATTTGCAGTGTTACCAGCATTGGTTGAGCTCCGAAACCGGACCGA
Organism: Thrips palmi; assembly: GCF_012932325.1. Taxonomy (NCBI): domain Eukaryota; kingdom Metazoa; phylum Arthropoda; class Insecta; order Thysanoptera; family Thripidae; genus Thrips; species Thrips palmi. The sequence goes on from NW_023144623.1 coordinate 711,786, forward strand.
TGGTGAAGCAAGTCGGAGGAAACTGGAGTCCAAGTGTCTCCATCAGCTAGTGGGATGGTGGCAAAGAACGTAGGCAGAGTCCCAGGCGAGGGGGATATCACTCTTAAAAACTGTGACCCGACTACTCCCTATTTTGTTCTATTACGCTATTACAGAAGGCTTATTACGCTCGAAAATATCCAGATTTAGTCTAAAATCGGACCCTAAATAGGGAAAATCTTTAAAAATTTGGCTATTACGCTAATACTATTACGCGTAATATTAGGAATCGGTGACCCGACTATTACGCGAGTGATTTCCCCCTCGGTCCCAGGTTAGAGTGAGAAAGATTTAATCCGGAACACGTGTTTTTTAAGGACTTTGATTGTTTAGGCAGAAAACTGTTCGATTGACTAAAGATAGATTACGATATTCGGGCCAATTTAATAGAAACATTGCCTCGTCTCTGGTTTTGTCTTCCTTGTCACGTAGACTTGTCCTCCGGGTGACAGCGCCAGGCGCGGATCCAGGATATCCGTTTCCACTTTTGTCAAAGAGTATCCCTGGTTGCTTTGCCTACCTGCAGGAGCATGATCGCAGATATTGTGACGTTTGGTCGCGTACCGTCTTAAGACTAAATTGGGCCGTTCTCTACGGGGAGAACTAAAGCGTAACTCTAAGCTTGAGTCAAGCAGAAAGTTACGCTTCAAGACGTTACGCTTGAAATGAAGCATACTCACGCGGAAAATTCCCCCATGCATTAAGATAGGCGGGAATCTTGGCCGATGAGCCTGTTACTGTTATGCTTGATTTCAAGCGTAAACTGATTACGCTTGAAAACAGAGGGCAATACTGCGCTTTAGTTTTGACAGTGTCGCAGGAACATACGCATTGTATACTGTGAAGGCTCTTTTAATTGAGGTGTGCATGGGTACACGCTACCAAAAATGTCCTGTAAATGCCGTTAATTTATTACCAGTTTTCACTGTAGGTCAATTCACGGCGTTTACTGTGATCTGCTCACTCGATTCACTGTGATCTTGTTCGCGTTGTTCACTGTGATCTGGTCCCCAGTAAACACTGTGAGTTTGCCGCCGCTAAGCACCAAATTACTGCAAATCAGGCTCCAATTCACGGCGTTTAATGTGGCCAGATCACAGTGAACACTGTAACTGACATCACAGTGAACGCCGTGAACAGCAAACGCCGTGAATTGCATAACAGCAAACATCGGTAATAAATAAACGGCGTTGACAGGACATTTTTGGTAGAGTGTGGCAGGTCCTGAACTGCACTGTAAAAATTTATGTTGTAATTTAGCAGTAAATATGTTGCTAATTTTCTTAGCGATCAAAGTTGTTTTCAAATGACTTTCGTTGTTTACTAACGAGTTGCGTCGTTCGTCCACAAGATGTTTGTAAACCGGTAGACAGCCTTATTTGCATCAATTTTTATTGCCGATTAGGTCACAGACCTAGTAGAGTCCCGGTTACCCCGCAGTAACCACTTCTTAGATTGTGCGGGTTGTTTGTACGCAACAAAATATTGTTTTGAAATAGCATAAGTCATAAAAATAACAAGGTAGGTTTACGCCAGACCGCGTCTTGTCGTAACAGGCTTCGCGATGTCTCGCGGCCTGTTCCTCCAATCCGCGCCTGGCGTACCTACCTTGGCCTGCGGCGCTAGCCTGCCTTCGGCAGGCATTGGCTTGTCCATCGTCGGGTACTTCTTACGTGTTGCATGCTGGGGGGCTCCGCCCCCCAGACCCCCCTTAATTCTAGATAGAGTTGCTTCATCTACAGATAACACGATCTTGACCCTCGTCACTTTTTAACTTGTCGAGGCTGGGGGGCTCCGCCCCCCAGATCCCCCTTTCTTCAAGACAGAGGTAATCTACCTGCAGAAAACTCGATTTTTCGCCGTTTTTTAGGTGTTTTTCGGCTATAAAAACTGAACCAGTTGAGCTAGGATAGTGAAATTTCGCGTGTGCCGAGCCAAGAACATACCTAACAAGCCTGCAAAATCTCAGCCAGATCGGCCGAGCCGTTCAGGAGGAGTGGTGTACACACACAGACAGACAGACAGACAGACAGAAAAAACTTTTCAACCGCACTGGAGTAACAGGCTTCGCTATCGCTCAGCCAATTAGCAACGAATTCGTCGTTTTAAAACAAGCAAACTTGTTCACAAACAACAGCGTTGTCGAGGTTGGTAATTGTGTTGTTGTTTTAAAACAACAATTTTTAACAGTGTGTACGATTCGTGTGGTTTGGGGCGATCAAAGTGATCCGCAAGCTACCGGGGGCACTCGCCGCGCCCCATTCCCGGGTCGGACTCTCCGAAGGTCCGTACTCTGAGATTCAAATCGATATGAATGTAGCACGTACGGTGCCATGCACTGAGATATCGCACCGTGCAATAGCTATATTGCACCTTACGCGCAATGAATTCCGAAAATGCCCTGGGAATGGGAAGGCATTGTACTTCATGTGGCATTGCACCAATTGACGCTATATTCGTAGCGTTTAGATTCTCGGCGGGACGGGAGCCTGAAGCTGACATCTAGACCGGAACCAGAGATTTGGCGAGTGCAGAAGCATATTCAAAGTCATAGTCCTTGCAAGCCCAGCCAACTTCAATGGACATATCCGGTTGCCAGCGGCCTCTCCCCTCTACCCTCACCACCCCGGAGCTGTTTCCGGCTGCCCTCAGTCGGCCTGGGATCTTGCCACTGTCGAAAAAAAAATTTAAGTGTTTCTCTCAGCTGGATATATACTAAGATAGTTATAAATTTCATCTACGACTAAAAAATCTGTTTTCTTTTTTTATTTTATGATTTTTTAATACGTAATATGATATTTATTCTTAGTTTCTATTAATATTAAAAGTTGGAAACTTTTGCTGAGAATAGTTGGTGCTGGCCAGTGTAAACAAGGTTTCTTTCTGCTTTCGGCATCAGCTGTGTTGGGTCCCAGTTATGTCTGTCTTACTTCATTTTCTTGATTATCAATAATTAATGCAATATGGGTGCAAAAAAGAAACATTGTTGCGTGCCGGGTTGCACAGTCTTTGCAGTTTCTGGAGATGGGAAGACCGTATTTCGTCTGCCGTCTAATGCTGAGCGGTAAGGAGAGTCTCTTTTAACCTCCTTTTAGATTTACTTTGCATTTACTTTCGTTTCTTTCTTAGCCGACGTGAATGGGTGCGGCGAATCGGGAACCGGAAATTGCTCACAGAATAACAGGAAAAGTAGCGATATACATCGGCAACTTTGGCCCGTCCCGTACATTAACAAATGTGTGAATTTCGCCTTTGTTTAACCCTGACGAATTTAAACCAGGGTCTAGTGTCAAAATAAATGTCGTTTTCGTCATCAGCACCCTCAAAAACATCAGAAACAATGCAAAAACTCGAATAAAAAGAATGTTCCGAAAATACCCCACTGGGATTTGAACCCGGGTCCGAACTTCTCCGATTCGTTCGAAAGTGGCACCATTGGTTTTTTCTCGTCGCACCGATTCCAAAAATACCCCTACATGCCCTGCTAGCTGCATCCGTTGCCGAGATCCTCCTCGACCCCATGTAGACCATGATGCACCTGCAGCAGCGCAACCGGGGCTCGGATCGGATTTGCTGCCACCGGGCGGTTCTTAGGGTCACCCAAGGAGGCTGCATACCAAATTTGGTCAAGATCGGACCACGGGAAGTCCTCGGACGAACGAACGGACGAACGAACGAACGAACGGACGCACAGCATGCATCATACTATATGCCCGTCCCTCCGTCATTTTTTTTTACAAAAAATAAACGGGACGGGCCAAAAAATGTCAACAATAAAGACCACTCGGTTCGTCTGTCCTGGACACTTTGAACACAAAATGTTTCGGGACAAACATCACGACCACCTCCACAGCTTTGCGTTAGTATTTTAGTTTCTAGTACACTCTGCATTTGACCTTGTTGTATCGAATAGAAATGATATTATTAATAATGATTTATATTTCAGGAAACCAACAATTTTTCCTGATGGTCACCAGTTTCTGAATGACAGTGAGATGGCTTGGTGGGATGTGGAAAATGGTATGTTTCATGGATTATGGTTTAACTGTATGTGCAGCAACAGCTCTCCTCCTAATTTTATTTGTTTGGTTTTTCAGGAACACTTTGCTTTAGACCAACAGTGGATCAAAGGAAGGATGTTTTTGAATTCAAATCAAAAAACCTTGTGTCAATTTTAAAACCAAGGTCTCCCAAGCCTCCAGTTGTGACTCGCACAGTTCCAGTTGTTGTATCTCCATCACTTCAATTTATTCCACCTGCAGGTATGTGGTTATTCATTTATTATTTTTTTTTAGCTTAACCAGGTTTCTTATGTTATGATATTTTTTATTATTATTTTTCAGACTATGGATTTCTTGATTCTGAAATTGAGTCACTCCCAGAACCAGGGTCCTCAAAAAGTCGGTATTCTGCATTGAGTTCATTAGTATATATATCTAGGGTTGAGTGTCGAGAGTTAAATCTTAATTTGTTTCAGGAAAGAGGCCTGTTGGAGCTGCAGATGAAGAGGAGATTCACCAGGCTGAGAAATGCCCGAGAAGAGAAACTCTTTCAAATATTGAAGAACCCTCCTCTTGTCTTCCTCGCAGTAAGTGGCAAACTCTTAGATAGGGCTCTATTTTGAGAAGTGTGTCATTTTTTTCACTCATCTCACCTTTTAAAATCTCTTGTGTTTTTAACATTTTTTTTCTCTTTGATAGGGTCTATGGAATGTTCTGGGGCTCGGGTACGCTCACCCAAGAGGGTGAGCATACACCAAATAGCTTCAATGGCTGGAGTTACTCCTTTGTCAACTCCTTATGAGTTCAAACTTGCCAGAAAGGCGCAAGAGATTCGCCAGATGGCACATACTTTCCGCAGAAAGCTTGAAGTATGTCGCCGGGAGAAGTCTTCCCTCAAGAAATTGGCTTCGGCCAGGTTCGTCGATATGGTCGATGAGCTGCAAATTTCTCCTGCCACTCGTCAGATAGTCAAGGCTGAGATGAAGAATTTTAAGAGGAAGAAAAAGGGAAGAACGTGGACAGCTGATGATAAACTGTTTGCCCTCGCAATCTTTAAGAGGAGCTCCCGTGCCTACAGATTTCTCAGAGAGTATATTATGCTTCCTTCTGAGAACACTCTAAAAACTCTTTTGATGAAGGTTCCTCTTGAACCAGGTATTTCGGAAACCTTGATATCCTTGCTGTCTGCCAAAGTGAATAGGATGGAGCACTGGGAAAAAAATGTAGTTGTCTCCTTTGACGAAACCTTCCTTAGAGGCAATTTATTTTTTAACGAGTCCCAAAATAGTGTTGAAGGGTTTGAAAACTATGGCCACAGAGGACGAACCAACAGAGTGGCAGATCATGCCTTAGTTTTCATGGTACAAGGCATCAATTCAAAATGGACGTTCCCCATAGCTTACTTTTTAGTGAGCAAAACATGCCCTTCAACCATGCTAAAATTGCTTTTGACTGATGTGGTGAAGGCTCTGTTCTCAATAGGTTTAAATGTACTAGGTTCCATATCTGACCAAGGACCAACAAATGTGGGAGCCATCAACCAGCTAAAAGAAGAGAGTGGTGACTCAATATTTTATACAATTGATGACCACAAATTAGTGCATCTTTGGGACATGCCACACATACTTAAAAATGTGCGCAACAACTTGCTGTCAAGTAACTTAGAATTTTCTGGTGGTGTTGCAAAGTGGAGGCACCTTGTTTATTTTTTCAAATTTGATGAATCCCTGTTTGAAACCTCAAACCTTACTTATAAGCATCTGAATCCGCAAGGTCGGGATAAGATGAAAGTCTCCCTTGCAGCTCAAGCCTTAAGTGCATCTGTGTCCAAAGCCATCAAAACATTTCAAGCCTTGAGGAATTCACCTGAATTAGAAGAGTGCCTGGCTTTTGCACTGCTATGTGATCAAGTTGACCTCTTTTTCGACCTTTGCAATGGTCCAAGAGCTGGTGAGAAAGTAAAGGAAACAAGAACAAATGTAACTCCATCATCACTTCATCATGAAATGTGGGGTCAGATCTCTGATTCATTAAAGAAGTGGACCTTCATCAGGAATTCGGATGGGCAACGGCATGTGCCTCCATGCGTCCATGGCTGGATCCAGAATATACAAAGCTTTCAAGCATTATGGAAAAAGGTCGAAAATTGTGGACTGAATGTTTTAAAATTACGACACTTCAACCAGGATCCAGTTGAAAATCTATTTTGTTTGGTGCGCCAGTGTGCTGGTAGCGCTTCTGATTTAACTACAAGAACCTTTACTGCTGCTCTCAAGACGACTTTGGTAACTCGATTTTCTAGTCCAGTGCGTGACAAAAATTGTCTGGATGATGAGTCATTTTTTATTAGTGATTTAAGACAATTAGTCCTCTCCCAAGAGCCAACAGGAAGCTCTCCTGTCACTGTCACTGAAGAGTGTTTGATACGCGGTGACACTCCCCAAAAAATTCATCATTATCGTGCTAGTGACCCTCTGGAGCGGCAAGGGCCTACCAAATTGTTGGCTGCAGTTATGCCCACAATCACTAGAGAAATTAAATGTGATCAGTGCCTCTCCTTGATATGCACAGAAGAAAGACGACAGGACACATTGTTGATAACCAATTCATCTCTGGAGTTATTCCCTTCAGTTAATCTTGTCTCTCTATTCATGAAAGCACTCTCTTTGTTCAATCAAAAGTGGATGAGACTTCTGTACAAAAAATGCATCAAGAGTGAAGTTGTTGCAGTGTGCAATCCATCTGACTGGGCAAGGTTGTTTTGCCCTGCTCACATTGAGTCAGACTACAAAAATTCACTTTTAGAAGAAGTTGCTGTGTCACTCATTAAATCTAAAATTAGAGAGGTTAATCAAAAATTTAAAGAAAAAGTAGTCAGGCGCTCCAGGCAGGTGATGGCTAGTGACATGAAAAATTCTGATGGTCTCAGAGTCTCTGAGGAAGTGATGCATCCTTCAGATCTGCAGCTCCTCCTTGGACCAGGTTTTGTGAAATCTTATGAATCATTATTATGTGTCACTAGACTGCTATTTGTCATCTTGGTACCTCACTATATAACTAAATATGTCATTTTCTGTTGTAGTTTTCAAAAATGCATTTTATGATTTATTTTGTTTTAGGGTAGTCATATCACATACACCAATCGCAATTCTTCATGCCACTTGCCATTTATTGTTATTGTTGTAGGTTACTAACGGAAAAGATTGTCAATCTTCTTCTTGCGTGTGTGGGAGGCACTCATCACAATTAATTTCATTATACATTTTGGGTTTCAAAACGTCTTAGCTATGTGTGTGGGTCACTCAGCAGAAATATTTCATGTTGTATCATTTTTTGACATGTTTCAGGTTTAATTGGTTTCAGGTCTAAAAAGTCATCATTGCATTGCATTGCAGTTATCAAAACATTAATGGGAACTTTAGATAAGTCTATTGCATGAGTTACCGTTTTGGGTGTCTTTCAATTTTTGTCTCTTTAAAACAGTTAAGCTTTTCTGAATGTTTGCTTCTTGGTTCAGGTGATGGTGCAGTCCCTGCTGGTTCCTCCACTCCTCAAAGAGGCTCAACAGCTACTGGATCCTCCAGCTCAACAGGAATGACACCGCTGAGGACACCAGTGAGAGGGAAAATGCCTCCACCGTCAAGCATAGCTCCAACATTTGTCACTCCAGCCAGGCAAAAAGTAATGGCAAATTGGCAGCCTCCACCGACTCCTAGCACTCCACAGTCCGTGAGTATTGGCACTTGAACTTGAAATAAAACAATTCCCAGTTAATGTTTCGTATTTGTTGGATTGTATTATCTCTTTCAGAAAACCAATACGCCCACCTTTACTCTGGCACAAGTGAAGGATTTGGCTCAGTCAAAGAAGGTAAGTTTCCTTAAATATTATTTACCTTCAAACTTAAAAGTACATATCTCAATATTTATCTCGTAATTTTTTTTTTCAGCTTGGATCTTTAACAATTCCCCAGCTCAAGCAATTTTTGAAAGACCAGAACAAGCGGGTAGGGGGCAACAAACCAGAATTGATTAAACGAATAGAGACTGAAGTCTTCAATGTTTAATTTATATATTTGTTTTCAATTTGTTAAAATCTGCCTTGATTTGGTTTGATTTATGTTATTTTTCATATTTTGTTCTCAAGTTTATTTCGTGTTATTTTTTTCTAAGTTTACTTTTGTTTTTGTTATTTGACTTATGCCATTATGGCTAGTTTTCTATGTTCATTACTTTATGGCATGAACAACTTAGTTGACTCTTGTTGCTGTTTGTATTGCACCTTTATGAAGTTTTCATTTTTGTGACGAGTTATGATTTTTGTTGACAATACTGTAATGTCACTTATTCATATAAAGTGAGCTCAGTAATTTTGAATTAATTTCACTATGCTAGTTTGTGATTTGGTTAGGTCGGCCCGAAATTTCAGGCAGAGCTGTCAAATGTTGTTTTTGTGATTGTCAAGAACCTATAAAGCCCCAATCCGACTGACTCACTGACTCACTCACTCACTGACTCACTCATTCATAGAAATGTTTGGGGTCAAGGAGTGGTCGTAGAGACTTGCGGTTTTTTCCATTCGATTCCAAATTTTATAGGAAAATTGGGAAAAATCCCAAAAGTTGAAAAGTCCTCACCGTTTCCGAGAAAACCTACTTTATCTACAAAAAAGGGGAACAAATTTCTCACCGTTTCCGAGCAAACCTACTCAATCTTCAAAAAAGGGGACCGACCGACTAAAAATTTTTATTCGCCCCATCGGTAGGTCTGGTCGAGACATTTCCGAATCTGTGCCGCAATCCGGTCTCCGTCACTGGCAACATCCTCAAAAAACGATTAAATAGGCCTAAATTCAACAAAATCCACTCAATCTTCAAAAAAGTGGACCGACCGACTAAAAATTTTTATTCGCCCCATCGGTAGGTCTGGTCGAGACATTTCCGAAACTGTGCCGCAATCGGGTTCCCGTCACCGGCAACATCCTCAAAAACGATTAAATAGGCCTAAATTCAACAAAATCCACTCAATCTTCAAAAAAGGGGACCGACCGACTAAAAATTTTTATTCGCCCCATCGGTAGGTCTGGTTGAGACATTTCCGAAACTGTGCCGCAATCGGGTCCCCGTCACCGGCAACATCCTCAAAAAACAATTCAATAGGCCTAAATTCCATGAAACCCACTCAATCTTCAAAAAAGGGGACCGACCGACTAAAAAATTTTATTTGCCCCATCGGTGGGTCTGGTCGAGACATTTCCGAAACTGTGCCGCAATCGGGTCTCCGTCACTGGCAACATCCTCAAAAAACGATTAAATAGGCCTAAATTCAACAGAATCCACTCAATCTTCAAAAAAAGGGACCGACCGATTAAAAAATTTTATTCGCCCCATCGGTAGGTCTGGTCGTGACATTTCCGAAACTGTGCCGCAATCGGGTTCCCGTCACCGGCAACATCCTTAAAACGATGAAATGGGCCTATATTGAACAAAATACAACCGTTTCCGAGCAGTTTAAGCCATGTAATATATTGCGTCTTAAACCTGGCCGGAGAAATCTGTAGAAATCAGAAATGAAAGACGCAAAAGAGGCCCATTAGTTTGGCCTTCGGTCACATTGACCATAATGAACACAGATCTTATTCTTTTCAAAGCAGTCTTCAATATTTTCCGGACCTTGAATGCCGTTGACTGCCACAGTAGCCAAAACAATACAAGCTATCTATTTGGGCAGTAATAGTACCTTAAAAATTAATGGTCAAAAGCAGTTAAATAGACTCTCCCAAAAAGCAGTACAGTTACTTCATTAGAAAATTTTCATTTGGTCACCACGGACTTACTAATAATACTTCGGTACGCGCCCCACACGTGCGGGGGTCTGGGGGCGGAGCCCCCAGCGAGCAGCGCGAGTTTATAATATATAAGTGAACTGAAAATCCATTTGTTTTGGTTTTGCACGATTCGAGTTTCCCCCTTCCTATACTACCAACGTAACAAAGCAAAAGGCACAGCACCTGGTGATACCGGGTGACATTTGATGTTGTCAAGGTGGCAGTAGCCCAGGCCGACTCCGGCCACAGCCGTCACCGCCTTAGCACGGTAGTTGGCTGGGCTTGAGTCCTTGCGTAAACGTGCAGTGGCACTAATCGTTCAACGTTGCAAAGTAAAGGCTCGCATTGCGAACTGCTCTGTAAGTAACTGCTGGCCTCCGTAACATAAACGAGCGATTCGCAAGTTGTTGCAAAGTAGTTTGCGGCACGGCATTTAACGAAAAACCTGAGTGTATAACGAATGCGTTCGCCGCAGTACGAACAAGCCAAATTCTTTTGTCAAGCCGATCATATTTTTGGGCTTAAGATTTCCTTATTTTTTTTTTCTACAGTTAATTCCTGTCAACAAACCAAATTTGCTTTTCTTCCCGTAATTTTTTCTTTTTCGGTCGCGGTCATGCTCAAAGTAGTAGAGTCTTCCCAATGGCAGCGTTCTCTGTCATTCCAACTGTTATAACCTCTTAGGAATAGATTAATCATCTTAATTTTTTTCAAATAGAAAGTACTAAAAATCTGCTTAACACAAATCATAGCTAAATTTTGTACTGAAAGTATCGCTATTCTGCAATAACGCCTACAAAGAATAAGCAATGGAAAGTTAGTTAAAGCAGGAAAAATTGTCATAAAAATACTTCAAAAGACTGTTACATGTCGAAAATTGAAGGGTCGTTATTGTATAATAATGCAACATCTGATTTATTGCACTCCAGGGAGCGATAAACCGTTGTAATCGCAAACTCTATTTTCTCGCAAAAATTCTTGGTTAAAGTATCGCTAAATGTGAGACATTGTATGTATGAAAAATTTGGGCTGCAGGCGAGCTCCAGCCCTCACTGAGAATCCAAACGCTATGAATAGTAGCGTCAATTGGTGCAACACTTCCCATGCGTTAGAATCAGGCCTTTTTCGGGATGCATTGTACGGAAGATATGGCTGGCATTGCACGTGTGGTGCGATTACTGAGTGTACTGCACCACACGTGCTATTTTCATGGCGTTTGAAATCTCAGTGCTCATCCGCCCTGTCTTTACATCAAAGAAACTGTCGTTTCTGGCATCCGTTTTTGCTCTTCCCGATCAGAGCTCTTTTGGAGTACCCCATACTGAAATGGTTCAATGGTTGCATTCTGATGGCAGGGCAAGCGAGATGTTCTGGTGCGGGTCCTGTGACAAGACGACCTCAGAAGCATGCCGAGTGGAAGGGCATATCTGCTTAAGGTCGGACGAGGCATTCAATGCGGTCGCTGAAGAAGTCAACAGAGCCCAGGCAATGCTGGATACGATGGTTGACAAGGCGTTGTGGCGATGGCAGGCAGATGTGCAGGTGAGTGGGGTATTGTAGCCATACGACCAGTAAGGTAAAAACCAACATTATATTCAAAAAGAGTAGTTAACTCAGATTTAATATCGATGTAGACAAGATTTATTTGATAGTGATCCATGTGTGGCAACCTTGCCCTAGACTACAGAAAGGGGAAACCACTCTAAAAAAGAATTCTCCATCAAAATTTATGGTGTATATCATTTTAGTCAAATTTCCTAAAAATTCATAACGTTAGTCGAAATACAAGGAAATTCTTCAAATTTCAGCGACACCCATCATGAAATTCATAAAACATGGCTGCCTCATTAGAAATTTTTACAAAAAAAATTGAACACTGGAATTTAAAGCATTATCGTGTTCAAAAAAGTTATTTCCCCTACGACTTCCACGATCCACAGACGAACACTGTTAAAAAAATTCTGAAAATTCAGACCGAAAGTGTCAGAATTGTCCGTCTGAATTTCGTTTTCAGACTAGAGTCTTAATATTTGGACCGCAGGTCTAAAAATACGGACCTTGTAGTCTGAAAAAAAATTCAGACGCGGCGATCTGAAAATTCAGACTTAACAAGGATTAATAATTTGCCCCGAGAGTCTGAAAGTAGAATTCAGCGCGCTGCAGCGCCCGGTCTTAATTTTCTGCCCGACTCGTCTGACTCCCGCCCCCTCTCTCTGCATACGCTGCCTTAATCGGACTGCCCCGAAGGTAGCACCTTGAGCCCCAGAGTAGCCCTCTTCATAGCGCTCTGTCAGCACCTTGACCAGCTAAGCTAGTAGGCCCGAAAGCGATCTAGTTTGTCTCGGACTTGTTCGGCTGAGTCCGTTCGGCACCGAGCAGGGCCGAGCACCGAGCCGAGCCCAGTGCAGCGGCCGCAGGACTGTCCCCGCCGGTGCATTCTCGGAAAGTCCGGCGAGGCAGGGCCGGCTGGAGGCGCCCTCTGATTGGCTCGGCAAGGAGGGGAGCGTTAATCCGTCGGCAACTCGGAATGTTTTGGCCGACCCGGCGCCCTGCACGCAAAACGTCAGTCTCCAGCAGTCTTCCAAGGTGCACACATCGCGTGTATTTTGCGTCAGGTCCACTCGCTCGGCGCGCTGAAGTCATGTCGACGGAAAGAAGTGCATTTTAGTTCGAAGTGTTTTCTGCTGATGACCCTTCTTGACGCTGTAGTGACTCTGCGCTCGCTGTACGCACCTCCCGAAACTGAAGGGGCGGGCGGTGAGAGGGCGAGAGGTGTTCTAAGTTATTCGCCTCTCCCCGTTCACACTCGTCCCCAAAGTGCCTTCATCGGATATTAGTTCAAACTTCTGGTTGGACGAATCTGATACGTTCACTTCGTGTGCACTGGTGCGTGTTGGATCGTGTGCTTGCCACAGTGAGTTAATTGTTACAACCAAGGTTTGAGTTGATTTTGCGATGATAAGCAAAGAAATTTATGGTTATGATGACTCAAGTGACCAAAGTGACTTTTCAAGTTTTTTTCTAAATATTTGTCCAGACATCTCAATTCCTGGATAAAAGTTCCTTTCCATTGCATTAACTCATGCACTAAGAGTTGTACACCACCTTATTTTAGTTTCTGAGTTATGGATGTTTACATTAACTTTTAGTCGTTTCTCTCAAATTTTCCTCACGACAAAGGATTAGCTATCCAGTCTTCATATTATTGTAATTATATCTATTTTTGCAAAGGAAATAGATAGCTTTTTTAAAAAATATCTCCCTTAGTTTTCCTGAAACACCATAAACCAATAATAAGGCAAAATCTTATAAATTTGAAGAAAAATAAAAGTGGGCCTGATAAGTTAGCTTTTTAAAAGCTAATACAGCCTCTTCTGGACTTGTATTTTCAAATTTGACAACGCTTTCTTTTTCATATGCAAAAATAGATATAATTGCCAGAATCTGAAGGCTGGGTAGCTAATCCTTTGTCGTGAGAAGAATTTGGAGGAAACGACTAAAAGTGTACGTAAACCTCCATAACTCAGAAACTAATTAAAGTTGGAGTCCCCAACTTTGAGAATAATTTCAAGAACCTATAAAGCCCCAATCCGACTGACTCACTCACTCACTGACTCACTCATAGAAATGTTTGGGGTCAAGGAGTGGTCGTAGAGACTTGCGGTTTTTTCCATTCGATTCCAAATTTTATGGGAAAATTGGGAAAAATCCCAAAAGTTGAAAAGTCCTCACCGTTTCCGAGCAAACCTACTTTATCTTCAAAAAAAGGGGAACAAATTCCTCACCGTTTCCAAGCAAACCTACTCAATCTTCATAAAAGGGGACCGACCGACTAAAAATTTTTATTCGCCCTATCGGTAGGTCTGGTCGAGACATTTCCGAAACTGTGCCGCAATCGGGTCTCCGTCACTGGCAACATCCTCAAAAAACGATTAAATAGGCCTAAATTCAACAAAATCCACTCAATCTTCAAAAAAGGGGACCGACCGACTGAAAATTTTTATTCGCCCTATCGGTAGGTCTGGTCGAGACATTTCCGAAACTGTGCCGCAATCGGGTCCCCGTCACCGGCAACATCCTCAAAACGATAAAATAGGCCTAAATTCAACAAAATCCACTCAATCTTCAAAAAAAGGGACCAACCGACTGAAAATTTTTATTCGCCCCATCGGTAGGTCTGGTCGAGACATTTCCGAAACTGTGCCGCGATCGGGTCCCCGTCACCGGCAACATCCTCAAAAACGATTTAATAGGCCTAAATTCAACAAAATCCACTCAATCTTCAAAAAAGGGGACCGACCGACTAAAAATTTTTATTCGCCCCATCGGTAGGTCTGGTCGAGACATTTCCGAAACTGTGCCGCAATCGGGTCCCCGTCACCGGCAACATCCTAAAAACGATACAATAATATATAAAAATACACTACAAACCTAACTGTCTACTAAGTACACACTTACAAATGCGTGCTTGCAAGTACACACTTACAAACGCATGCTTGGCCAAGTACACACTTACAAATGCATGCTTGCAAGTACAGTATTCTCCCGCATTAGGTCGATTCGCAATAAGTCGTTTTCATGTGACGGCCCCCGCTTACGCACGGGGGTTTATGGCCCGGCGAGCTCGACCCTCGGGGATGATTGACAGGGGTCCTCCGTGCCGCCAGGTCGAAAACGCGCGAACCCGGGCGCTGACGGGACCCCGAACCGCAGTGCCGACCTGGCCAGGTAGCGTGGACCCGCAAGGCGCCGGTCGGCACAGCGTTTCGGGCCACTCCAGTGTAGGACCCAAGGGCCGGCTAATTGTTTTATGGCCTCCCCGAGCTCGGAGCACTGCCGGAGCCCGGCCTTCGCACCATGTGCTGTTCGGTTTTCGTGTTCGTTATAGTCCGAGATCCGGTCCCGAGCCGTCGACCTATTGCGGGAGAATACTGTACACACTTACAAACGCATGCTTGACGCATGGAGTTAAACGGCGTCAAGTATGCGTTTGTAAGTGTGTACTTGCAAGCATGCATTTGTAAGTGTGTACTTGGCCAAGCATGCGTTTGTAAGTGTGTACTTGCAAGCACGCATTTGTAAGTGTGTACTAAGTAGACAGTTAGGTTTGCAGTGTAGGCCTAAATTCAACAAAATCCACTCAATCTTCAAAAAAGGGGACCGACCGACTGAAAATTTTTATTCTTCCTATCGGTAGGTCTGGTCGAGACATTTCCGAAACTGTGCCGCAATCGGGTCTCCGTCACTGGCAACATCCTCAAAAAAACGATTAAATAGGCCTAAATTCAACAAAATCCACTCAATCTTCAAAAAAGGGGACCGACCGACTAAAAATTTTTATACGCCCCATCGGTAGGTCTGATCGAGACATTTCCGAAACTGTGCCGCAATCGGGTCCCCGTCACCGGCAACATACTCAAAATCAATCATCAATTGTCATCAAAAACCTATAAAGCCCCAAAATCCGACTGACTGACTCCCTCACTCATCAATCAAGAACCTATATAGCCCCAATCCGACTGACTCACTGACTGACTCACTCACTCATAGAAATGTTGGGGGTCAAGGAGTGGTCGTAGAGACCTGCGGGTTTTCCCATTCGATTCCAAATTTAATGGGAAAATTGAAAAAAACGCAAAAGTTGAAAATTTCTTACTGTTTCCGAGCAAACCTACTCAATCTTCTAAAAAGGGGACCGAATGACTAAAAAATTTTATTCGCCCCATCGGTAGGTCTGGTCGAGAATTTCCGAAACTGTGCCATAATCGGTACACCGCCACCGGCAATTGGGCAATCATCATCAAGAATCTATATAGCCCCAATCCGACTGACTGACTCACTCACTCACTTACTCACTCAAAGAAATGTTTGGGGTCAAGGAGTGGTCGTAGAGACCTAAGGTTTTTTTCCTTTCACCTCTATCCTTGTCAAAGCAGTCTTCAATATTTTCCGGACCTTGTATGCACCCATTGACTGCCACAGTAGCCAATGCAATACAAGCTATCTATTTGGGCAGTAAAAGTAGCCTTATTATATGGTCAAAAGCGGTTAAATAGAGCTTTCAAAGAAGCAGGACATTTACTTCCTTAGAAAATTTGCCTTTGGTCACCACGGACTTACTGAAAATACTTCGGCACGCGCTCCACACATGCGGGGGTCTGGGGGCGGAGCCCCCAGCGAGCAGCGCGAGTTATCTAATAGTGGTGGAATTTTGACCTCAAAATGAACTTCCTGTGACAAATATTTCTAGGACATGCAAGTTTCACTTGACAGTATCCTTAAGGTTACAAAATTGACTTTTACTAGCCACAGCAATTTTCATCCTTCTTAAAGCATTGGTTGGATCAACTTTCATATATTACCTTGCCCGCACTGCGCACAAAGAGGGAGGCGAGGGGTATGGGAGTGAACTGCTGAAAGCAAATTCAGACCAGGAAGCCTTTTTTTAAGAAATAAGACATCTCAATTTTAAGCTCACCAAATTCCTAAATTTCAGAGTCCAGCGGTCTTAATACCAATTCAGACTAGAGGTCTTAATCCATATTCAGACTTGTGGTCTGAATTCACAGGTCTGAATTTTCAGACCGCGTGTTTCTGAAAAAGTTGGTCTGAAAATTAGGAGTGCCTTTTGCGAAATTTTCTTCAGTTCATTTAGTCTGAATTTTCAGAATTTTTTTTTAACAGTGTACTAAACATAGTACCTCAAACCAGGGGGTGGCAACAGCCTAGTGCGCGCGTGAAGCTATGCGCGCCGCTCGGGCCGGCAAGGAGCAGCCGGGCGGCTGGGCCGCGCGGCCGAACCAAATTAAACAGAACTTTGTCAAAACTGCATCGATTTGAGTAAACGAAGTCATTTTTAGATTCTTCGCAAAATTTCCTATCCGTGAGTGACAATGGAATGGACTTTTGGATATGTGAAACAGTTCTTAAATCAATTTGAAAATCAAATTTACGGCACCAGACAGCCGACTTGAAGTTTCCCTTTCACTAAAAAAGCTATTTCCGTTCGTTTTAGGTCCATACATACAGCGAGCCGATTGTTGGCCACTATTTTCCGGGTTGCGTGGTACACTTGAAACGCCAATACGACTTCTGTAGCAGAAATGCCGATCCAAAAACTAATTTCCATTTTTGGTCCAAAATTGTATTTTGCAACTTTGGAGGTTAAAAGCACAGTTTGAAATAGGTTTCTCAGCATTGTCAACCTCACTAAGCAACCCAGAACTCAATTCTCTATCGCCCTGCTATGTTGGATTTGCGAAAGGAGGTCAAACTTCTAATTGAAACGAAAAGGCCCGAAGCGCTGCAAAACCGCCAAAACAGTTCAAGTATTTTGTGGAGCTTAATGTGTGAAAACTATTTCTCAGATTGTAAATCCAACCACACCACCTTGTAGGCCAGTCAATTCTACAGCTCCATTGTAAGTTCCATCGCAATCGGAGACCAAGAGTAAAGACAGCTATAATAATTGTAAATCCCATCAGTTTGGTTGATTGGTCGAGCGGGCGCAAGTATGAGAAATCGCTGCGGCAGATTTTTGCAGCTAACTTTAAAATATATTCTGCCGCCTTCGCTCTTGGTCTCCGATTGCGATGAAACTTACAATGGAGCCGTAGAATTGACTGGCCTACATGGTGGTGTGGTTGGATTTACAATCTGCTCACACATTACACTGTTAAAAATGAATGAAATTTAATGACATTTGTGACATTATTTTTCATTAAACGTCATTATATTAAATTACATCTCCACATTCATTACATTGTAATGAAAATTTCATTACCTCGGTCATGAAGTTTAATGGCATTAGCCATGTAATGAAAGTTTCATTACATTATGCAGCTTGTCATGAAATTTTCATTACATGTCATTAAATTTTTCAAAAATATTTAAGCATGACTGAAATTTTTTAGGTTTGTCCAGGATCTAAGTTAAGCTTACTCAAACTAATTTAGCCTTCTATTGGCCGTTAACATCAATTTTTCTCGTACAAGCGTCTATTACGGCGTCATGCGCCAAATCTGTCATTCGCAAGTCTGCCGCTAGGTGTCGCATGGTACACGGGGATCACTCTCAACTCTGTATTTTGTGATAAAATATTAAAACGTGAGGGGATATTCTGAAATGTATCCCTGTTTCATGTGAAGTGGTGGATTGTTTAACTAACGGCGAAGAGTTTGGTGGAAAAGAGCGATATTTGAAGTGACCAAATAGGTTTTCCTGATGTTGCTCGAAGGCGTCTACGGGCTGCCGTCTGGTAGGGTCAGGCCCCGATCTCCCCTCTTCAGACATGTCTATAAGACATGCATCTAAACTGCCTCTGACCAGAGTTGTTCTGGGTCACTCAATTTTTACCTCTTCTCTGCTGTCAGAGTCGTTGTGAATCCACTTCAGCCTATGTCGAATCGAAAAGTTGCGCAATTTGTGTGAACTTTGATCAGTTTCATTACGTTTTTGTCATTAAAATTTTCATTACATTCGTTCATTACACTGTTATGAAAATTTTAATAACATTTATGTAATGAAAACTTTAATTACATTGCAATGATTATAGCTTCACTACCATGTAATGAAAATGTAATTAAATTTTTTTAACAGTGTAAGCTCCACAAAATACTTGAACTGTTTTGGCGGTTTTGCAGCGCTTCGGGCCTTTTCGTTTCAATTAGAAGTTTGACCTCCTTTCGCAAATCCAACACAGCAGGGCGATAGAGAATTGAATTCTGGGTTGCTTAGTGAGGTTGACAATGCTGAGAAACCTATTTCAAACTGTGATTTTAACCTCCAAAGTTGCAAAATACAATTTTGGACCAAAAATGGAAATTAGTTTTTGGATCGGCATTTCTGCTACAGAAGTCGTATTGGCGTTCCAAGTGTACCACGCAACCCGGAAAATAGTGGCCAACAACCGGCTCGCTGCATGTATGGACCTAAAACGAACGGAAATAGCTTTTTTAGTGAAAGGGAAACTTCAAGTCGGCTGTCTGGTGCCGTAAATTTGGTTTTCAAATTGATTTTAGAACTGTTTCACATATCCAAAAGTCCATTCCATTGTCACTCACGGATAGGAAATTTTGCGAAGAATCTAAAAATGACTTCGTTTACTCAGTTCGATGCAGTTTTGACACAGTTCTGTTTAATTTGGTTCGGCCGCGCGGCCCAGCCGCCCGGCCGCTCCTTGCCGGCCCGAGCGGCGCGCATAGCTTCACGCGCGCACTAGGCTGTTGCCACCCCCTGCTCAAACTTGAATTCTATGGAAGGAAGAATACTTTAGAAGTGGGAAAACATGGCTTTCTTTCCTGAGATTAGCAATCGGTCCAATCATGGATCACCTCTCCAGCGGACGGACTTAAGGCAGGCACACCCTTAAAACCTTGCGAAGTATTTTGAGCATACGTATAACAAACTAAAATACTTTGTTATACGAAGAAATAGTTCGTAAATTACGAAGTATTTGATTTGTAAGCTTACGTATGCTCCAAATGCTTTGTTATACAAACTACTTTTCTTTGTAAGGCCCAAAATAGTTTGTAAGGTTTTCTCAGTGCAAGGCATGAGTTCAGTTACTCCCAAAACATTTAATTGGTCGGTCTAAAGTGCTTGATGATAATTTTCTGAAGTGACTGCGGTGATTCACTTACTTGGCCCTGAATCAGGGGCACAAGAACCACCTCTTTTAACGTCATTTTCCCATCGATTCTTGCGGTCCCGTTTTAGGTGCCTTTCTAAATGCAACCGTGCAGAGTAGAGAGAGGCAGTTGAAAACCATTCAGCTTCACATCTGACTGTCAAAGGGTCAGTCTAAGCAGCACTGCAAGAAAAAAACAAAACAACAAAAGTACACAAATTTCTGGCAAATTTTTGTATCAAGTTTTTATTGCACTTTTAAAGCACAACAATTGTTGTACAAAGCACCATGGAACCGGCATGACGAGTGCTGTGCAGTCCAGGCCTCGATGTGGTTTGTACAATTCTCGTTGTACTTTCTACAATCCCTGTTTTCCTGTTATTGTACAGTTTTTGTTGAACATCTGTTGTACTATTCACACTTTTTCTTACAGTGAAGGAAATATAGAAATTTAGAATCTGGTCACCCGGTCTTGAGATATAGAAACGATCTATGTTTGCTACCCCGATCCATGTTCGGCACTTGCGATGGGTCCTATGAACAAAGACCGCTATGCTTTGCATCCGTTGAACAAAGACCGCCATGCTTTTGGCCGCTTCTCCCATTCGAAACGCATTTTTCAATTGGCGTAATAAGATCGCGGGCTGCCATTTGAAATTTTCCGATGCAAAGCATAACGGTCTTTGTTCATAGGACCCATTGACTTTACTCTAAGGTTTTTCAAGTGGCTCTTCTTACGCAACCACAGGTTGAACATTGCTTGATCGAAGAAGATGCAGATTGGGAGCCCGCTGACGAGTCTGCCGTCCTCTTCCTGGCTGGCGACCTCACCTCGGAAGAACGAGGCTTATTTCAGCATTTCTTGGAGTCGTTGGAATTTTGGCCAGAATACGAGTACACGGTTTCAAGTGGACTCAGGAATACCGGTAGGTTTTCTTGTCCATAAATATAGCCCTAGGGGTAGGTTGGGGAAGAAAAGTACAAAACGCGTACTTTGCACTGTACAGAAGTTTCAAATGAGGATTCAACTATTCTGCTCTCGTAAACTTGTAATCCAATTAGACATGTGCGCCGCGCCGCCGCCGCGCCGCCGCCGATGATTTTTGCCGGCGGCGCGACCTTGTGTGCCCAAAATATCTGCATTTCCATCAGCAGCGAGCGCCCAGGGATAGGCAACCCGACGAGCACGTTCTCCACCGCGAGAACAAAATCTTATTGGAGTGTTAAAATTGCTTAATTTTTACCTTTGTAGCGAAACTAGTCCACCTTAAAGAACTAGTCCATCAAACTGTGTTTTCTTTTCATGGGTTATGTTTTTAAATTGAGAAAATAGACCAAATTTAAGCCAACCACGCCGCCCGCGCCGCCGCCGCCGGTCAAGGCATCGGCGTGGACGCCGGTGTCGCCGCCGCCGCCGGCTAAATTTCGGCCAAACGCCGCCGCCGATGAAAATGCGGTCGGCGCACATGTCTAAATCCAATACCTTCTTAATGAAATGGATCACTGTTCATTGATTATAGTTCCCCACATTACGTACAACATGCCAAAATATATGTGGTTTCGGAACTCCTCGAAAAGGGTAAGAAAAGTACACCACCGGGAAAGAAAAGTACAACGAAAAGAATTGCGATATCGAACCAGGAGACCACCAATCTTGGCTCAATACAGGTTTACCCTTAAAGTGGAGAGCTTTCAGTTGCCATTAGTTCAAGTTTCTTCAAAATCGGTCAATTGGTTCTGATTCTACACGGACTCATCACAGAAGGTCCAAAAAGCCTTTTCTCAGAGATAAGGGGGTACAGCATTTTTGTACTTTTCTTCCCCTTTTCACGTAAATGCCCAATAACTTGTTTATTTCGAGTGCAATTCCATAACATGTGTTGACCTTTTTGGCTTGTCTCGCCTAATCAAAACTATTTCCATGATCAATGCAATATTTATCCCGCTTTAAGGTTTTTACAAGGTGTTCTTTTCTTCCCCAATGCCTGTACTTTTCTTCCCCATTTCACTTATACACTTACAAAAATTTGTGTTGAAGCCTTAGAGCATCGAACGGCACAGTTTTTCAAAGATGATGGTCTAAGCTATAAGGTGGTACCTTACATTGGACTGTCGGCTGATTCTGCATGTTGAGTCAGAAGAAAAGGTAACGGGTGCACCGGGGGAGTGTTGAATGAAGGGGGAGTCTGGTTACGATAACTGTCACTCTATTCCGGTGGTTCAATGGTCACAGGTCACAAGTTGATGAGGGCACCAAAACAACGAGTCGCGAGTATCCATCCTCTGCGACGGCCGGTGCGTGACTGCCTCTCCAGCGGCTGCGCTCGGGACGCGACCGCGACATGCTTACTCTGCACTTCGCCGCGTCGCGCCCCGTCCGCGCCTCGCCGCTGGATATAGTCGGCTTCCCACAACACCCCGCACATTAATTTTAAACTCGCTCCTGCGAGTTTTTCAAAACTAATTCACACAAAAATTTGTGGTTGTTTTGGTGCCCTCATTAACTTGTGACCTGTGACCATTGAACCATCGGAATAGAGTGACAGTTATCGTAACCAGTCTCCCCCTTCATTCAACACTCCCCCGGTGCACCCGTTACCTTTTCTTCTGACTCAACATGCAGGAAGCTGTACTTCAAAGTACAAACGTTTAAAAAAAAGGTTTTCATAGTTATTTTTAATGTTTTTTTCAAACTTGCAGTTTGATTCTAAATAATCAATGTAGAACTGGGCTAAATTCTTTTTTGTCAGCGGGATGACCAATGTTTCTAAAACCACTAACGTGATGGTTCAGTGTAGTTTCAGTTCGGAGATATAGCGGGTGTTCTTTTCTTACCCGAGCCTCCAGTGTACTTTTCTTACCCAACCTACCCCTATATATAAGCTAGGTGCAATTCTTCAAATACTATTATGGTGTGTAACAACACTAGTATTTCTGATATAATAAGTTTCATACAATTTGCTGCTATAAAAAGGCTAGTGTGATTCCTTAAAATTATCGCATCTGTGACACGTTTGTTACCAGTTACTGAACGGTTTTGTGTCCATGGCCGAAACGTTTTAACACGTTACCATATGGCGGCAATTTATTTTATTGCATGATTTGAGTAATTTCAATGCCTTCAGCATCTCACTTCACTAGTAAATCACTGTGGCAAAAATTCTCCGTAGGACCTTACAGTATTCACCTTACTGTAAGGCCCTACGGAGAATATTGACAAGAGGGCTACGACGGACCACAAGCTGCTAACAGAATTTTCCGTAGCTTTTTGCCACAGTGATTTACTAGTGAGGTGAAATGCCGAAGGCATGAAAATTACTCTAATCATATAAGTACATAAATTGTCGTAATATGGTAACGTATGGAAACGTTTCCGCCATGGACACAAAACCGTTCAGTTTGTTACTAGTTACAGAACGGTTTTGTGTCCACGGTGGAAATGTTTTCATACGTTATCAAATGGCAACGATTTATATTCTTATATGATTTTACACACTAAATGTCATGGGACTTTTTTTGTCGCACGATTCATGCAATTTTAAGCACATCCGACGCTGATACAATTTTGTTGCCGTCTGGCGACACATTTTTTCCGACGCCTGCTGCAAATTGAACGTTCACGAGACAATTTGACCCGCCTGGCGGACACAAAATTGCATCACCACCGGATGTGCTTAAAATTGCATGGGACAAAAAAAGTGCCATGACATCTAGTGTGTAGTAATTTTTACGCCTTCAGCATCTAACTTCGCTAATCACTGTGGCAAAAAGCTACGAAAAGGTTCTGTAAACAGCTTGTGGTAATTCTCCGTAGGGCCTTACAGTTTTCTGGAAGGCTACGGAGAACATCGTAAGGTCGTACGGAGAATACTGTAAGGTTCTACGGGGAATATTGACAAAAAGGCTCCGGGGATCTACCACAATCTGTTTACAGAATTTTCCGTAAATTTTTGCCACATAGATTTACTAGTGAAGTGAGAAGTTGAAGGCGTGAAAACCTACTCAAATCAAATAAAAACATTAATACACACTTTCGAAGCAACCAGGAACGTGAATAAGTCAAAAGGAGCTAGCTAAAAATTGTTTTTATCCCACTGAGTAAGCGCGAAAATCATGTAAAATTTCATCAAAACCGCTATAAAAAGTTAAAAAAAAAAAACTCTCAAAAGATGCATTCAGTGTTCAGTGGGGTTTGGTCTTGTCTCACGTTCCTGAACGTTTCAGATCCGAACTTCGCTGCTATCGGAGATCTATTGACCAAGTTTCCCCGACGCCCAGCTGGCACTTACCTGCGGCAACCAGGCCTCCTCCTTCTGACCGACAATGACCCATCAGTCCGGTTGTACTTCGATGGTGTCCGTCCTGGAGAAGGGGACGACAGTGTGATTCTGGGTTGCGTTGCCGTCAACATGCACCTTGTCTCCACCACCAGGCGGTTCAGTAGTTGCAATTGCCTAAGCAGCGAGGAACAGGGTCGATTGCTTCGATTTTCCGACGTGCTCGAGGTGTAGGACATGTGTATTTTTTTTTGTTTAATGCACCGCATTCTTCCCATCGGCAACAGTTACCCCAGTAAGGTTCATTTTGTCATTTATCTGTTGCCATTAATAAACACATTTCGAATTATTCTAACCTTTCTTGATTTAAGTCCCCCTTCCTGCGCCAAATTGAAATGCAGAAGGGAAAATAACATGGAAAAGCATGCAAGCATGATATTGGTCATTTTTCAATTAAAAAAACAAAACAAAAAAACATGCGTTACTTAGTGCCAGCTTCCTGGCTCCTTTTAGACTAGCAGTAGCTGTGCTTGTTGAAAAGAGAACGAGATTTTGCTTTAAAGTGTCAAAAGGATTAATAAAAAGTTTAAAAATTCAGTGGCTATATGTTACAAAGTATTGTTCACTGGCGAGTGAATGAGTCACCACAAATATGACTTGTGTCAAAACAAAAAGCAAACAACTTTAACAAGAGTTGACAAGTTGATGAGCTTGATAACTGCAAAGTACAATTAATCACTGGTAAATGGTTATGCTCAATTACAATAAGAAAAAGAAACTCAATAAATCAAGACCACTGTTAAAGAAGAGGGACAGATTTGAGTGGCAGCCTGGCACGTAAAATTTAGGTGAACTTACTTATTACTTTCTCGGGCGCCGGTGCTGGGCATTCACAGTATGAACATGTTGCTCTGGTGACGTTTGGCTCCAAATCATGTGCAAGAGCACTTGCTGCATTTCCCTCGGTCAACACCTCTTGGGTCTTTCATTGTGCTGCATACATAAAAAAACAACAAATGTAAATAGGGTACAATACCCAGTGAGAAATGGCTCATCGAATCGACGTCGATTCAACATCGACATGGACGTCGATGAAACGTCGATTACGAACGTCGAATCGACACCTATGTGGTCCCGGGATCGATGTTTAGTCGATATTGACGCAATCGATAAAAAATCGACGTCCGACATCAATGTTACATCGACCATCCACACCCAGCTGGCATGTGCTAACACGATGTAAAGAGAATATCAGGAATTTAGCAGACACAAATTTGATGCATGTAGGAAGTTTTTTTTATTATTTGCAAAACAAAAAACATAGCAAGAACTCACAGAAAGATTATTCTTTTCAAGTAAAAAAAACATAATCTTATTCTTAAAACAAAATAACAATTTCCTCTTTTAATACAAAAATAATTAACAGGACACAAAAAAAAACTTAATTCGCTGAATCACTTGGCTTTCTTATCTTTATGTTTCTTGACTTTCTTCTTGACTTGCGGTACCTTGCGCCTGCTCTAAGACCCATCCCCTTGCATCCGGTAGGCCGCATCTCGAAGCCATAACTGAGTGGCCTTTTCTGTTGGCTTCAGGTCAGATCCTTCAATTTTGTAGAGCACAGCACCTGGCACAAACACACACACAAATATAGACAATAATAACAACAAAAATAATAATGACCAAAGGCAAAACACAAGTACACAAGTCAACACAGATTAAACTCGCCTTTCACTGCTGTCCACACTTTTAAGGCAGAAAAACGTTTCTTCCCTTTTCGGCCTGTTAGACTGAAAAGCTTCG
>NW_023144623.1:738359-758753 GCF_012932325.1 Thrips palmi
TTAACATTTCTACGAAGTCCCTCTCTGTTAGTGCAAGTAACAGGAGCAAAATAAAACTCACCCGTTGCAGAAGAGTTATAAGACATGGAACTTTGAACTAAATTATGGACTTTGTAAATGTGTTTGCAGGGCTTGATTCTGTCCTCACAGTTGCAGGAGTATCTGTGAGGGCAGTCTTTGACACTGGTATCACACTCACAAATTGAAGGACTTTGGCTACTTTGAACAGTGTATTCCATTGCATTTGTCTGGGACCTGACATAAAAGACACTTCCCTCTTTCCTCACATCAGAATCGGGGATGCTTTTACCTCTCTCAATTCTCCCATCAACGCCTGCCTTTCTCCGTTCCTCAACTGTCATTATGCGCCCCCCTGAAAGATAAGATAAATTTTATTGCAGATTGCGTTTTAATGTAAATTAGATGAATTATGAAGAATTCACATTGAACTAACTAGATGTGGCAGCCTTGCTCTTGCTGGATCGGCCTTTAGATCCTGAGGTTAAATAAAATATTATCAAACACAAGCACAAACCTCCAAAGAAAAGGCAAAGAAACCTTAATTATTCGTTTTTTTACCTCCCAGCCAGATGTTAGTGTTGGTCTTTCCAACATTCTTTGGACGGCCTCTAGGTTTAACATTTACTGGAAGTTTCAAGTCCTTGAGTTGAGACCTGATACTCTCTGACTGTTCTTGAGCTGATGATGGGGATTCCTGGGTTTCTGACCTCTCTATTTCCTGTACCAGCAGATTTAGGCTGGTGTTTTTTTCATTGCCATCATCATTGTCAGCATTATTATTGAGATTTTCTGGAATGACAAAACACCTTTTTTTTAGAAGATTTTCTTCTTAAGCATATTTATAGCCGCTACACATAAAAAATTTGAATAAGATTTTAATACCTAAAGGGGTGCTTGCGGCTTCGTCAATCTGAATCATATTATCAATCTGACTGGTAACATCAATCTGGTTTGAAGCACCAAAGTCAAAGTCATTTGGTCCAGGATTTGGTGCAGGCAGCCAAAAGTTGCAGCCAACAGTGAGGTCAAAAGGTCTTCTGCTGCGTTCTCTGCATTTAAAGTAATGCATGCCAGGTCTGCGTGCATTTGGACCAGCGACAAGTCTAAGAAGGCAGAAAATATTTGATGAATGTATAAGAGAGAGAGAGAGAGATGGCATAAGTCTGTAGTCATTGTTTCAAGCTTACCTTGCTACAGGCTTCAGACAATGACAAAGTTTCTTCAAAACAGTACGATGGAAGGGAGGAGTAGTAATCATGATGTCACCAACGCAAGAAGAACCTGAAACTGAGAGCATTATTTTAAAGTGCCATGGGTCTGAAACCCACACACACAGCACAATTCACTGCTCATTGTATTCAATTCAGCACCAGAAGGTACCTTCCTTCACACTGCACTGTTTGCAGATCCTAGGCTGACCATATTTTTCCTGAGAACCTGGTGCTGGCTCCGAGCACATACTCAACACATGAACTGTCTTGCCGCACTTAATGCACTTGTGAGCACCTGATGTATCATTGCCACAGGAACAACAGACCAAGCTTTTCTCCTCATGAGTTACTAAAAATAAATTAAGGTAATTAATAATAATAGCCCGCTTGAAGTAAATAAATTTTTCCAATACTCCATTTAAAATATCTCAATTTTTTATAAATTAAAAAAGATTCCTTGTTGTGTAGGGTTGGAAAGAACAGGAATAATAAGATTATTGTTACCTTGGCTAGAAGTATCAGTATGTTCTTCTTGGTCAATTAAAATTTGCTCTGGGTTATCTAGGATAGCACTTTGGATGATAGTATCACCCTCTGTGATGGCTCTGGTGTTAGAAACTTCATCCAATTCAGCCGGAATATCTAAAGTTAACACTAATTGTGATTTAAAAAAAGGATTAGTTTTTTTCTTTAAAAGTTTAATCTCTAGTTATTTGTGTTTTTTGAGGGGCGTCAAAAAAATATTACCTTCTCCGTTCAAAGATGGTACTTGATTATTCTTCACTTTCTGCAAAAGAATTGCCTCTCCGCCTTCAGCCCATAATTTGAAGAGGGACTGCAGGAAAGAAAATTTTTCTGCATAATCCTGAGATCCACATTGGGACATGAGGTCACATAGACTCTTTGCTACAACCATGGCCTTTGAGTATTTTTCCGCAGGATTCTTTGGCTCAATCTTCTTGTCCACCCTGACAGTGAACCCTCCCAGTTCAGGCACATGATTGTTGCTACTTGTAACACCTTTTTTCCACATGTTGTGGACATTGCTGCTGTCAAACAAAGGTGAATCTAGAAACAAACATGAGACCTTATGAGATACATGGTACAAAAATGTTACATTTATATTTTACAAAATAGAATTCAACTCACTGTTTTCCTTGCGGATGAAGAAAATGTGTCTGCAGGGCAGACCATAGCTAGAAAAAAATGTACAATCACAACTCAATTCAGTGGTTGCATATTCCTCAGCTTCTTCTACATCTGCATCAGAGTTCAATTCAAAAATAACCAGCTTAGCAGCAAAGTTTGTAAGGCTGCTAATAACTTCACTATGGTTGGGGTTCTTTGAATTTGTGAGGTAATATGTCTTAACTGACTCAAATTTGCTCTTAAAATAGCTATCCTCTTCTTTGCTTTGCACGATGCCCAACAAACCTTCCACTGATTCTGCGAGAGTGTTGTTCATATCAAGGATCTGTGAATGAAAGTGAAAAAAAAGACAATAAGTATTTTTCAAGGCAGGAATTACGATAGAGGCACTAATACAAACAAGAGCTTACAAGCTTCATCTTGCCGTTGAAATTTTCTAATCTGTTATTTGTTGTGTTGCCCAGATTAATTGAAGACTTCTTGTCTCTGAATGACCAGGCGGCTGGAAATTCAAGCCAGTTGGTATTGAAGTAATCTAAGAATTCAGATGAGGCAGCACCTTGCAGTTCTTTATAAAACTCACTAAACTCTATATCATCTTTTGCAAAACGGAGCTTTTTCAGTATAGCCAGAACTTCATCAACTGCACCTTTATCACACCGTTTTTTGACCTCAGTTTTAAAAACATTCGACACATGAAAATCACACAATTGCACGTTCACATGGGGCAGAAGCTCTCGTAATGCCCCCAATTCAGACATATCTTTGTCAATAACAGCAGTCTTTATTTCCTTGACTGTGCTTTCACCAGTGCTCTCAATGAATGCCGAGATTGTGTTCTTCACATTTTCTTTCTTTTCATTGGCCAAGAAAGCCACACCAGCCACCTGGCCATCACCATTGCCGTCCATGACCATAATGACAGCTACAGGCATTCTGTTTTTGTTTATCTTGTAGGTGTGATCAAAAAGAATAAGTCTGCCGTAGTTGATCATATTTTGTTTCATGGCTCCTGTTTGAATGAAGAGATTGGCTAGTTCGCCTGAATCTGGGTCCTTAACTACATAAATGGATGCTAGAGGGTCAGACTCCTTCAACTTCTCCAAAGCATCAATCAATCGCTCTTCCTCTGACTTGCCACCTGTGCTTTTCTTTTTCAATCGAGCCCTACAAAGGAGAAAGTTCATAGTAACGACATTACTGTAGACCTATATTTTAAAGGCCTTCTGCACTAAATAAATCATTCAAACATACCGCATGTTGGCCAAGTCTCTAGGATGTATGAAACCACTTCCTCTGTCCCTCAGGAGGTTCCGGATAACAGACGGCTTCACCTTTGTCTTCAGTAGAAGTTCCAGGTCGACTGGCTGGTCACCGGAAGCCAGTTTGTCTAAGCGGTATTGCCTGACTTCTGGCATTAGGTCAAACTCCGCCTTATCACAAGAATGATTTTCATGTACTGTACAAATTTCAGTCAGGACCAACACGTTCTTCCTCGCAGTTAAGCGTATTTTAGCAGGACATCCAGCTTTCCAGGTTCTGAAAGGAAAAACTGGCATAAATAGAGTGCCAAAAGGCCCCGAGAGCACAAAACTCAAATACTTACGACTGCAGACAACGAGCTCCAGTGCCAGTGCCAATTCTTGTGGGCCCTCCTCGCTTGCAACGTAAAGTCAGATAGGCATACTTCAGCTCTGGAGGCTGCGGAGTTACCCCCCTAGCAGCTCTTATTTTATTCATTTGTTCAATTTTCTTGGACATACCAACGGTAAAGACTGTATGGTGTCGAAACTGAAACTCCCAGAGCAACTTTTCGAAATCATCATAGTTTGTGAATTCTTGCCCCACATAGAGCAAGGGCTTCTGCTTCTCTGTCTCCGTCATACTGACAATAAATTCAATTGGAAATTATATTGCGTGCAAGTAATTGATTCAAGTTAAGAAAGGAGCAAGTCAAGAGATAACATGGAGAGGTTAATATCAGAGTTACTTAGAAGAAACCAAGTATACATCAGTTCTATAATGCCTCATGTGACAGGCTCACCTTCTCTTCAGTGAACAGAGTCCTCAGGACTCAACTTCCATATAGTAATGACGCAACTTCTTCACAGGATTTTTTTCACAGAACCGCAACGGTGCCGGATACACAGACGAACGGCATGGACTTGGTGTCAAATTACCCGGTGAATGCGCGTGCGTGTAAGGTCGGCTATTTACCCCCCACTTCGTGCGAATATTCTTCCTGTAGCGGCCTGCACGATTCGTGCGGTGTCGTACAGCTAGATTGTTCGCACGAATTTTGGATTGTAAATTTTTTTCAATTATTTATGATTCGTGCGAATAGCGATCCTTTGGCAGGATACACGAATCGTGCAGAATTTCCTCAAATGCTATTCGACAGAATTCGTGCGGATATACACTCCCAACTTGATTCATGTCTGCAAGCATAATATACAAACATAAAATGTAAGGGCGATAAATTACACAAATTACTTAATGAAAAAAATGAATGGAATGGTAGGATTTCACCATGTAATAAAGTACTGTTAGGGACTGGCGTGTGCGGGAAAGGAGGCACGTCTGCACTAGTCAAGGGTTTATTGCCGATTGAGCCGGGCTACAGAGTGCCTTTTGTTGGCGGGGTACCGGGTGAGGGTGTTCAGTGTAGCATTAGGCCGATGCGGGGACGAGGGGAACCACCAGCACTGCAGCTTGGGGTTGAGGCCCCTACGACGCTTGAGGTCGTAGAGCCACACGGAGTCTCCGGCGGCGGAGGACGGACGCTTGGCGCGCATGTGGTACCGCTCCTTGGAGGTGAGCGCTTCCTGCCAGGCACGCTCGCGGCCCGCACCTTGCCGATGGTCTTGTTGTGGCCCAGGTGTCCGCCAGTGCCCGGGGCGTCGTGCAGCGTGCGGAGCACGGTTGGGACGTAGACCCGTGGCAGGATCAGCTGGTGCATGACGCGGTCCCGGTCGTCCACGAAGCGGCGGCACAGCAGCACACGCGGCGCTGCAGTGGTTGCGTTCCCTGCGTGACACGGCGGACGGGCAGCTGCCCCGTTGGCTGGAGTCCCTCGCGGCCTACGACTTCACCGTCGAGCACCGCCGCGGCCAGGACCATGGCAACGCGGACGCCCTGTCCCGCCGCCCCTGAGGACCCGGAGTGCTGGCACTGCTCCCGCCGCGACCTGCCCCTTCCGCCGGCTGAGGTCGCCGTCAGGCGCACGCGCCTGGTGTACGCTGACTCGCCGACGCCCTTGGACTTCCGTGCGGTCCAGGCCGCGGACCCGGACATCGGCCCCATCCTGCGCGCCGTGGAGGACGGCGTCCGACCCAGCAAGGAGTCGGTCAGCGACGCCGGCGTACCCACGAAGGCCCTGTGGTTGCAGTGGCAGTCCCTCGAGATCCGTGACAACCTGCTGTGTAGCCGCGTGGGCGGACCGGACCAGAAACGCCCGGCCGACCAGGTAGTGGTGGAAGCGGCGGATGGCGAGGCCAGGACCATGGCGAGGAGCTCGCGGCGGGTCACGCAGTACGCGTAGTTGCGTTATCGGTCCGATGACCGATCCTGGTCGTCCCGGCGCTGCGAGCTGTTAGGGCAGTCGCGACGGAAGTGGCCGAGGCCGTTGCAAAGGGAGCAGAGTGCGCGTCCTCCGCGGCGGTCATCTCGGCGGTCGCCGTGGCGGTCTCAGCCCGCGTTGGCCGCGCCAGGCTGCCGCATCTCCCGAAGCAGGTCTCGAAGTTCGGCCACCAGCGACCGGTCCTCGTTGGCAGGCGGGCGGACGGCGGCCACGCGCACGTCGGCGTCCTGCTGGGCAGCGGCTGCGGGGGTGGAAGGCTCTTCCCCTACCTGGCAGACCCTAGAGTCCTTAAGGGACGCTTAAGGACTCTAGCAGACCCTGGGTCTCTTGGCGGCAGGCTGCTCCGCTTGGTCGACTGCCTCCAGCCGCAGGGCCGCGGCGACGGTCTCGGCGAAGGTGTCCGGGTCTCGGCGGCGGATGTCCCGGCGCACCTCGGGGTCGGCGAGGCCGGCGATGAAGGCCCGGCGTGCCGTCGACTGCAGCGGGTCCTCCGCCCAGGTGGGGTACGCCTCGCGCACCAACCCCAGCACGGCGTCGGCGTACTCACGGATGCCCTCCGTGGGCTTCTGCCGGCGGTGCTCCAAGGACGCCTCGGCGACGCGGGCACGGGCGGCTGGCGCGTACCTCTCCTGCAGGCGGGCGTGCAGCGCCGCGTAGTCGGTGTGCTGGGCGGGCGGCAGGGTCTGCAGCAGCGCCGCCGCGGGTCCGTGGAGGGCACGGAGAAGGCGACGTCCCTTCTCGGCGTCGGTCCAGCCGAACTCCCGCGCCGCGGAACTGCGTGCCAAAGATGGCCCACAGCATGGTGCCGTCAAACCTTAGGTCGGGGGCGGGCCGCGGCGTCGGGTTGCGGGACTGCATGGCCAGCTGGCGCAACGTCCGTTGTCTGCTTCTGGATGGCCGTCGACGCCTCGCTCCACCGATGGAACATGTCCTCCATGGAGTAGCCGGACGCGCCGGATGCAGAGCCCCGACGGGAACCGGAGCCTCCCGGCATCGTGGTGGTCAGCGGCCTTCTTGTAGTTCAGCAAGTGACACGAATGTGACCCGAATGTGACACAACGTCCGCTTCAGCTTACCACCGTGCGCTTGCTCTAGGAGTCCTAAAGGCCCGCCCGGGAGTTCCGGTTGTCCAGGTTAGGCTCCGAGGACTGGGGTGAGCGGAAGTTGCTACTCTTTCCCCTCCGTACCGGGCTGCCCGTGCCGCAGCGAGTGACGCGACTGGAGAGTGGAGAGCAACACCCTGCGGCAGCAATAGCGCAAACGCCTGTGAGGGTGGAGGTAGGCAACCCAGTTCACTGGCACGCACCGCTGTGCGCCGGGCCGGCCTATGCTGGTGGCGATTGCGATTGCTATTAATGGCCGGACCACAAATGATCGTCTGCCTTTCGGGCCCGCCCCGCCTTTATGGTGATTCACCAGCACGTGACGGGTCGTCCCTACTGACAGGAGTGGTTTTCTCGGTAGACCGGGTTCATACGCCCACAGTCTCAGACTGAGTGTCGGCCGACACCTTGCTGGACTCGCCCCGCCCATGTCTTTCCCTCGACCTGAAGGCCGGAGCATGTAATTTCAAATACCGATTTGTCGGTCTGTCTCTCTCGCACTCTTGCGGTACGCCGCCCGTGAGTGTCACAGAGACAGCGCGCAAATGATAGTTATTGGAATGAGCGTGGTGGGTCGAAGCCTCCGGGGTAAGACAGCACGCTAATCCGCACTGTGCGGCGGTTGGATGGAAGATCGCCATCCGGTCCCTTCGGTGACCGAGCGCCACTTGCCTCTAGTCCTGGTCATCTCACCTCTAGGCGCTCGATAGAGGGAGGGTCCCTCGGAGAGGCCGCGGCAGGCCGGCGCCGGCGGCCGAGACCACAATGGCCAATGGTCAACGAGTCCTGCCGACTCCGCGCCCCCGTCTGCTTCGGCGACCTGCTGCTGACGCTGAACCCCGAGCGGGAACCTTTCGCGTGCCTCGACGGGTCCGCAGGCCGAACCTGGTGGTGCAGCGGCTTTGCGCAGCGCGCTCCAAGTAGTGGAGTGCTCGGATCGTCGCGTCGCGTGCTCTGCCTCGTGGTGGCGGTGCACCTCCTGTCCGACGCACGACCACATCACGCCACATCATCATCATCTACCCAAGGAGAACAGAAAAGTCAACTTGATGTCACTATGAGCTCAAAATGAGAGAAAAGGTCACGGCTAGGTACCATTTTGAGGTCAAAATGATGTAGATTTAGGTCAAAATGACCTCCCCGTGACTCAGTGTTCTCCTTGGGAACGCTGTTAGGCCTCTGTAGACCTTTAGCGCAGCAGTTCCCAACCTTTTGCGGCGGTTAATGTGAACTAAGCTCCCCGCTGGTGGGCAGCGGGGGTGCGTGGCGGTTCCCAAGTACCTCTAGGTGCTCGTCATGGTGTCTCCTAGCCAACGCGCCGAGTGGCGTGCATTGTGGAATTGTGGCGACGGTGCGCGAAAGCCTGTTCCCACTAACTTTACTCTCTTCTCATGGCATGTGTGTGTGTGTTTAAGGTTTTGATTGGAGAGGTCGGCGTGCTTGCCGAGAACTGTAGCAACGGTCAGGGAATAGCAGCACGCCATTGACGCGGCTTCACAGGAAGGGAACGCCCAGGGCCACTGTCACGATGGGTTGCCTACCTCCACGGCGCCTGCAGCGCCGCGGGCGAGTGCCTCTGGCGAGCAAGCAGTGCGCCGCGGTGATCTTCCCTCGGCCCCAGGCAACCCAGGCCGCACGCACGCGTCCACGACGACACGACGAGTGGCGGAGCCTCCAATAAGATTTCAAGTAAAGGTTTGTCGATCATCTCTCTCGCACCCTTGCAAGACGCTCCATTAGTGCGACAGAGACGGCGCCCAAACGTCAGTTTGGAATCTGCCTGGAAGGTCCAAGCCTCCAGTTCAGGTGTAAGAAAGAGAGTAGTCTCTCTACACCGCCTACACTACACCGTGAGTCCACACCACTCCCCACGCCACCACGCACGCCTGCTGCCTCTACTTGGCCGCAGCGCGGCGCGCGGCCTCGCCGTCTGATTCCGAGCACTGCTTTGGTCGCTCTGTCTCGCTCGCACTCATGGGGTATCCCGTTAGGGTGCGAGAGAGACGAGCGAAAAAACAGTGTTCGGAATCAGACGGCAGGGAGAGGGAAGAGGGGGCGGCCAAGCCGGCTTAGCCAGCCTGGTAGGCACCCCGGCAGGCGGGCGAACCGACCGGGCTGGCCTACCTGTCGCTCCGCAGGCGTTCGCTCCGGGCAGTGAGCCGGGCGGGCCGGCCTGTGTCTTTGGTGTCTTCGCGGACCGTATCACGAATGGGACAGGCTGATGGTGCGATTCGCAAAGAAAAGATGGGCAGTGCCAGCCTCATGGTTATCTAATTCTGTGCTGCACGCGGGAACAGACAAGGCGCTCAAGGCGCCGTAGCAATGGCACGCCCTGTCCCTCTACCACCTGAAGACTGATCTCGACTGATTCCGAAGGTACTTTTCTTCGGTCTCTTTCTTGCACCCATGAGGCGTTCCGTGTAAGTGCGGGAGAGACGGAACGATCGAATCGCCTTTCGGAATCAATCTTTGGGACGTTCCCTGTCACAAATCGCCTCGGAGTTTGGACCATGCTTGCATGCTTAGTCCCCGTGGCGCCTCTCAGCGGTCTCAGTGGCCGGCTCCCGGGTTTCGGGGCACCTCTACCGGATGCCTGGATGCGTCCTAAGCGCTCCCTGTCACTCTAGTGGGCGGCGTATGGACACTTTTTCGAAGCCCGTCCCTCCTTCACCGCTGGCGTCCCTCGCGTTACTTCCCCAGGTGCGGATCCAGAGACGAGTTGGGAGGGTTGGATAAGGGGCCCTCCATCTTGTCGAAGTGCCTTCACCACGCCGCCGGCCTCAACGTCTACACGCAGCCAGGGCCACGACCGGTAGAGCCCCCTCGAGGGCTTAAGCTCTGACAACGAGACGCCGCCGCCAACCCACGCCGTTCCCAAGGCCAACAAGTTCAAGAGAGAGAGTGGCTGAAGAAGCTCAGCACGGACATGGAGTGGAATGTGTTCGAGGCCCTCGTCGCGGACCTCGCAAGCCCTGCAGCCTCCGCGCCGACCAGCTCCGTCAAGCCAAGGAGGCCGTGGTCGCTGACGTGGCAGAGGGGCCGGGGCCGTGAAGAAGCCCATGACGACCAGAACGGCGTCGAGGCCCGGAAGCAACTGCAATGGCTCTACCGCACCAACAGCAAGAAGGCCTTACGCGATGTCAGGCAGGAAGACTCGCCTGTATACGCCGTCCACCGCGACGACGCCGTGGAGGAGCACTTCCAGCAGCTCTTTGCGCGCCTCCAGGACCTGGGCAAGCCGCCGCGAGAGACTGTGCTGCCCGACACCAAGCAGCACGCCGCCAAGCTCCGGCGCGCCACCAACACCGCCCCCGACCTGGACGGAATCAGGTAACAGGACCTGAAGCGCGGTGACCCCCACGTCCTCAAGGTGTGTCTGCAGCATAAGAGGATCCCGCCCGCACCGTAGTGCTGCACAAGATGGGCGACAAGCAGGACCTCAACAACTAGCGGCCCATCTCCCTGTTGTCGTGCGTCTACAAGAGGTACTCCGGCATCCTGGCGCACCGGGGCCATCTGCAAGTGCCAGAAGGGCTTCATGCAGGCCAAGGGCTGCCTGCAGCACAATTTGTATTTGTATGTATTGTTAAAGCACAGTTGTCCATCTTGAGAAAGTGCTGTGTGGAGAGTAAAAGATATGATAAGCGTGCAGGATGAGTCGTTTCATTTTCTACAGCACACACCACTGTACTGAATAATAGTCTTGGTGCCATTTGCATTCGGGGGAAATCATGACTAGTTTGTGTTAGACTTAAAATGGTTTCATATATTTGAAAGTGTAGTACAGCCATATAGCTCTAATTACAAGAAATTGGAAATTGCAAATGCAATAAACATACGGGCAATGAGAACTTTACCAGAAGTAAAAAACATAGCTCTAATGAAAAGAAATTGCAAATGCGATAAACATACGGGCAATGAGAACTTCACCAGAAGTAAAGAACATAGCTCTAATTACAAGAAATTGGAAATTGCAAATGCAATAAACATACGGACAATGAGAACTTCACCAAAAGTAAACAAAACAACTACAAAAATGTCTTAGGCTGATCAGACATACGGACAATGAGAACTTCACCAAAAGTAAAAAAAAACAACTACAAAAATGTCTCAGGGTGATCAGACATACGGACAATGAGAACTTCACCAAAAGTAAAAAGAACAACTACAAAAATGTCTTAGGCTGATCAGACAGGCTGGTCAGAATACACATGGAAGAATAACATGTCACAAGCTCCTCTTATTCCACTTCTCCAATTGGGCTATGGAATCCAAATTGCAGGTGGGTTGAATACTGGTGAGGGTCTTCTCAATGTCATCCCTGCATACAGGTCGAATCTGAAAAGGAATTAGAATAATAGTTCTGGCAAGATGACATCATCAAACCAAAATAATATTCACCAAATTCAGACTGTACCTCATCAAGTGGAATTGTTTCCACCTCTTCATAGGAGAGCTCTCTTAATGGTGCCATGCAGGCATCATTCAGAACGTTTGTGATGTCAGCTGCAGAGTAGTTTGACGTGTGTAGTCCAAGGGCTACAATGTCGAAGTCGGTCAATTTTACTTTCACATCCCCACTTTTGGAGAACTTCCTGAACATGTCTTTGCGCGCCTGAAAACAGTTTCAGAATGTTAAAATTGAGGGGTCATCATTTCAAATTTACATTCAACTCAATAAATTATTTACCTCAATGTCGGGAAGGGGCACATACAAGTGCCGAGCGAAGCGGCGCATGGCCGCCAGATCCAAATCCATTGGCCTGTTGGTAGCACCGAGCACCATTATGCGGCTTTGGCTCTCACCTGAGAGGCCATCCTAATGATAATAACATTAATGAAAATTGGTAAAAAAATTCAAAGACAGTGACGCATGCCAAATCATTATTTTTGCCAATTACAAGTCAGCTCACCCATTGACTCAAGATTTCGGTTTTTATCCTCCTGATAGCGTCATGTTCGCCCTGCCTCCTTGCTGAGAGTAGGGAGTCAACCTCATCTATAAAGATGATAGTGGGTTGCTTTTCCCTGGAAACATGAATATGGAAGCATAAATGTATGATGACAAACGCATTCTTTGGGTCAACTACGCTATGGGCAAAGTTCAGTCAATGTCATACATACTGAAGTTAAAGGGCTGAAGCATAACTACTTCAGAATGTATACCAATTTAATTAATTTCATCAGAAAAACATACCTTGCAACATCAAAGAGGGCAGCCACTCCCTTCTCCCCATCACCAATCCACTTAGACATTATGTCTGAAGCTCTGATGGATATGAAAGTGCAGTTAGACGCAGCTGCAGCACATTTTGCTGTAAGAAAAGAGCAGAACAATGTGTCATAAATGGATCATAACAACATTTGCATATGCTGCACAAAAACCATATAGATCATCAAAAAATACCTAGCATGGTTTTTCCCGTTCCAGGTGGACCATACAGCAAAACGCCCTTAGAGGCTGCCCTGGGCCCAACGAATAATTCAGGCCTTATTATGGGAAGGACAGCTGCTTCCTGAAACAAGACACATTATGAGAAGTGGTACAGGCACGAGAATTGTGGTAAGTTATCAAAGTTGTGCTGTCAAACATACTCTGAGACGCTGCTTTACATTGTCAAGACCCACAACATCATCCCATGATGTGGAAGTCTTGACAATGCATGCTTCAATTCTCTCTAGAATTTCTGGATCAATGCATTTCTTAGGGGTAAAATCAAAACCAATGTCCACTGGATGTAAGTTGGAACTTGAACCTAAAAAAAGGATAAATGATTAATAAAGAACACATTCATTAGCATATTGATCCAATACAGGGAAAGCATTAGCAAACCTCCTTGGGGTTCGCTCCGTCCATGAGAGCCTGATCTGAGAGACCTCCCTGACGTTTCCGGCACATTGTCAGCATCTGAAGAAAATAGACATGAAGTAGAAACTCAGGAACAGAGAAATATAATGAGAAAAAAAAATAGGTGAGTGATTCTTACTGATAATTGAAACGGAGGGGGACTGAAGACTTGCCAGCTTTTTTACGAGGGCAGATTTTGGCTCGGTCTTATTTTTTGAATTTTTGGGACGCCCTGCCCTAGACCTCGAGGGTGCTGCTGCTTTACATGATTTTTTCTTTCCCTATGGAACAAAAAGGGTCCATGAAGACATAAGTGGTAACAAAGACAGAATTCTGCATAATCCACAGTTCAACTTACATCATCAATGGTTTTGCGAGGCTTTTTGGGCTGAAATAAAAAGAAATGAAAGCTTAACCAAAACGAGAAGCAATTACAGATGTAAGCCGAACTTGACACCAACAATAATAGTCCAAACAAACAAACTTCGACTGATTCAAACACATAAATAATTTAGATACAGAAATGAATACCTGGAATTCAGTGTCTGCCTCTTCGTTGTCCTCATCTGAATCCGAGCTTACGGCAAAAGTGAGAGGAGCAGGTTCCAAACTAAAATTAGAAAACATAAAAAAATTTTAAGTGTTACACAGGGAATGGTCTAGTCGCATTAATATCTCAAATTAAAAAACTAAAAAAAAAAGTTTACCTCTTGCTGTCTGTCTTCTCTTCAGGTGAGCTGAGAAAAGAATGAAATTTAACAGTAGATGAATCATGTTGAAAAATGACAAAATAGAAAAATACGATAATCTTTAAAGATTGAAGAATGTTCACACATACCTTTCCTTAGCTGCTTGTGCAGCCTTTGCTGAGGAGATTGAGTCCACTTCAACAACTTGAGATTTCGAACTGCAGAAAAATAAAATAATTTAGGAATCATTGTAGAGTACCATCACTCCTTGTCTATCACAGTGTCAAGCATCATGTGACTGTGACACTATGAAAGGGGAAACTAAAATTAATCCTTTTACCTTGTAGTGATACTGGCAGCATCACTAGTAGATGCACAGCTAAAAGTGAAACAATAAGAATTAATGTTATTTTTCCTTTAACAAAACAAACTGTATTAAATAGAAAGAGTCTTAAAAAATACAACCTTGATTGAGTGGAATCTGATGGCACAGCAAGAGCAGAAGTTTTGAGAGAGCTAAAAATAAGGAAAGCAATTTAATTATTTTGTCGAGTCCATTCCAGGTTCAGAGCTCCATTTATGACCGTCTCTTACCTTTGAGAAGGACCAACAGAAGGACTGCTTACAGGGACCTCAGTGATGCTGAAAGAAAAGTATAGGTGCAAAATTTGCAATAAATAAAAGGGTACTTAAATAAAATTAAAATACAATAACATTGTTTTGGTAACGCAATTTTGGAGGAGTGAATGGTTTGAATTGTCTGAAATGTTACAACAGTTTGCCCAGGTATAACATCTTTGAAATGATATCAACCCATGTTGACAAAATGCTGGAACCTCAGTCAAGTGAAATCATTCAAAGCTGCTCTGTAATGATTGGCACAGAAAAGTATCCCAGCACAAACCTTGCTTGCGGCTGGAATGGTGGCAACAGAAGATTCCGCTGCTGTAGAAGTTGCAAGGGACTCAGCGGCTGC
This sequence comes from Thrips palmi, assembly GCF_012932325.1. Classification (NCBI taxonomy): domain Eukaryota; kingdom Metazoa; phylum Arthropoda; class Insecta; order Thysanoptera; family Thripidae; genus Thrips; species Thrips palmi. The sequence continues at coordinate 752,937 of NW_023144623.1, forward strand.
GCTTCAAGCTGCTGCTGCAGCTGATGGAATGCCGCCGAAGGCTGAAGCAACATGGGAGACTGGGGCTGTTGACTCAATAGCTGCTGCACTTGCTGAGCTTGCTGGAACTGTTGCAGCAGAAGTAACAAGGCCTGCTGCTGCTCCATGGCTTCAAACACTAAAAACGAAAAAAAGGAAACAAGACAGTTACAAAAATCTTGCAAGATGATATGTAATAAGTTCTCAACATTCATGTGTTCAAATAAAATTCAAAAATATGTAGAGATTCATTTTGGAGCTTTACAAGTCTTATAGGTTACTAAAGAGATTCTAGGACCAATTATTAACGCAAGCTTTAGTGACCCAATGTTGGAGGAGATTAGTTCTGACTTGTTTTCAAGACAAGTTTACAGTGGCATTCGAAATGAACCTTGACTTTGTAGTTCAGTGTGTTCTTGGTAAATTTGCAGTAACATCAATGAATGCAACAAATTGTTACAGAACCACTAATCACTTCAACTTTTGGTAAACGCAAAGAAGGGATGAAAGCAAATCTCATGATCATTGACCCATGTCCGCGTGAAACATGATCCTTGCCAGGAGCTGCCATGCCGGAGATGGGGCAATAGGGGTAGGTTAGGGAAGAAAAGTACAAACATTGTGGAGCTGATATCTTGACTTGTAGCCATCCCTCGACCACTTATTTCAACTGAATATGAAAATCTGAGTGGGAAAACCCTGTTATATGGATGTCATGGACTGGTGCAGTAGGCCACAAGGGGGTTGTCTTACCCTTTACTTTTCTTCTCCAACCTACCCCTAGATACTTAAAAGAGTTGCATGGAAAGTACTCACCAATGGTTTCGATGAGCGCTATCAAACCATGCAGCAAAAAATCTGAAGACGGCCTAAAGCAGACTCGACGAAATTAAGAAAAGGTTACACTGGCACCGGTACAATGGGAGCAGGTCAGGACAGGAGAAAACGGCGGCAAAGTGTAGGCGCCAATTGGAATGATGTCAGTATTGCCAACTTTGCCTCCGCCACACGATCTCGAAACGAACAGTCTCGAGGGCTGTGGTGCGGGCCCCGTTCTTGGGATTCAAGTGGGGGAAGGACAACCAGGCAAACAACTGAAGCGACAGCAGCGACCTCTACTCACGGATAAACAGTCAAGGCTCGAACCGTCGACCCTTCACCGATGAATGAAGTATAAGTATTGTCCACTAAACAAATTAGTATTTAAAAAATAATCTAATAATATAATACAAATAATGAATACAATTTTATTGTTATGACAAATTTACAAGGGGCTATGGGTGCATCATCTCCCTTTCGATTCCTTGTCTTATAGCAAATAATGAGCTGAGCGATAGCGAAGCCTCTTACTCGAGAAGAGTAGGAAACTTTTTATGTCTGTCTGTCTGTCTGTGTGTCTATTGGTCTCCACCTAAAAGGTCGAGTCGACAGTGTTGAGATTTTGCAGGCTGATAACACTTATCCACTGCTAGAAAAAGTGTGGATAGTACAACAAAAGTACCAACAAAAACTGTACAATAAAGGTACAACAGGGATTGTAGAAAGTACGAGGAGAATTGTAGAAACCACAACGAGCCCTGGACTGCACAGCACTCGTCATGCCGGTTCCATTGTATTTTGTACAACAATTGTTGTACTTGAAAAGTACACTTAATTCCTAATAAAAAATTTGCCAGAAATTTGTGTACTTTTGTTGTGGTTATTTCCTGCAGTGTCCACATAGTTAAGCCTTACAGAGTATTTTGAGCATACGTAAGGTACAAACCATTTAGTTTGTTACACAAACAAATAGATCATAAATTACGAAGCATTTTCTTTGAAAGCTTATGCATGCTCAACACTAAATTTCACCTGAGGTCAGTCATTGAACACAGTCCTGTAACATTATATATCAAAGAAACACACTCCAAATTCTAATTTTAAAAAATAAATAATAAGACACACTTGCTTGCCAGACTTCAATTTTCAGTTGATCCACTCCTAAAATTAAAAATAGTCATGCAATTGAAAACAATTTCAGATGAGATGATTAAGAGGCCATAGGGCAAGCCTTCAGATAAAATTTTGAAAAATGCCATCAAGTTTTGAAATTGTTTGGTAAGCAGAACAGAAGAAGATGCACAAACGGCACCATAGTCATGTCGCTTTCTGCATAGGCATGAGGAGATATTGTCTGATATAACAACTTCAATATCTTTATCAGGAAATAACTGTGATAAATTGAAGTCCCCATACCATTTAATGGAGGTGCTTGCAGCAAGGCACTGCTGAAATTCTTTATCTAGCAACATGGATTCATCACGTGTAAATACTCCATAAAGTTTGGAGCAGTACAAAATCAATTGACTATCATCATCAATCACAACAAGTGATTTAAGATAGGGACAACTTTCAGAGTAAGAGTGTTCATGTTGATGAGCACAGGGGGATGATGGTTCCAGTACAGGAATCTTCAAAAAGCCCACACTGACAGATTGTTGCAAGCTTTTCTCTGGTTTTACATCTACCAAAGAGTTTAATTTCAATGTTTTGAAAATATGATAAGTCCAAAATGAAAATACTGCAAGTGCATCAGAATCCTTGATTTTAAAAATTATGTTCAAAATGGGATATGGCAAATTGTACTTGTATTTGCACAAGGTAAGCAAGAGCTGATTCTTGGCACTCATGTTACAGGAGGGCAACGTAAGAGATTCTGTAGTCAACAAGGCAAATAGGCTCTGAAAGCAGTTTTTGGAAATCCCACTCAAGAAGTCAAATTCAAAATCGTTTAATAAAATATCATTTGGTTCCGGTTGACTGAAACGTATCTCTCCACTACTCTCTCTTGTGATCAGCTGCATTGAAGGTATCAAGTCAATTTCTTCTTTAATAGCCACATTCAAAAAGTTCTCTTCAGAGAACTGCGGCGACTCAGGAGTAGGAGTTGGACATCGTTGTGGATCGTATTCCATCTCAAATGATGAACATAACTGACTCATTGAACAGACCTGCACAAACAAATACAACAATAAGGCTTCACTTTCTTCAACCTTTTAATGGTAGATTATCTTTGGACAACATAAAATCATAAAAATATTATGGACTAAGCAAGCGCATAGTAGCTTCTCAATCAATGACTGGAGAGTTGAAGCATTAGCTGGCAAAATCATTCAAGTGAAACTCACATTTATCATCCCATCACAATCGTCAGTTTGGGAAAAAGCGTCAACCTTAGAAGGTAAATACACCGATGGAACAGCAGATTTCTTAAGACGTTTGCAACCTACAAACAAAGAAACAAGTCAGTTTACATTTAAGGGTACATTTAAGATAAGTCAAATGACTGTGTCAAAACAGTCAACATACCAGGTAAAAATATTTGATAATCATCCTCACTGAAATGTCTGCTGCACACCTTCATTGAATTAGATGGTGGATTAAGCCTCCCAACTGCCTTTTGCCATAGCTTGCATGTCTCTTCATCTTTAGGAAAAGAATGAAATCTCAGATGTTTAGAGCCACTACGCCACTTTCCTTTGCAATGTGCCACTGAACAGAAATGAACCATTATAGAAGGAATGCTAAAATGGGTGTTCAGCAGCAGAGTAAAAAAAAATTCAGCTCCAAATTCAAGGTGCAGGTCTTCTTCCTTACAACAAACCGAAAGACAAAAGGAAAAACATAAGACATTCAACAAGAACCACACACCATTACATACTTGTGAGATGTTGCATGGAAATTTACCAATCAAACCGTCCGCTGCTCGTTGTTTCTTTTCTTTGGCAGCTGTTAGCGTAGCCTGAAAGTTTTTTTCACCAAAAACTGCAGGAACTTTGACTTTGTACTGCTCTTCATGAGTGAAAATCCAACCTTGGAAAAATTGTAAAACATTAGACCAGCTCCTTAGAAAACCATCTGGAACCGTAAGTCACACAGGATAAGAAAAGTGGGCGCATCATTTAACAGCTTTAAACATATTACATACACAACAGCGTAGACCCTGATTAAAAAAAAGAATTCCTGAGGGTAATTTACATAACGTACAGGTTATGTGCTGCGGCATATGTATTTCCAAATGGAGAGCCAGCAAGGCAAGGAGAAAAGGTTACTTAGCGAATGGCCAAATAAACTTACACATGTCTAAAACTTTAGAATGAACATTAAACGAACAATAATTGCATTTCTTCTAAGCAGAAAGCTTGGCAGAAACAACAAAGACGCGTTGAGGTTGAAGCCACCAGACTAGCCGATACACTATTCGCACGTCGAAGTCGTGCGGGTAGTAGACCCGTCCGTCCCCTCTGTGCTCTGTGGTAGACCAAAGCCAAGCACTTCAAGCAAGAACAATAAGTGTGTTTTAACCAGTTTTAACGTTTGTTTGATCAAGTTTGGCGACATAATGGGAATTGTGAAAGCAGATTTATTTCTAGATGGTGTTTGCCGGCAGACAGATAGATAATCCAGCGCACTAGTCCGTAACGGCCAAACTTGAAATTTGAATTCCCCTGAGCGTTGGTCCGAGTTTCGGTACGTATAAATAAATCATACTTTTCTTGTTTCTTTATAGTGAGTGTAAGTGAGGCCTGCGATCCACGAGGTTTGTTATGAGAGGCATATATAGCTCTCCTTGGTGACTGTCTGGCTGCGAGTGCAGTGATTGCGCTTTCATTCGCCTCGATGAGAAGCCGTTCCCTAACCTTTCCTTGTCTTAGCCTTTGGAGCCTATTCGTATTTTCTCCTGCTGGCTTCGTCGAATTTTTCAGGCCAATGACTAGCTCAAAGTGACCTGATGACGCGTCCGTCTTTCTTGCTTTGATAAATTCGTTTAAGAAGAGAAGTTTTTAATAGTTTGTTCCAATTTGTTTACAGGCTTCCGTTGGCTCTTAACTGGGATCTTGGAGTGGGTTCACACAGGAATGACTTCCTGTCTCTGGATCTATAGCGACTACCTTACGGAGATATCCTCACAAATGTTACAAACTGTGTGCCGTGGGTTATCCTCATATTGCAGTGAGTACAAAACTACTTTCGGTCTGTCCAGTGATCCAACAGAAGCATTTGTGTTTCGTCAAAAGCAGCTGAAGGCTGTATTTGTTTGGCTCATTCTGTAACCCATTTGAAACAAATCTTCTGTTGTTGGTGTTGAATAAGTTGGTTATCGGACTCTCAACCAGATGGTTGTATTGAATCATTAGTTTGGTTAGAGTTGGCACTGTTGCACATCGTAAAAATTTTATCGTTTAAAAGTTCTGACCTGCATTCCTTCGGTTTGTTTTAATGTGCAGCCTTTACGCTTGCAGGCCGACTCCTTCACCACTGATAACTAAAATGGCATTCAGTTTCATGGTATCAGAGCAAGTTTTTGATATCGGCAACAAATACTTGCTAGGAAACAGTCAACTCCAGGTGAGTTTCATAGCAGCTTCAAAAATGACAGCACTAGTGATTTATATAACTGAGTTTGATCATGATCTCTCTCTTAATTTGTAGGTCTCCGAGATATTTGCCTTACAGTCAGCAAGCAAGCTGTGGAATGGGCGGGCGGAAAAGTTCTCCTTCACTGCATGGCTCTTGTATCTTGCTCAGTTCCCACAGCATTTTTAAACGTGCTGAGTCTCTTCCAGGGTGAGGAATTAGTGGCCATTTAAAAGACAGTAGGCCTTGTTAGCTTCACTCTGCTTGTTAATTATTGTATCTTGTAACTGAGGTGGTATCTTACGGCGTTCTCAGTAAAGCAAATCTCGTGGTGAATTTGGAAGGCAGACATTTAATTTTTTGGGGGGAGGGGGAGTGTAGTTTATAGTTGACTGGTAAGTC